>NC_141879.1:685859461-686167070 GCF_056163025.1 Triticum urartu
ATAGAGGTTAATCATAAGTGGGATGCTTGTTCAAGTAAGAACAGCACCCAAGCACCGGTCCACCCACATATCAAATTATCAAAGTATCGAACGTGAATCATATGAACGTGATGAAAACTAGCATGACGATATTCCCATGTGTCCTCGGGAGCGCTTTTCCTATTATAAGAGTTTGTTCCGGCTTGTCCTTTGCTACAAAAGGATTGGGCCACCTTGCTGCACTTTATTTAGTTTTGTTACTTGTTGCTCGTTACAAATTATCTTATCACAAAACTATCTGTTACCACTTATTTCAGTACTTGCAGAGAATACCTTCCTGAAAACCGCTTATCATTTCCTTCTGCTCCTCGTTTTGTTCGACACTCTTACTTATTGAAAGGACTATGATAGATACCCTATACTTGTGGGTCATCAAGACTCTTTTCTGGTGCCGTTGCCGGGGAGTGTAGCGCCTTTGGTAGGTGGAATTTGGTAAGGAAAAATTTATATAGTGTGTTGAAATTTACTGTCACTTGTTACTATGGAAAGTAATTCTCTGAGGGACTTGTTCGGGGTATCTTCACCCCGTCTAGTAGAGCAAAGAGTTGCTCCTCAACCTACTGAACCTATTGAAAATGAAACTCCTTTTGAATTTCCTCCGGGTATGATGGAAAGACTGCTAGCTAACCCTTTTACAGGAGATGGAACAAATCATCCTGATGAGCACTTAATATATGTGGATGAAGTTTGTGGATTATTTAAGCTTGCAGGTATACCCGATGATGTTGCAAAGAAGAAGGTCTTCCCTTTATCTTTGAAGGGAGACGCATTGATATGGTATAGGCTATGTGATGATATGAGATCATGGGACTATAAAAGATTGAAGTTGGAATTTCATCAAAAGTATTACCCTATGCATCTTGTTCATCGTGATCGCAATTATATATATAATTTCTGGCCTCACGAAGGAGAAAGCATCGCTCAAGATTGGGGGAGGCTTAAATTAATGTTATATTCATGCCCCAATCATGAGCTCTCGAGAGAAATAATTATGCAAAGTTTTTATGCTCGGCTTTCTCATAATAATCAAACCATGCTCGATACTTCTTGTGCTGGCTCTTTTATGATGAAGACTATTGAATTCAGATGGAATTTATTGGATAGAATTAAACGCAACTCTAAAGATTGGGACCTCGACGAAGGTAAGGAGTCAGGTATGACACCTAAGTTTGATTGTGTTAAATCTTTTATGGACACCGATATTTTCCATAAGTTTAGCACTAAATATGGACTTGACTCTGAGATAGTAGCTTCTTTCTGTGAATCTTTTGCTACTTATGTTGATCTCCCTAAGGAGAAGTGGTTTAAATATCACCCTCCCATAGAAGTAAAAGTAGCTGCACCTATTAAAGATGAAGAAAAGACTGTCACTTATAACAATCCTATTGTTCCTACTTCTTATGTTGAGAAACCACCTTTCCCTGTTAGAATGAAGGATCATGCTATAGCTTCGACTGTTGTTCGTAAAAGCAATATTAGAACTTATACACCTCCTGAGCAAGTTAAAGTAGAACCTAATATTGCTATTGTTAAAGATCTCTTGTCTTATAATATTGATGGGCATGTTATTCAGTTCGAAGGTGAAACTGCAAGAATTGCTAAACCTTGTGCTAAAGATAAACATAGACCTGTGGTAGGCGTGCCTGTTATTTCTGTTAAAATAGGAGATCATTGTTATCATGGCTTATGTGATATTGGTGCTAGTGCTAGTGTTATACCTATTGACTTATACAAAGAAATTAAGAATGAAATTGCACCTGCTGAGTTACAAGGTATTGATGTCACAATTAAACTTGCCAATAGAGATATTATTTCACCAATTGGAATTGTTAGAGATGTTGAAGTCTTGTGTGGGAAAACTAAATATCCTGCTGATTTTCTTGTTCTTACTTCTCCGCAAGATAGCTTTTGTCCCATTATATTTGGTAGACCCTTCTTGAACACTGTTAATTCTACCATAGATTGCACAAAGAATGTTGTTACTGTTGGCTTTGATGATATGGTTCATGAGTTTAATTTCTCTAAATTTAGTAAACAACATCGTGAGGAGGAATTACCTAGTAAGGATGAAATTATTGGTCTTGCTTCTATTGCCGTACCTCCTAGTGATCCTTTAGAACACTATTTGCTAGACCATGAAAATGATATGTTCATGAATGAAAGAAGGGAAATAGATGAAGTATTCTTTAAACAGGAACCTATTCTGCAACATAATTTGCATGTTGAATTTTAGGGGATCCTCCTCCACCCAAGGGTGATCCCATGTTTGAGCTTAAACCTTTGCGTGATAATCTTAAATATGCTTATCTTGATGAAAAGAAGATATATCCTGTTATTATTAGTGCTAACCTTTCAAAGCATGAAGAAGAAAGATTATTGAAAACTCTGAAGAAGCATCGTGCTGCTATTGGATATACTCTTGATGATCTTAAGGGCATTAGTCCCACTCTATGTCAACATAAAATTAATTTGGAAGCAGATGCCAAACCAGTTCGTGATCCTCAACGAAGTCTGAATCCTAAAATGAAAGAAGTGGTAAGAAAAGAAATACTAAAGCTTTTGGAGGCAGGTATAATCTATCTCGTTGCTGATAGTGAGTGGGTAAGTCCTGTCCATTGTGTCCCTAAGAAGGGAGGTATTACTGTTGTTCCTAATGATAAAGATGAATTGATTCCACAAAGAATTATCACAGGTTATAGGATGATAATTGATTTCCGCAAATTAAATAAAGCTACTAAGAAAGATCATTACCCCTTACCTTTTAGTGATCAAATGCTAGAAAGATTATGCAAACATACACACTATTGCTTTCTAGATGGTTACTCTGGTTTCTCTCAAATACCTGTGTTGGCTAGAGATCAATCAAAGACTACTTTTACATGCCCTTTTGGTACTTTTGCTTATAGACGTATGCCTTTTGGTTTATGTAATGCACCTGCTACCTTTCAAAGATGCATGATGGCTATATTCTCTGACTTCTGTGAAAAGATTTGTGAGGTTTCCATGGACGACTTTTCCGTCTATGGTTCTTCTTTTGATGATTGCTTGAGCAATCTTGATCGAGTTTTGAAGAGATGTGAAGAAACTAATCTTGTCTTGAATTGGGAAAAGTTCCACTTTATGGTTAAAGAAGGTATTGTTTTGGGCCATAAAGTTTCTGAAAGAGGTATTGAAGTTGATAAAGCCAAGGTCGATGCGACTGAAAAGATGCCATGTCCCAAGGACATAAAGTTATAAGAAGTTTCCTTGGTCACACCGGATTTTACAGGAGGTTCATTAAGGACTTCTCAAAAACTTCTCGGCCTATGACTAATTTATTGCAAAAAGATATACCATTTGTCTTTGATGATGATTGTGTAGAAGCATTTGAAACACTTAAGAAAGCATTAGTCTCTGCACCTGTTGTTCAGCCACCTGATTGGAATTTACCCTTTGAAATTATGTGTGATGCTAGTGATTATGATGTAGGTGCTGTTCTAGGGCAAAGAGTTGATAAGAAATTAAATGTTATTCATTATGCTAGTAAGACTCTAGACAATGCTCAAAGAAATTATGCTACTACTAAAAGAGCTTTTAGCAGTTGTATTTGCTTGTGATAAGTTCAGACCTTATATTGTTGATTCTAAAGTAACTATTCAAACTGATCATGCTGCTATTAAATACCTTATGGAAAAGAAAGATGCTAAACCTAGACTTATTAGATGGGCTCTCTGGTTACAAGAATTTGATTTGCATATTGTTGATAGAAAGGGAGCTGAGAACCCCGTTGCAGACAACTTGTCTAGGTTAGAAAATATTCTTGATGACCCACTACCTATTAATGATAGCTTTCCTGATAAACAATTAAATGTTATAAGTACTTCTCGTAGTACTCCATGGTATGCTGATTATGCTAATTATATTGTTGCTAAGTTTATACCACCTAGCTTCACATACCAGCAAAAGAAAAAGTTCTTCTATGACTTGAGACATTACTTTTGGGATGACCCACATCTTTATAAAGAAGGAGTAGATGGTGTTATTAGACGTTGTGTACCTGAGCATGAACAGGAACAGATCCTACGCAAGTGTCATTCCGAGGCTTATGGAGGACACCACGCTGGAGATAGAACTGCACATAAGGTATTGCAATCTGGTTTTTATTGGCCTACTCTCTTCAAGGATGCCTGTAAGTTTGTCTTGTCTTGTGATGAATGTCAAAGAATTGGTAATATTAGTAGACGTCAAGAAATTCCTATGAATTATTCACTTGTTATTGAACCGTTTGATGTTTGGGGCTTTGATTATATGGGACCTTTTCCTGCCTCTAATGGATACACACATATTTTAGTTGCTGTTGATTACGTTACTAAGTGGGTAGAAGCTATTCCAACTAGTAGTGCTGATCATAACACTTCTATTAAAATGCTTAAGGAAGTTATTTTTCCGAGGTTTGGAGTCCCTAGATATTTAACAACTGATGGTGGTTCACACTTTATTCATGGTGCTTTCCGTAAAATGCTTGATAAGTATGATGTTAATCATAGAATTGCATCTCCTTATCACCCTCAGTCTAGTGGTCAAGTAGAGTTGAGCAATAGAGAGCTCAAATTAATTTTGCAAAATACTGTTAATAGGTCTAGAAAGAATTAGTCTAAGAAACTTGATGATGCATTATGGGCTTATAGAACTGCATACAAAAATCCTATGGGTATGTCTCCGTATAAAATGGTTTATGGAAAAGCATGTCACTTACCTCTCGAACTAGAACATAAGGCGTATTGGGCTATTAAAGAGCTCAATTATGATTTTAAACTTGTCAGTGAAAAGAGGTTATTTGATATTAGCTCACTTGATGAATGGAGAACCCAAGCATATGAAAATGCCAAGTTGTTTAAAGAAAAAGTTAAAAGATGTCATGAAAAAAGGATTCAAAAGCGTGAGTTAATGTAGGTGATTATGTATTGCTATACAACTCTCGTTTAAGATTTTTTGCAGGAAAACTTCTCTCTAAATGGGAAGGCCCCTATGTTATTGAAGAGGTCTATCGTTCCGGTGCCATAAAGATCAACAACTTTGAAGGAACAAATCCGAAGGTGGTAAACGGTCAAAGAATCAAACATTATATCTCAGGTAATCCCATAAATGTTGAAACCAATATTATTGAAACTGTAACCCCGAAGGAATACATAAGGGACACTTTCCGGAACGTTTCAGACTCCGAAAAGGAATAGGTATGTGGTACGGTAAGTAAACCGACTCCAAAACAATTTTAAGGCAATATTTCTCCATTTTGGAATATTTAGAAAAATAGAAAAATAAGTAGCAGTCCGGGAAGGACACGAGGGCCCCACGAGGGTGGTGGGCGCGCCCCCTACCTCGTGAGCACCTCGTGTGCCTTCCGGACTCCGTTTTCATGAACATTACGTATTTTGGTCGGTAAAAAATCATTATATAATCTCCCGAAGGTTTTGACTCCCGTATCACGCGAATTTCCTCTGTTTTTGTTTTCGAGCTGTTGCTGCTGCAGATTACAACAAGATGTCTTCTCAAGAGTCAATCGGGGAGAGCCGGGTATCTAATCCGGCACCGGAACCAAGGGCAAACAGCGACGCTGACCACTTTGGGCCAGCAACGGAGGAAGAGATGGAGGCTGACTTGATGAGAGTAGATGCCATGGAGAATGAAGAAGTCACCTCTCACCTCCGAGCTGGGTTCACGATGGGGGAACTACAGAGCTCAGCTATTCCAAATTCGGTTATCCCTTCTAATGTTAGATTTCTTTCTTATGAAAATATGAAGAGGAGTGTCACTTGTTCTCCCGCAACTATGCAACACCCTTGGGTGCAAGGAGCTTTAGCTGTCACAGGAAAGCTTCGTAAGGAAATAATGGACATCAAACAACAAGTCAACAAGCTCGAGGAGGAGAACCGCATCCTGAGGGGAATCATCGCCAAGAATATTACACCGACAACAAAGAAGGAGATATAATCACATGGGTATGGGCACTCCCCTTGGCAACTGCCAAGCTTGGGGGAGGTGCCCCGGTATCGTATCACCATCACAACTCCTATCTTTATCGTTTTTCTTAGTTCGATCCTATTAGTAGTATCTTGATCTAGTAGAATAAAGTTTATGGCATGATCTAGTTTTGAGTTTTGCTTTATGATCTCTCTTTGTAGTCGAGTCCGTGAGCTATATATAATAAAGATTAGTTTTGAGTCAAGGGCTTGATTATTTTGCCATGATCTTGGGTGAATAAAAGAAAGAGAAAAATAATAAAAAGAAACAAAGAGTTCATATTGATCTTATTGAGAGTAATGACTTCACATAGAAAGAGTATGATGATTAAAAGTTGTTGGGAGTTGGAAAACATAGCTTTGGTCATTGTTGCAATTAATAGGAAGTAATGAGGAAAGAGAGGTTTCACATATAGATATATTATCATTGGCATCTTTTATGATTAGGAGCACTCATTAAAATATGACATGCTAAAGAGTTGATGTTGGACAAGGAAGACAACGTAATGAGTTATGTCTTTCTTATATCCGAGATAAAGTATGTTGTCTTGGATCCTCTAACTTGTTGAGCTTGCCTTTCCCCCTCATGCTAGCCAAATTCTCAGCACCAAGTAGAAATACTACTTGTGCTTCCAAATACCCTTAAACCAGTTTTGCCATGAGAGTCCACCATATCTACCTATGGATTGAGTAAGATCCTTCAAGTAAGTTGTCATCGGTGCAAAGCCATAAAAATTGCTCTAAATATGTATGACTAATTGGTGTGGGAGAAATAAGCTTTATACGATCTTGTGACGTGGAAGTAATAAAAGCGACAGACTGCATAATAAAGGTTCATATCACAACAGGCAATATAAAGTGACGTTCTTTCGCATTGAGATTTTGTGCATCCAACCATAAAAGCGCATGGCAACATCTGCTTCCCTCTGCGAAGGGCATATCCTTTATTATTATCTTCTACCTTATGCAAGAGTCATGGTGATCTTCACCTTTTCTTTTTCATTTTATCCTTTGGCAAGCTCAGCATGTTGGAAAGAACATGATATATATATATATATATCTAATTGGATGTGGGAGCATGAACCATTATTGTTGACATTACCCTTGAGGTAAAAGGTTGTGGGGCAAAACTATAAGCCCTTATCTTTCTCTCTGTCTGATTAAAACTCCGTAACCACAAGTATTGCGTGAGTGTTAGCAATTATGGGAGACTAAATGATAGTTGAGTATGTGGACTTGCCTTTTAGATCTGACATAGACTCTTTCCGATGTTATGATAAATTGCAATTGCTTCAATGACTGAGATTATAGTTTGTCGGAGCCCAATAAGGTTTATGATTTATACTTTTGCACTGTAAATAGATCATCACTTGAACATAAGTAATAATATGACAAAATCTATATATGTTGCTATTATGAGAATAATCATGATGCCTTCATGTCCGTATTTTACTTTTATCGACGCCTCTACCTCTAAACATGAGGACATATTTATTGTTATTGGCTTTTCGCTTGAGGAAAAGTGAGGTCTAAGCTTGGGGGAGTTGATACATCCATTTTGCATCATGCTTTTATATCAATATTTATTGCATTATGGACTGTTATTTCACTTTATGTCACAATACTTATGGCTATTCTCTCTTATTTTACAAGGTTTACATAAGGAGGGAGAATGCCGACAGCTGGAATAATGGGCTGGGAAAGAGCAAATATTAGAGACTTATTCTGCGCAACTCCAAAAGTCCTGAAACTCCACGGAACATCTTAAAATAAATAAAGAAAAATCCTCGCCAAAGATGAAGGCCAGGAGACCCACACCCTGCTCACGAGGGTGGGTGGCGCCCCCCCCCCCCATAGGGCGCGCCCCCTACCTCGTGGGCCCCCTGGTGGCTCTCCGACGTCCATCTTCTCATATATGAAGTCTTTCGATGAGAAAAAAAATAAGGACGAACTTTTCAGGACGAGACTCCGTCGCCACGAGGCGGAACCTTGGCGGATCCAATCTAGAGCTCCGGCAGAGCTGTTCTGCCAGGGATACTTCCCTCCGGGAGGGGGAAATCATCACCATCGTCATCACCAACGCTCCTCTCATTAGGAGAGGGCAATCTCCATCAACATCTTCACCAGCACCATCTCATCGCCAAACCCTAGTTCATCTCTTGTATCCAATTCTTGTCTCAAAGTCCGGGATTGGTGCTAGTAGGTTGCTAGTAGTGTTGATTACTCCTTGTAGTTGATGCTAGTTGGTTTATTTGGTGGAACATCATATGTTCAGATCCTATATGCATATTATTACCCCTCTGATTATGAACATGAATATTCTTTGTGAGTAATTACGTTTGTTCCTGAGGACAAGGGAGAAGTCTTGCTATTAGTAGTCATGTGAATTTGGTATTCGTTTGATATTTTGATAAGATGTATGTTGTCTAGCCTCTAGTGGTGTTATGTGAACGTCGACTACATAACACTTCACCATTATTTGGGCCTAGAGGAAGGCATTGGGAAGTAATAAGTAGATGATGGGTTGCTAGAGTGATAGAAGCTTAAACCCTAGTTTATGCGTTGCTTCGTAAGGGGCTGATTTGGATCCACATGTTTCATGCTATGGTTAGGTTTACCTTAATACTTTTGTTGTAGTTGCGGATGCTTGCAATAGAGGTTAATCATAAGTGGGATGCTTGTTCAAGTAAGAACAGAACCCAAGCACCGGTCCACCCACATATCAAATTATCAAAGTATCAAACGCGAATCATATAAACGTGATGAAAACTAGCTTGACGATATTCCCATGTGTCCTCGGGAGCGCTTTTCCTATTATAAGATTTTGTTCCGGCTTGTCCTTTGCTACAAAAGGATTGGGCCACCTTGCTGCACTTTATTTACTTTTGTTACTTGTTGCTCGTTATAAATTATCTTATCACAAAACTATCTGTTACCACTTATTTCAGTACTTACAGAGAATACCTTGCTGAAAACGGCTTATCATTTCCTTCTGCTCCTCGTTGGGTTCGACACTCTTACTTATCGAAAGGACTACGATAGATCCCCTATACTTGTGGGTCATCAGCTCCTCTCCACTTATTCTAGCTACCACACACTCCTTCTTCCTCCCAAAAAATCATCAACCAGCTCAAGCATGAGTTTTGGCTCATCTTGCTGCCATTTTCGATCTCCTTGCTCAAACCTCCATTCACAAAACTGCTTAGGGGGATTGTTCTTTGGTATGTGACTCCTCCGATGGTCCAATTAGTTTTTGTTCTAGTGCTTTATTCTTTGCAAATTTTTGCTGCTTAGATGACCTTGTTCTTGAGCTTGCACGTCAAATTTATATGGTCAAAAGTAGTTTTAATGCATGATATAGCCTCTAGGCACTTGTCGGAGTAGTTGCTATCAATTTTGTTGAGTATGGTTCACTTTTATTTTGAGTTACTAAAAATTTCAGAAAATTTTCAGAGGAAGAAATATGTTTAGGAAAATGTACCAAGGTGGTTCTTCAAGGAAGCAAGGACCCAGACCCGCAATATGCGATGCGGACGAGGAACCACCAAGAGACGCTCAAGTGCAGCCTTGTGAATGGCCGTCAGAGGATTTCATGATTCGAGCAGGAATCAAGGAGGAATTTGAAGCATATGTGCGTAATGCTGATCTTGAGAGTTTCGAGGCAGATAAGTGCCGCCAATACTATCACCTAACCAATTCCTTTGTGAGAAGGTTCAAATTTTCATCTTCACGTAACTCTCACACTGTCCTGTTTGATCTTTATGATAAATCTTATACTATGAACTTAGAAGATTTTACCACTGCTTGTAAACTTCCAAAGTGGGGTGATGTTAGTGAACCTCACAAATCTGAATTTAGAGATTTTATTGCAAGTATAACTATGGGGGGAATCTAGAGAGTAACACAAGCCACCATATGGAGCATTCATTTTCCTGTTATACATTATTTTGCTCTCTTCATAGGAAGGTGCATAAACGGTAAAGATGAAGCATGTCACATGTGTGTACCTGATCCCAGCGTTCTCAGGAGCGCTGTTTTAGGAAATAAACAGTACAACTTGGGGGCTATTGTTGCACGTAGATTGCATAATAATCGAATTCATGGAGATTTCTTTGGTGGAATTTATCCAACTCGTATAGCTAACTTTCTTGAGATACCCATACGTGCATATGATATTGAGTTGCCTCCTGCTTATTTAGATTATGATGCTATGGTCCGTCATCAGTTTGTTGAGAGGAACGATCAGTTCCTCTAGTACCGACTAATCTTTGACAGACGACGCACCTATCACGTCGCTCCCCCTGCTCCTACTTTCTTTGACTTCCAGGAAAAAGGGAGATATGTTATAACCAGGGAGGAGGCGACCGAATACGAGAGGAGGGCGGAGACAGCTCGCCTCCAAGCTGCAGCTCATCAAGCAATTACTGCTGCATCTCAGTACAACCCCAACTACAACTTTGGATATCCGCCAGGCTAGCCGTGGCCATAGACCAACTTAGGCCAAAAGCCTAAGCTTGGGGGAGTACGTATCTCTCACCGACATTACATTCATGTTCACACACTCATTCTAGTTGTCGATGCTCATACTCTTTCATCGTAATATCCATGCTAGTTTATTTCCTTTTTTATGCTTTCTTCTTGTGTGTTTGATAAACCTTAAGAAAAACAAAAAAGTTAATTGTAGCTTTTAGTTAGTTCACTTTCCATGCCTGTAGTAGTAGTAATTAAAAAGATAATCCAAAATTATTTCTTGTTCTTCTTTTGCTTGTAGGGAGCTCTCCCGTGTAAATAGTTTTGTTTCTTTTCTTTCCTTTGGGGGTCGAGAGGAGAAGACCATAATGAAAATGTTGAGTGGCTCTCATATGCATTATTGTTGATCTAACAAAGAGCCCAAATTACATTGTCTTCTCTCTTGAATTGAATGCTTGCGGATTCCAGCTTAGTCCAATGCACATGCACCATTATTATTATCCACACCGTTCGGTCATGCAAGTGAAAGGAAATAATGACGATATATGATGAATTTATTGAGATGAGAAAAGCTGGTATGAACTCGACCTCTCTCATTTTTGTAAATATGATTAGTTCATCATTCCTGATTCAGCCTATTATGAAAGAGACATGTTTGCAATGACAATTATAGATTGTAGTTGCTTATGCCATGCTTAATTAGCTAGGAGTCTATAATGGTTTACCTTGCGTGCCAACATGCTATTAAAATGGTTGTGATGTGGTATGATAGGGTGGTATCCTGTTTTGAACGATTCGAGTGGCTTGACTTGGCACATGTTCAAGCATGTAGTTGAAACAAAATCAACATAGCCTCCACGATATTTATGTTCATGGTGCATTATATCCTACTCATGCTTGCATTCGGTGTTGATTAATTTTAATGCATGTTCATGACTATTGTCGCTCTCTAGCTAGTCGCTTCCCAGTCTTTTTCTAGCCTTCACTTATACTAAGCAGGAATACTGCTTGTGCATCCAATTCCATAAACCCCTAAGTTATTCCATATGAGTCCACCATACCTACCTATATACGGTATCTACCTGCCGTTCCAAGTAAATTTGTATGTGTCAAACTCTAAACCTTCAAATAAACATTCTGTTCTGTATGCTCGAATAGCTCATGTATCAACTAGGGTTGTCTGTATCTTCCATGCTAGGCGGGTTATTCTCAAGAGGAGTGGACTCCGCTCCTCACTCACGAGAAAATGGCTGGTCACCGGGATGCCCAGTCCCATGCTTTATGCAAATCAAATCAAAATAACTGCAAACAAAATTCCCCGCGACTCTTGTTAGTTGGAGGCATTCGTTGTTTCGAGCAAGCCATGGATTGATGCTTGTTGGTGGAGGGGAGTATAAATTTACTATTCTGTTTGGGAACTGCCTATATTGTGTGTAGCATGGAAGATATCGAGATCTCTCGGTTGTTATGTTGACAATGAAAGTATACTGCTCAAAATATTATTCATATCTCTTTCAAAACCGAGCTTGTTTGGGAACATAGTAATTTCAAAAAAATTCCTACGCACACACAAGATCATGGTGATGCACAGGAACGAGAGGGGAGAGTGTTGTCTACGTACCCTCGTAGACCGGAAGCGGAAGCGTTATAACAACGCGGTTGATGTAGTCATACGTCTTCATGGCCCGACCGATCAAGCACCGAAACTACGGCACCTCCGAGTTTTTGCACACGTTCAGCTCGATGACGATCCCCGGACTCCGATCTAGCAAAGTGTCGGGGATGAGTTCCGTCAGCACGACGGCGTGGTGACGATCTTGATGTTCTACTGTCGTAGGGCATCGCCTAAGCACCGCTACAATATTATCGAGGATTATGGTGGAGGGGGGCACCGCACATGGCTAAGAGATCAATGATCAATTGTTGTGTCTCTGGGGTGCTCCCCTGCCCCCATATATAAAGGAGTGGAGGAGGGGTCCGGCCAAGGAGGGTGGCGCGCCCAAGGGGGGGAGTCCAACTCCCACTGGGAGTAGGACTCCCCCTTTTCCTATTAGGAGTAGGAGAGGGAAGGAAGAGGAAGGAGGGAGGAAGGAAAGGGGGGCCGGCCCCCCTCCCAATTCGGATTGGGCTTGGGGGGGGGGCTCCCTTGCTCCTTTACCCTCCTTTCCTCTAAGGCCCAATAAGGCCCATATACCTCCCGGGGGGTTCCGATAACCTCCCGGTGATCCGGCATTGTCCCAATCTCACCCGGAACCTTTCCGGTGTCCAAATATAGTCGCCCAATATATTGATCTTTATGTCTCAACCATTTCGAGACTCCTCGTCAAGTCCGTGATCACATCCGGGACTCCGAACAACCTTCGGTACATCAAAATATATAAACTCATAATGAAACTGTCATCGTAACGTTAAGCGTGTGGACCCTACGGGTTCGAGAACAATGTAGACATGACCGAGACACGTCTCCGGTTAATAACCAATAGCGGAACCTGGATGCTCATATTGGCTCCTACATATTCTACAAAGATCTTTATCGGTCAGACCGCATAACAACATATGTTGTTCCCTTTGTCATCGGTATGTTACTTGCCCGAGATTCGATCGTCGGTATCTCAATACCTAGTTCAATCTCGTTACCCGCAAGTCTCTTTACTCGTTCCGTAATACATCATGTTGCAACTAACTTATTAGTTGCATTGCTTGCAAGGCTTAAGTGATGTGCATTACCGAGAGGGCCCAGAGATACCTCTCCGACAATCGGAGCGACAAATCCTAATCTCGAAATACGCCAACCCAACATGTACCTTTGGAGACACCTGTAGAGCACCTTTATAATCACCCAGTTACGTTGTGACGTTTGGTAGCACACAAAGTGTTCCTCCGGTAAATGGGAGTTGCATAATCTCATAGTCATAGGAACATGTATAAGTCATGAAGAAAGCAATAGCAACATACTAAACGATCGGGTGCTAAGCTAATGTAATGGGTCATGTCAATTACATCATTCTCCTAATGATGTGATCCCGTTAATCAAATGACAACTCATGTCTATGGTTAGGAAACATAACCATCTTCGATTAACGAGCTAGTCAAGTAGAGGCATACTAGTGACACTTTGTTTGTCTATGTATTCACACATGTATTATGTTTCCGGTTAATACAATTCTAGCATGAATAATAAACATTTATCATGATATAGGGAAATAAATAATAGCTTTATTATTGCCTCTAGGGCATATTTCCTTCAGAGCTCTAGCACCTCTACAAATCCCTACTTCCCTCTACGAAGGGCTTATCCATTTACTTTTATGTTGAGTCATCATCCTCTTATTAAAAAGCACCAGTTGGAGAGCACCGCTGTCATTTGCATCCATTAATGTTAGTTAATATTGAGTATGACTTGACTGGATCTATTTTACCATGAATTACAATATCTAGTCAGTCCTTGATCTTTAAAGGTGCTCTGCATTTATGTTTTGTGGTCTCAGAAAGGGCTAGCGAGATACCACCCTGTTATATCATATTATGATTATTTTGAGAAAGTGTTATCATCCAAGATTTATTATTATTTCTCGCTAGTTGATTGTGCCATTGATATGAGTAAACATGAGACCTAAGTGTTATTGTGAATATGGTTAGTTTATAATCTTTGCTGAAAACTTGAATGATGGCTTTACATATTTACAACAACAAGAGCAAACAGAGTTTGTAAAAGTTTTTTCTTTATCACTTTCAGTTTATCAACTGAATTGCTTGAGGACAAGCAAAGGTTTAAGCTTGGGGGAGTTCATACGTCTCCGTCGTATCTACTTTTCCAAACACTTTTGCCCTTGTTTTGGACTCTAACTTGCATGATTTGAACGGAACTAACCCAGACTGACGCTGTTTCAGCAAAATTGCCATGGTGTTATTTTTGTGCAGAAATAAAAGTTCTCGGAATGACCTGAAAATCAACGGAGAATTATTTTGGAATATATAAAAAATACTGGAAGAAAGATCCATGCCAGGGGCCCCACACCCTGTCCACGAGGGTGGGGGGCGCGCCCTACCCCCCTAGGCGCGCCCCCCTACCTCATGGTCCCCCTCACGCTCCACCGACCTCAACTCCAACTCCATATATTCGTGGTCGGGGAGAAAAAAATCAGAGAAAAGGATTCATCACGTTTTACGATACAAAGCCACCACCAAGCCCTAAACTCTCTCGGGAGGGCTGATCTGGAGTCCGTTCGGGGCTTCGGAGAGGGGAATCCATCGCCATCATCATCATCAACCTTCATCCATCACCAATTTCATGATGCTCACCGCCGTGCGTGAGTAATTCCATCGTAGGCTTGCTGGACGGTGATGGGTTGGATGAGATTTATCATGTAATTGAGTTAGTTTTGTTAGGGTTTGATCCCTAGTATCCACTATGTTTTGAGATTGATGTTGCTATAACTTTGCTATGCTTAATGCTTGTCACTAGGGCCCGAGTGCCATGATTTCAGATCTGAACCTATTATGTTTTCATCAATATATGTGAGTTCTTGATCCTATCTTGCAAGTCTATAGTCACCTACTATGTGTTATGATCCGGCAACCCCGAAGTGACAATAATTGGGACCACTCCCGGTGATGACTGTAGTTTGAGGAGTTCATGTATTCACTATGTGTTAATGCTTTGGTCCGGTACTCTATTAAAAGGAGGCCTTAATATCCCTTAGTTTCCAATAGGACCCCGCTGCCACGGGAGGGTAGGACAAAAGATGTCATGCAAGTTCTTTTCCATAAGCATGTATGACTATATTTGGAATACATGCCAACATTACATTGATGAATTGGAGCTAGTTCTGTGTCACCCTATGTTATAATTGTTGCATGATCGATCGCATCCGGCATAATTCTCCATCACCAATGCCTACGAGCTTTTCCATATATTGTTCTTCGCTTATTTACATTTCCGTTGCTATTTTTACAATCACTACAAAACCCAAAAATATTACTTTTGCTACGGTTACCATTATTATCATATTACTTTGCTACTAAACACTTTGCTGCAGATATTAAGTTTCCAGGTGTGGTTGAATTGACAACTCAACTGTTAATACTTGAGAATATTCTTTCGCTCCCCTTGTGTCGAATCAATAAATTTGGGTTGAATACTCTACCCTTGAAAACTGTTGCGATCCCCTATACTTGTGGGTTATCACGCCCCCTGCCTCGTGGCCTCCTCATTGATTGCTTGACGTCCACTCCAAGTCCTCTGGATCACGTTTGTTCCAAAAATCACATTCCCGAAGGTTTCATTCCGTTTGGACTCCGTTTGATATTCCTTTTCTACGAAACACTAAAATAGGCACAAAAAACAACAATTCGGGCTGGGCCTGCGGTTAATAGGTTAGTCCCAAAAATAATAGAAAAGTGTAAAATAAAGCCCATTAACATCCAAAACAGATAATATAATAGCATGGAACAATCAAAAATATAGATACGTTGGATACATATCAGTAAACTACTCACGCTTCATCGAAGAGGCAATGGTGCTGATGTAGAAGCCCATCGTGATCGATTCCCCCTCCGGCAGATCGCTGGAAAAGCCCCAAGATGGGATCTCACGGGTACAGAAGGTTGCGGCGGTGGAAAAGTGGTTTCGTGGCTCTCCCTGATGTTTCTAGGGTATAAGAGTATATATAGGTGAAAGAAGTACGTCGGTGGAGCTACGAGGGGCCCACAAGGGTGGGGGCGCGCCTACCCCCTAGGCGTGCCCTCCTGCCTCATGGCTTCCTCGTGGCGTTCCAGACTTCGACTCCATGTCTTCTGGATTGCTTTCGGTCCAAGAAAGATCAGCGCGAAGGTTTCGTTCTGTTTGGTATTCCTTTTCAGCGAAACTCTAAAATAGGCAAACAAACACAGAAACTTGCACTGGGCCTCCGGTTAATAGGTTAGTCCCAAAAATAATATAAAAGAGCATATTAAGTCCCATTAAACATCCAAAACAGATCATATAATAGCATGGAACAATCAAAAATTATAGATACATTGGAGACGTATCACTCCTCGCCGTACTTCTCCTTCAGCTCCCGCAGCTTCTTGCCGTCCTCGCGGAGGATTTCCTGACAAACAATTCACACACACCATTCGATAAACGACATTGGTCCATTTCGGATATGAAGAGAATATTAATGTAAAAAAGTTCATTAATGTTGTAATGCACCGCGGAGAGAAACTACACCAAAATACACATACACGGGGACCAACCATTTCATGCCCGTGGCACTAGTACTATGCTACAGAAAGTTCAGGGAATCGCATACTTTCTGATGTTATGATAAATTGCAATTGTTCCAATGACCAAGATCATAGTTTGTTAATTTTCAATGAAGTTTCTAATTCATACTTTACCTTGTGAAGGAGTTGTTACTTTAGCATAAAAAATTATATGACAATATATGTTGCTGTTCTAAAGATGATCATGATGCCCTCATGTCAGTATTTTATTTTATCGACACCTCTATCTCTAAACATGTGGACATATTTGTCGATATCAGCTTTCGTTTGAGGACAAGCGAGGTCTAAGCTTGGGGGAGTTGATACGTACATTTTGCATCATGCTTTCATATTGATATTTATTGCATTATCGGCTGTTATTATACATTATATCACAATACTCATGCCTATTCTCCCTTACTTTACAAGGTTTACATGAAGAGTGAGAATGCCGGCAGCTGGAATTCTCGACTGGAAAAGGAGCAAATATTAGAGACCTATTCTGCAAAACTCCAAAAGTCCTGAAACTTCACGGAGATTATTTTTGGAATATATCAAAAATATTGGGCGAAGAAAGAACCAGAGGGGGAGCACTAGCTAGCCACAAGGATGGAGGGCGCGCCCCATCCCCTTGGGCGCGCCCCTCGAGGAGGAACCAATCGACGCGGAACCTTTGCAGAACCAATCTAGGGCTCTGGCGGAGCTGTTCTGCCGGGGAAGCATCCCTCCGGAAGGGGAAAATCATCACCATCGATCCTTTCATTGGGAGGGGGTCAATGTCCATCAACATCTTCACCAGCACCATCTCATCTCAATCCCTAGTTCATCTCTTGTATCCATCTTTGTCTCAAAACCTCAGATTGGTACCTGTGGGTTGCTAGTAGTGTTGATTACTCCTTGTAGTTGATGCTAGTTGGTTTATTCGGTGGAAGATCATATGTTCAGATGCTTTATGCATGTTAATACCCCTCTGATTATGAACATGAATATGATTTGTGAGTAGTTACGTTTGTTCCCGAAGACATGGGAGAAGTCTTGCTATAAGTAGTCATGTGAATTTGGTATTCGTTCGATATTTTGATGGGATGTATGTTTACTCTCCTCTAGTGGTGTTATGTGAACGTCGACTACATGACACTTCACCATTGTTTGCGCCTAGGGGAAGGCATTGGAAAGTAATAAGTAGATGATGGGTTGCTAGAGTGATAGGAGCTTAAACCCTAGTTTATGCGTTGCTTCGTAAGGGGCTGATTTGGATCCATATGTTTCATGCTATGGTTAGATTTACCTTAATTCTTTTTTGTAGTTGCGGATGCTTGCGAGAGGAGTTAATCATAAGTGGGAGGCTTGTCCAAGGAAGGACAACACCTAAGCACTGGTCCACCCACATATCAAATTATCAAAGTAACGAACGCGAATCATGTGAGCATGATGAAAACTAGCTTGACAATAATTTCCATGTATCCTCGGGAGCGCTCTGCTTTATATAAGAGTTTGTCCAAGCATGTGCTTTGCTATAAAAAGGATTGGGCCACCTTGCTGCACCTTAGTTACTTTATTTACTTGTTACCCGTTACAATTTATCTTATCACAAAACTACATGTTACTGATAATTTCAGTGCCTGCAGAGAATATCTTGCTAAAATCCGCTTGTCATTTCCTTCTGCTCCTCGTTGGGTTCGACACTCTTACTTATCAAAAGGACTACGATAGATCCCCTATACTTGTGGGTCATCAGACAGTCATATGAATTAGCATCTAAAGAAGTCAAGTAAAACAATATATCAAGGCACAAACCTTGTGTTTCTCCACAAGCTTCAACACATTTTCGCCGGCCTTCTGTTGCTCTAGTTTTGCCATCTTGGGATGTTTTGCTTTGATCAGGTTCTGTATTCACCACAACAGCCTTACATGAGTGTTATGCAGAAAAACTGAGGGGGGGGGATACCTAAAAGCATGCCCTGTCTAGAGATTAAAGAACAAGTTCCATGCATTTTGCTGAAATTGTCGAAATATTCTAAATCGAAATGTCGAATGACAAAAAAATGTAAACAGAAAGATGCATTTTTAATGGCAGTTTTTTTGTCAGATGGACATGGGGTCTGATCATCTCATCAGTTTTTCTCCCTCATTATGTCTCTCTCTGGATTAACCACATCTTTCCCTAATAATAAAGCACGGATTGACTCCGTGGGTTCACCGTCACAAAACGCTTCTTCCCGTGAATTTACGCTTTCAGGTTAAAGGCTATAATGAAGGATTGGGCGAACTAAAAAGGAAGAATAATTCCTATTAAAAAGGAAAGGATGAGGCGAACTAAAAGGAAGGATGGACCTTTGGGCTGCAAGTATATTCACATGCACGATGATGGACGTGCACACACATACCCGATATTGGACCGTGCTTTTTTCACGCCTTCAACAATTAGACCTCTTTTAGCCTAACACATACGACCACAACAACAATAAAAATCCATTCATATAAACAAGAACTTGACTCGCGCTTCGTGAATGATTAATTTTGCCTTTCATTCTATGTCAATCGTCTCAAGCCTATGTCGCATTCAATTTATGAATTTTTAATTACTCATACCAATATACTCATCCAGATGTTGTCAACCTCCTAGACTATGTCCCAGGTACGACCGTTATTCTTGTTCCCGTGCACCGCGATCCATGCCATCCACGGACGTGAACTAGAGATTGCAAATTCTATCATCACCTTGGCGTAGTCATTGAAATATAGCTCCTATGTAATATTTCGTGTCACTTTGTTAGACTGGTTCGTAAGAGTTTAGATCAGTGAGCCTCAAGTTATTACAGTTTCAAAGCTCTCTCACACCATGAACAGAACATCAATAGTTGACATTATTCCACTACTCCTTCAACCCCTTTTCTTCCAGAACTAGGAAATCCATGAACGCATTAATTGTTTTTGCAAAGACAGTATGGTTGAAAACACAAATCTTTTTAATGTTGGGAATAATTCATGTCGACCAAAAATTAAATAATTATTATTATATTAGTTTATGTTAAGAAAGTTATTTTCTCCCGTTGCAACGCACGGGCATTTTTTCTAGTGTTAACATAAGTGTGCCTTGTTTGCAGCAACTAGTAAACATGCACGTGCAACACACGTATCCTAATCTATAATAAAAACATCAATTGTGCATTGTGTTGTTACCGAACCATTTAAATGTGTGAAATGCCTACAGTCTAGTAATTTATTTAGAATTAAGTCTTAGGTCTTGTTTGATCGGTGAAAGACTTTCATAAGTGTGCCTTGTTTGCAGTAACTAGTAAACATGCACGTGCAACGCACGTATCCTAATCTATAATAAAAACATCAACTGTGCATTGTGTTGTTACCGAACCATTTAAATGTGTGAAATGCCTACAGTCTAGTAATTTATTTAGAATTAAGTCTTAGATCTTGTTTGATCGGTGAAAGACTTTCATAAGTGTGCCTTGTTTGCAGCAATATGTTTTTGCTTTCGGTAGCAGCCACAACACAAGATGCAGTAACAGAAAGAACACTAGGGTAGTGTCTTTTGTCTTTAGGCCTAATGGAACTCTCTAATTATGGGGATTAATGATTAAAAATTACCCTAAAATTGAAAGAAAAAAAAACATTTGTCTCTCGTTTATGTGCATATGTGTTCTATCTTGGGCTGAGGTATCACTCAAGTAGCATCCTGAGCATTGTTCTTGTACAGTCCTTACAATTATATCGTGGTTATTGGGTTCTGAACACATCAACTATTTTCAACAAAGCAAGTTTGTGGTGATTTTTTTTCTTGCAGCATAATCTAGAAAGAAGCACCGAAACGATCAACCAAAAAGATATGACACAAAGTAATTTCCATATCATTTTTCTATGGAAGACATTTGGCACGAACCTTTTCCTTCTCCTTCTCTAGATTCCTTCTGTCAGATTTGCTATGCACAGCAAGCTCATCAAGGTGCTTGGATTTGAGCTCAAGAACCTGCATCTCCTGCATCTTGCAATCCAGTTCCGAACGGACCTTCTGATTCTCATCGATAATCATCTGCGAGTGCCGACGAGCAAGTTGCTGCATCTTGTGGATTTCTGGTGGCAATGCAAGTTCAGAAGGTCCCAATGCTCAAAGCAGAGAAATGCATATAAACAAAGCACATAAAAAAATTTGCGATGGAAACAGAGCACATATAAACAGAAAGATTTTGCTTGGATTTTGCTCCTTCTCCTCCATCACGTTGTCCATTGATGTAGTCCTCTCACTGTACTTAGATTCGAGCTCCTGGACATGCTTGGCCTTCACCTCAATCTAGCTGGCCAAATTGGCCACCAGCTTGTCGGTCTTGTCGGTCTTTGCAACAGACTTCAAATCGCCATTCCTCTGAAGGTACTTCCCGACCAGCCCCAGCGTCCGTCGATCGTCGGCCCTCGCAACCCACCCAAACATCTCCGGCGCTCCTCGAGACCTGCTCGCCTCCCAGCCCAGTTTGCCACGGCCCCGCGCCTCGAAGTGGTTCTCGAAGCTGAAGGGCGTGGCCGAGAGAGGCGTACTCCTTCCCGAACTCGACGATGGATTTCCCGGTGTGGCCTCTGTGGCTCCACAAAGGCACGACCTTGTGTGGGCAGAAGGCGGCGAGCTGCTCCTTGAAGCAGTTCCCCCTCTCCCCGATTTACCGCCCACCTCTCCGCTCAGTGGGCACGTTGGCCAGCACCCCCATCCACGGCCACATGAAATGATCCTCTCTGTTATGGACAGGACTAGGCTCCGCGGCCGGCGGCGGGTCCGGCATTTCGTCCTTCACCCACTTGGTGAGGCAGCGGTCATGTCCATTAGCATGTGAGCATGCTAGAACAGCGTGACGCCGACGCAGGGTATCGCTGCTGCTGCTGCTGCTCCGGTCGCACCTCCGGAAACCCCCTGCCTCGCGAATCCTACCGAAATCGGAAAAGCAGAGACGCTCAATTGCACCTGCCTCCCCGGATACGAAGCGAAATCTGGAGAGATGGAAAGATGGAAAGAGGTACCGCTCATCAGGTGCCTCGTCGGAATCCATGGACCCGCGCGGCTGCTGGCCAGACCGGCGCCGCCTTCCGCAGACGCCAACAAACTAACCAACCTAGGGTTGTAGGGTAAGGCCCAATGAAGATGAGTCAGTCCATTTAACGAACACCCGAGGCGGCTAGGTTTTCTGGTCATAGGCAGCAAGGGAAGGGTGCATTGGAGGGCCGAAACTTAGGAAGAAGATTTTGGTAGATGTACGAGCAACCATCGTCATCGTCATCGTCAAAACAGAAGAAGAAATGCAAGGAATTACTCGATGATGGATGTGTGCATGCACGTAACCTGCTAGTGTAACAGACTCGGTAGCGGCAAGACTCTGATTTACTCCCTCCGATCCTAAATATAAGACCTTTTAGGGATTTCACTATAGACTGTACGAGATGGTACCCCGCGCGTTGCTGCGGAAAATATTGCCTAAAGTTGATGTTTTACTCATCAACTGACTCCTAAAAGGACAAAGTGATGAATAAATGATTCTTATTTGAACATACTTTAGAATGATAGATAGTTAAGTAAGATAAAACCTCCAACTTATATCATTCAAAGCTTGGACAATAGATGAACAATCGGAAAGAGAATGGTTAAACCTTTTCAATATATGCTATCATCTCCACTATCTCTGCAAGTGGAATAAACTATCAAGCTGCACCTAAAACTTGAACACCTAGCTACAACCCTAAGTCTTGATTGTGCGCAATCTGCATCATAACACCCATGTACACTTACTTTAATCGATCCCAAAACAGGAGATAAACAGATGTCATACAAATGTCATTAGTCCAGATAGAACCTAACGGCTTTGGTCTTCTAAATTACAACTGTTACAGTGATTGGCGATTTTACGAGCCGTCCATTCACCTTAATCCGACGGTGGAAAATAGGAGTTACAAGGAGTTACAAAACAAAAATTACGGAAAATTACATTTAACGGTGGGACCGGTACAATTTTTGGTGGGACCAGTTAATTTTTCCAAGGGTAGATTCGTCACTAATAATTTGGTAAATTGCCCATCGCAATATCCCGCGGCGGCCCCAATCCAACAGGGAAGCAATCACCGGCCCGCCTCCCTGGATTCGCTCCTGCCGCAAGGGTTCCAGCCCGGCACCCCCTCCAGCGGTGTGCCGCCTCCCTGGAAACCCTCCGCTGCGGTGTGCCGATCCTGCCCGATGCCTCCCTGCCCCACCGCCCCCTGCAGCGGCACCCTCCGTCGAGCAGCCGGTGACGCCCAACACCGGGCACCAGTCCGTGGGTAGGCAGCGTCCACTCCCCCTCACACCCACCAGTATGTGGCTCAATCTGAATCTTCATGTATTTGCTCTACTCTTTATCTGAATCTTTTTGCTTTGTTCAATGTCTTGCAACATGCTGTCTTCTGATCTTGCCCTTATTTTCTGTATAACCCGAAAATACATAGTCACCACTCACCAGCCACTCTGACATACATAAGTTCAAACTTTCAGTAGGAAACTGGTGATGTTTAGTTTGCTTTTACTCATAGTTGTACAGGATATTGAGCATCCAGTCTAGTCAAGGTTATGCTTGCATTCCTGATTTTTTTTTCAACGAGCCAGCCCATCATCGACTGAAAGTGGAAGGTTCAGAAATTTCAAGTTCTCTTGGAATTTGTTGACAACTATAGAATTTGTTAAAATACATCCAGATATTTAATCACTATGGGATTTAGTATAATTATGATGTTCACACAGATGGAAAATATGCTTTGTTAACAACCCTATAAATTTTGGTATATTTATTCACAAACTTCTCATTATTGTTACTAGTACAACTTAATGTCCTATAATGTAGTGGAGGAGTTGTTGACATTCTTTTTATTTGCTTGTGTGGATCAGGAAAATGGATTAGGACCAGTGGAGGAGCTCACCTGAAGCTCGCCGGAGTAAAAAGGTATCTTCCCCCCTTCTCATTAAGGAGCTTGTCCCGGTGATTTCAATTGCATATTTCATCCAGTAGGTAATACTGAACATGCTATAATTCATTGGATTTCACTTGCTAGTTGTAATGATCACTCTGGTACTGAGCCACTAAGTATTGAGCGCACAAATGTAGCCAATGTTTCCCTTTGTAGGAGCAATGCTTTTACTTGGTGTATTGGTCGAAAGGTACCCTTTTTCCCTGTTTAATTTTGCATGCGATTCATAAATAATATAGCATCATAACTGTTATTCTCTGTAGGAATCTCATGATGATGATTGCCATAAAGTGTTCATGGATGACTTTGATCATAACTGTTTTTCAGAGGGTATGGGTATGGTATTGCATTTCTTCTTTGCCTTATATGTTATTTTCTTCATGGTCGTACCTGATGACCTAATGTCAAGAGCTTTGCATCTGAATAATATGGCTAATATGTAATAACTGAGTTATAGATTTTTGATTGTGATTTTCTGTTGCGCAGGACTTCGACAAGGTGTGGCTGATCTTTGATTCCACGCAATCGAGGGAGTTCCGCATGCTTGGATTTTGCAGATTTGCTTAGCTTTGCTGATAGTTAGGTGCACCTGGAAGCGGTCTCATTTTGACGTTGGGTTCCCTTGGTTGGTTAGATCATGCAAGGCATCATCAGCGAGCTAGAGCAGCAGGGGGCGCTGCCAAGGAGCAACTCTAGAGTTTTCTCACCTGCCACTTGCTGTGTGCCGTGGTCAGTCCACATGAATGCCTCTAACTTGGTCTGCTAGTCCAGTTTGTGTTGCTTGTGGTAGAGTCCAATGTATTCGTCGAAACCTTATTATTAAGGGCATGTTTGGTTCGTGTCCTGGCCACTCTGCCTGGAGAAATTCGGTGCCTGAGTTGGGCCTGGAGAATATGTGTTTTGTGCCTGGGCAGGCTGGCCTGGAAATGGGATGTTTGGTTGGTAGCCTGGCCTGAAAAAGTATTAGAGAGAATATTGTAAGGCTAAGAATCTATACAAGCGTGGAGTCCATCAGCCCAGCCAATTATTTTAATATTAATCTATAGCCAGGCATGCACCAGGCATCCAGAACGGATGGCCTGGGCCAGGCTAATGGCGATGCCACGGTTGGCTCAAGCTAACGACGATTTCAGGACGCTAACCAAACAAACACCAGGAAGGTTCTAGGCGAGTTTGTGGCCAGGCACGAGATGGCCAGGGTGCCAACCAAACTGACCCTAAGTTACCGAAACTAGGTGCAGACATCTGGACCTGGCTCTACCAGATCTGCCTACGACCCAGCGACGCAACATGGGGGTTCAGAACCGGAGTCCACCCCAGCCCGGGTGGATCAAAATCAACACGGATGGCGCTCTCGACACACAGCTCCATGTGGGAGGCGCAGGAGGAGTTGCTCGCTCACACCTCTCCTTCATTGGCGCATGGAACAAGCCAATCGCCGGTGTAACTGACCCCTTCAATGACGAAACTCTAGCATTGCGAGAGGGAGTGATATTTGCCCAACTGAGGGGCTTCTCGCACGTGGTAATGGAGGTGGACTGCTTGGAGGTAGCGAACCTCTGGAACTCGCATCAGTCCTAGATCGATTGTGAAGCCTATCTTCGATGAAATCAAAACAAGAGCTGCAAACTTCGTTTCCTTCTCGATCCAACATGTCTTAAGAGAAGCCAATTGTTCGGTTGATCTTTGCGCGAAACATGCGACTAATCTTTCAGTATAAGACGTTTGGCTGGACTCTTGTCCACCCTTCTTAGTTAGCAGCTTCTTAGCTGAATGTAACACAATCTCAATCATGCAATAGAGCTGAAAACTTTGTTTCCTTCTCGATCCATCATGTCTTAAGACAAGCCAATTGTTCGGTTGATCTTTGCGCGAAACATGCGACTAATCTTTCAGTGTCAGACATTTGGCTGGACTCTTGTCCACCCTTCTTAGTTAGCAACTTCTTAGCTGAATGTAACTGGATCTCAATCATGCAGTAAAGCTCCTTAATTTCATGTAAAAAAGGTGCAGGCATCTGACTTCGAATGTCTCTATCCAAGTACTCCCTCTGTTTCCTTTTAGTCTACATATAAGATTTGCTCAGAGTCAAACTTTGAGTTTGACCAACTTTGTAGGAAGAAATATCAACATCTACAATACTAATGCTATATGGTATGAAAATTAATTTCATGATGCATCTAACAATATTGATATCATATTGTGAATCTCGATGTTTTTTTCTATAAACTTAGTCAAAATTAACGAAGTTTGACTTTGACCAAATCTTATATGCAGACTAAAAAGGAACGGAGGGAGTACATGGTTTCTTGAAAATGCTAATTTGAAGATGAGTAATGAATGCTGGTGCTTAATGCCCTTTTCAAAATTAAAAGGGAGGAAATTACACTACCAACTGCACTAGAAATGAGTTCTACAAGAGTTTTGTCTTGTGTCTTGCTCGGGTCATTACTTAGGGTTATCCTTTAGTGAGGTTTTGTTCTCCCAAAGATGAGAGTTCTTTTTATCTATTTTTCATGTCAGCAGATTAATTCCATTATTTGTCAAGTTCCATCCTTCTCTCGTCAAGTAGATTTCTGGTTAGTTATACATACATGTCCATGACAAGAACAACCAAATAAAAAATGACTTTTCAAGGATATTGTTACATATTTGCATCTCATACAGTAAGAACAGAACCATCAATACAAAATAAGCTTACAATGCTGAAAGTGCATCCATATCTAGACAAAAGCAACATCTACCATCGCAGAGACTGCAACTATGCAATTGCAGATTTTTTTGCTGCTCTATGTGGCAATATAAGGACGGCAAACGGGTAGGTAAGGAGATGCCCTAGTACTTGCTTGCCATCTTGTTCGCCCTCTGGATGCACTCCAGGCTCCCCGGGTTGATGAAATCGTCCTGCAGCATGCTTAGGTGCTCACCTAGCTAGCACACGGTACAAGTATTCTTTTTGCATCTAACAGCTTGCAGCTGCAAAGTACTTTTAAGCTTTGCCTGCACAATTATAACAACAGGAAATTTGTCAAGCAGCAGAAATATGAAGGAATTGAGAAAACCCAAATAAAGTCGATGAAGTTTTCACACCTCTGCGTGGGCCTTTCCGCCATTTTATTTCAACATCAATTTTAGAAGTTTTTCTTGAGTTACTTTCAGCATCAATCTTGGGTTTTACTGTTTGACAGAAACAAGGTCAATTTCTAAAACAGGTTATCTATAGAAACGAGTTTTGCCTACATCTAACGCCCTTGTAGCAAGTTCGAGATTGACCCTGAGTGATACTAAATTTAAAATGAGGTACACCTGCTTGAGTTGAGCACGTTTCCATCTCACGATCAATGGATGTGTGTCAGTACAATTGTTTGTTATTTAGACTGATGAAACAAAGATATTAAAGCTAACCCTACTCCTTGTTTTTGACTGAGTTATGTACATATCTATTCTTAACCTATAGAAATTTTTCACAATTATTTGTGTTGCAGTGCTAAGACCTTGGTTTAGACTGAGTTTATTTTTGCCTACTGTAAATTTGACCCTTCAAATGTGGCAGCCTGCACAACCATGATAACAAATTCAAGTAATGCTATATAAGAACAACAATAAAACTCAAACCCAGTGAGGACGAACATGCATTCACTATTTGGCTATAAAAACATTTGGCAGCACAATAAGTGCCGGGAACTTTGGCATTGTTTTGTCATTTAGCCAAAGTAGATTCCATCTTGCATCTACTCAAAAGAGGAGGAAAAAATCCTAACAATCAGGGCCACAACTTTCATAAGTTGTTCGGTTTGCACATGTAAATCTGCTGCTGATGTGATCATTACTAATTTACTATTCTTTTGTTTCAGCAGAAGCAACACAACAGCCTGGTCACGTTTTGAAGAATCGCATAAAACCTCGTACCGTGGTAAGACGAGACAAGAAGGAAGAGGACGACAGACTTACCAATGTGAAGGCATTGTACATAGGCAGGAACTCCTTCATATGGTACGCGGTTTACCTTTGCTGAGCTCGTTCACCTCCAGGCCGCCGCTCCCGCAGGCGGCAGATTCCTTCGACCGGATCGTCGCCTCAGATCCTCGCGCCGAGGGATTTCAGGAGAGGTGGGGTGCGTGAGTTACGAAGAGGTTGGAGCTGGAACATGATAGCGTGCAGATTAGTCCTTTTTTTCTTGCTCGTGTGGGCTAAAGGTGTACCAGTAATTTTGTATGTATCACTTGAAATATCCTTCAAAAAACGATATCACCTGCGATTTGTTGTCAAAAAATAAAATCACCTAATAAAGTATATACAACTCAAAATGGTATTTGTGGACCCGAACTACTAAAGTCGGTACTTGTGAGCCTGAACGAGCAAGATCCGTATTTGTGAGCCTAAATGACTCAGAGCGGTACTTGCGAGCTTCGACTAAGAGCAATACTTTTGACCTCGGACAACTACGGCTTGTAAGCCCGAACGACTTGAAGTGATTCTTAATGGTATGCGTGGGCCCTGACAATCCACGGTGATTCGTAATGGTATTTGTTTGCACGGACGTGATATTTGTTTGCATGGACGATCGGAGTGACTAGTGATCGGTACCGATATTTGTTTGCTCGGATGATCTAGAGTAATTAGTAGCGGTATTGGTGGCCTAGATAACAGAGGGGAACGAGTGGTATTGGTGGGCTCGGATGACCTGTAGTGGTACTTATGAGCCTGAACGACTTAGGTCTGACTTTTGGGCCCACAACTAGCACTATGGGTCACTCAACAGGTCATCCAAACCCACAACTACCATACCAGATAATCTTGACATACAACTAGCACAACTGGTCATTTGGTCCCTTGACTAATACTACATGTTGTCTCAACAAAATACTAACATTACGGGTCTTCCGAACCCACGGCTAGAACTATGGGGTTGTTCCACCCCACAACTAGCACTATAAACCATCCAAACCTATAACTACCGGTATGGGTAGACCGCACACATGATTAACACTATGGGGTGTTCGGGTCCAAAAGCACCACTATGGGTCACCTTGTCCGGCAACTAGCATGCACAATGAATAGTCTGGACCCACAACTAGCACTATTGGTCGTCCAAACCCATAACTACCAGTATAGGTAGACCGAGCACATGATTGGCACTAGGGGAGAGGGGTGTTTGGTCCAAAAGCACCACTATGGGTCACCCGGTCCGGCAACTAGCATGCACAATGGATAGTCCGGACCCACAACTAGCACTACTGGTCATCCAAACCCAGAACTAACAGTATGGGTTGTCCGGACCCACAACTAGCACTAACCCATAACTAACAGTATGGGTTGTCCAGATCCATAACTGCACTACAGGTCATTTGGACCACAACTACCTTTATAGGTAGTCCCACATGTAACTACCATTGGGGGTCATCTGCTCCACGCGTCATGCGGTCAAATATCTAATAGCATGAGTCGTCCTACTCCTATCCTACTACTATCACTATCGTTCGCCTAGTCCCTTCCAGCACTATGGGTCATTCCGACATGTTTTGACCACTAAGCAGTGGTGGAGCTTGAAGGCCAACTCTGGGCAGGCTGGGCGGGCCAAAATGGAAGAAATAGCATGTCGGTCGGAGTTCTAAGGCCCAACAGTAAACAAAGTTGTGTATAAATTTTAAAATATTGGGCGGGCCATGGCCCATCCGGCCTTGCTGTAGCTCCGCCATTGCCACTAAGATCGGATAGTTATTGAGTTGTACAACATCAGAGTTGCTCATATATTGCATAAAATCCATGTGTATTTAAGTACGATAGTGACTTGTATGACATCGTTAATTATGCAAGAAGCTAAACATGTTGGTCACCAAAACCTACATCAATATATATATTTGACAAATATTTGAGTACATGAGGAAATTAATCCGTCCATTCTCTCTAGTACAGTACCAGATACACAACCTATATGGCCATATCGATTATCGTCCTTCGGTTCTTCTGTTCCATGTAGATCCTGAGTACATGCTCCGAAGTTCTCCATTTTAGTTTCTCGGCACATCATGCTACTATTTGATGACGAAGCAATACATCGATGGTGGTAGTGTTTGAGGAGTTCGCTGCCACATTCACACCAATACAAAAAAATTGACTGGCAGGTGAAAGATGCAACACAAGTAATCCAACAATCTCACATACAGAAACAGTCTAAAACAATCATGCATGCAATTCAAATTAAAATGTACTGTATTACACACAAAGTAACTGATGTCGCGACAAAGAAACTACAGGATTTTTCTTGTCAACAAAATGCATTTAACATCAAGTTTGCTGCCATCATGTCCTACACAACAAAGAAATATAATTACTCTAAAAGCTCCATCTGCTTGCAAAGCAATATTGGTGTCTTCATTCCTCCATGGTAGTTCCACCTTTTGTAATCTCAATTCTTTGTGGTGAAATCATATTCATGGGGCGATATTACTATTATTTTATCCACGTCAAAAAACAGAAATTTAGTCTAGATAACAAATATTTTAACATCTGAAGAAGCTTCTTAGGTGCTTACTTGTATACCACGTCTGCTGTTTATGGCAGAACAAGACCTGCAAGCATAAATGCCAACAGTTGAATATCCACCTTTCTCACAGTGCATTAGACGATTAATTTTGCCTCCATTCAAACATAATTCAGCTATCAATCAACCTGCTTGCAATTTTGTGAAGGGGTAGTCTTTGACTTCAATTTTGTGCCGCGAGAACAAGCCTGAAACCACACATTTTCCTTCACCTCTGAAGTTTAATAGTATACCAATACCATCAATGAAGAATCTGCAAACTGCTCACAGAAGTTTAATGGTTTCTGTCGAGAAGCAACAGTCAGATAGCGCGAGCATTGAACCGGACATACATTTTCTCTTCATGTCATAGTGAACTTGTAAGCATGTTCACAAACATTACAGCATTACTACTTGTTCAGAACAATCAGATCTGGAAATAGCTGCACTAAAATGACAATTTTGGAGTCTCTGTACTCACAATTCAATAACATATTGAGAACCCATTCAAGTACGTGATTGGAAAAAAAGAGCAAGTCATGCTGTTGTCTTGTTCTAGTTTTCAAATTATAACCGCATATGCATGATAGTAATCAGCGTTTCCAAATTGGAATCTGAAGGAACCAGATCACGAGTTGACTCACCAGAGTGGTAGTGCGAGAAGTAGCGTTGCATCCTCATCCTTGATCATCATCATCCGTGTGATATGGGGGGCAGACGCAAGATCGAGCGTGTGAGGACGGCAGTGCACGACGATGAGGCCTTGTTCAGGTGGAGGTTCCCGCGAATGATGCGAACGTGGGCCAGGTCCTCGTCGTCGTCCTCCCCAGCTGAAGCCATCAGCCGCCGCTGCCGCCGTTGTCGTCACAAGGGCGGCGAGATACGACGATGCTTGTGCGACGAGTCGGCCTCCGGCTAGAACATGTCTACGTCAAAGTCACAATCCCTGACCCTCTCGCCGTTCCAGGAGACCACCGGATCCCAGTCCCGACCGCCGGGGAGTGAGGAGCCGGCTGCAGGGACAAACCTAGGCGGTGGAGCTCTTTTACGGTGATTGGAGGAAAAACGGAAAATGAGAGAATCAGGTCGGCCAAAAAATTACAGAGACTATTATACCCTTTCTATAAAAAAGTAAATCTTTAAATGATTTTCCTAGTTCTAACGGCTAGAAAAATTCAGAGGTGGAGTTACATAAAATTACGAGTCGTAACTCTCCAATCACCGTAAAAGAGCTACTTCTAAATATATATAGTGTTTAGTTGTACCTGCACCAGGAAGCTTCCTCTTCTGACAAATTCTGTGCATTGGATAATAACATAACACTACAGAAAAAAAACTGTCATTATGCAACTTGATCACTCACTTCGAGAGCCAAAAATAGCTCAATTACATAGATTAATGCATCAGTAGGATAGAGTCAGGCATCCCACTGAACACGTTGCTTTCACTCAAAGTCTGAAATTCACAATTGGTTGATTCTTCATAGTGTTTTTTTCCGCCGGGGGAGGGGGGAGTGTGTTAACACAGAGAGTAGAGAGAGAAACTTATTGAGAGAGAGAGAGAGAGAGAGAGAGAGACGGAATTAACAGAGAGAAATTGTCTAGTCCACCGCCGCCTAGCTCGGTCATGGCCCCACTTTTGTGTACCTGCTATCAAAAGAGACGGATTAGTACAGTGCCCTTGGAATCAACTGGGAGACAGGATTAGCACCAGCACAACCCGCCGGTCCATGGCACGCACACCCGGATGGTACACAATACACACGCATGCTCACCCATCCAGCGAACAACACACACGCCAAAAAAAACGCATTACTGCTGCAAGGATTGTTGAGATTTTCCAAACAGGCATACACGATCGATTACAGAAACCACATATTGGAATTTAAGGCAAGGATATCCAAGTACTGTTGGATGGATTGTTGAGATGACAACCCAAACAGGCATACATGTCGTCAATTACAGAAACCAACTACTCGAATGGACATATGCAGAACTTAAGCTCGGCTAAGACCTCATGGGCGGTCCTTTTGGACGCGCATATGATGAAGACAAACCCAAACTTGTCCCAGTATTTCGCATTCCATTCTGACAATTCCTGCAACAAACAGTTTGAAGAAACCAGCCAAATTGAGTACATAAATCAGATCTGATCAATCATATCACAGATGCAAGGCACCGTATGACTTGCGCGGTGGAATCAGTAGTTGTGGAAAGTAAAGCTGAATGCTCGTCCTTGCTTCATCTATAGTGATGACTGATGGCCTGATGATGAAGTGACGAACTAACTGATACCAACAGACATAAGAAGAACTAATCTGCAGGAAACGGACTTGGAGACGACGCGGGAGGTGGTGCTATTGTGTGGGTGGGCGGCGAAGGCCTCCAGCCATCCAGTCACATCCACCTAGGTTTGCTGTTCGTTCCCGGTCGCACACATGGCCGGCACGGAGCACACACACCATCTAGAGAGATCTAGACACACACACACACACACACACACACACACACACATACACACACACAGAGGGAGAAAGAGATGCCGGAGATGGATTCACCTCGATCCGGTGCTGCAGCCTGCAGCCCTCCATTCGCTGCTGATGTTACCCACGCTCCGTAGCCGCCACAAGTCTCGACGGGGGAGTGAGGAAGCATGCTCGATTTTCTGTAAGGTGAGGGAACTGCCCCGTCGTCACGAGGCCTCCGCCGCCCGATTCCCTCGAGCCACCGCCACATCTCCATATACGGATGCCGCTAGGGAGAAGTCGGGCTCGTGAAGTACATCGGGACGAGGACTTGAAGGCAAATTATGTGGAGATATACTGATTCAGGGAAGATGAAGGAACCATAGGGATGGGCTCCTGAATATGGGTGACGTAACTACACCGGCCGACCGCTCAAATGCCTCCTCATTAATCTTATAGAACATGTGGGATAGTGGGAATTAACTGATGTGGCTTTAGGTAGCGACCCGCTGGTAAAAAACCATCGGGGGAATACGCCAGCAAATGATGCTACGTGAGCGAGGAGAAGAAAAAAAATAACGAAGAGATGAAGTAACGTGGTTGAAAATTGCTGAGGTGGCTAGATGATGATGTAGACGGGCTGCGTGTTGAGAGAATTGATAGTAGTGGGGATCAACTTCTTAATATTATAATATAAGATGTAAGATACGGAGCAAAATAAGTAAATTTATACTCTAAAATATGTCAAAATGCATATTCATAGTGCAATCTTCAAAAGGTCTTATATTTAGAAACGAGAAAGTACATACTTGCATGCATGCATGCCTAAAATGGAGAAGTTATAAAATAATATTCCTGTGTATCGATCTGGTCCTTCCTCCTTGCTTGCGGACAAGACGAAACGCACGCACAAATCACAAAGGATACATGGTCAAGCTTTCAGGCAGGTCGAGACGGATGCGTGACCCCTGGATGATACCGTAGTGCTCGGTATTGCGGTCATCTTCAAGCTCCTTGCCCTGGAAGACAAGCCGCTGTGCCTTTACCGGGAAGTGGCGGTAGCGTTTGTAGATCATATCCTTCATCTGCTTCACCGTCGCAAAGTACCACACCTCTAGGGTGAAGGAGCCGTTCCGGGCCTCAAAAGTAACGTCCATCTCTTACTCTGGTCTATTCTGTACCTGTAGACCACCAATATCCCTAGTTATTAGGTCATAAATTCGACTTACAAAATAGTTGGAATGCTAAATACAAACAGTCAAAATCTATACTAAATTATGTTGAAAACATTATTATGCATGTGTAGGAATGCCAACTGATAAATATGAAGGAATGTCTAGGGCACATCTAGATGTGCCCAACTTATTGCACATCTAAGTAAGTGAATCAAGTATGAAGAGAAAAAGAAAAATAAAATATCCACACAAATCTCAACATAAGATCAGTGATATAGGATTTAGATGTGCAATACTTATGGCACATCTAGATGTGCTTTAGCAAAACTATAAATATGAATAAAAACCACTACATGGTGCAGATAAAAACTAGTATGTGCAAAACACTGCTTATTCAACCAACAAAATGCAATCTATTACATGATCAAGAGAATGAACATCCTAACGTGGGGTTCATCTGTTACATTAAAAATAACCCATCTGATCGATCTATACTATATGCCAATGACAGAGAATGACAACAAAATCAAATGAGTGGAAGAATTAACCACGCATTGCCATGTGGCGCCTAAATTAGATTAGATTGAGGCCAAGAATATATGGTCGTCAAAATTAACTAAATAAGTGGAGGCCAGATTAGAAAGCTTATTCATGGATAAGTTACAGAGGCATGCACATGACAAATACTCCTATCAAAAGATAAAGATAAACGTTTCGGCCACGATAGATTGCAACGAGGTCTAGCTTGGGTTCTTGCATGCATGGTTACCTTGCCGTGAAGGTGAAGATAGTCAAGCAGTACGTCCTTGGTCTCTTGGTCGTGGAGAGGCCAGGGTGCATGGGCAATAGAGGAAGGGTGAGTTTATATAGCCCATAAAATATTTGCTTGGATGCGAAAGAAAGAAATTATCTTCCAGAAAATAGATAATGAAATTATGGAAAGAGAATAATGGAGATTGACGATATTGCCATAACTGCAAGATTTGTGTCTAGTGAAATACTCCACTAATGTGGTGAATGGCATATTCCACGGGAATATTGCATTTTTATTCCACGCATTATGTTGTTTCCATACCGGTACGTGCGTAATAGATCATTCAATGTCTAGCTGGTGTATATTTTAAGACCTAATTGTGTTCGTCATGCATGGTAAGTTGATGCAAATGAATACTAGTAATATTTAACAGCGGCGAGGATGTAGCAATACTTCATCATCTGTTTTTTATGTTTCTACTCCCTTCGTTTTTAAATACAAGTCTTTTTAGAGTTTCCACACAAAATACCAATCAGCCGGGCAGTCATTGCACAAATCCACAACTATTCGTTACCTTTGCACAAAACACCACTCGTTGGGGTAAATTGTTGCAGCTACGCTGGCCCGAATCTACGGTTTATATTGACTAATAACATATCTGACCTAGTGGACCCACAAGCATGCCAAATTCAACTTTTGTAATTGTGGAAGAGTGGTTACGTGCTGTGAAGAAGGATAAATGAAATGCAAGCAACATAAGGGGGAAAGAAAGACAACATTATCAATATACTATATAGCCTTTAAGGTATAGTGCGTTCATGCTGCGAGATTTAGCGATGCATTTAACATCCATTTATAAAAAACGATAGTTATACATATCCTGGTTGTCTAACTAAACTGTGATTCTAGCAACATAAACTTCCCATAAAAGTAACGTAAGAAGATTGATTTGCACAACATCAATTTCCTGATAATTATGGTTACAATGTGCTAGATTAGTTAAGAACCATACCTGTTGGGGATATTACTGCTGGGCGTAAACCGGCCAGGAAAGGCTGGGTTAACTTCATCCGTAGTTAATTATGCTTGAAGCCCATGTAGACAGAGGAGGAAAGGTCCAGGGCCCAGAACCGGTTTAAGGCCCGTAGCCGTGAACCGGTATTTGTATGGAACTTGTATTGTAAGATAGAAAGAGCGGAGACCGAACCAGACACGTTTATGAGCCGGTCTCGGGACTCTGTAAACCGACGGGCGCCGCCCATGTATATAAGGCGACGACCCGGCAGTGGTTCAGAGGGACAGACAACAACTTGAGAGCCAGACAAAGCGGATTCGCTCCCTGGCCTTCGAAACCCTAGCAATACCAATCATAACTAGACGTAGGCTTTTACCTTCCTCGAAGGGGCCGAACTAGTATAAAATTCCCCGTGTCCCTTTGTCCGGTTTAACCCCTTAAAGATAACCCATAGCGATGGCTCCACGACTAAGTCCTTTCACAAGGACATCTGCCATGACAAACCCACGACAGTTGGCGCCCACCGTGGGGCTATCGCACGATGGTTTTGAGTTCTTGAAGGGCATCTTTGATGGACTTAAGGGATACGCTATGGGCCGGATGACGAAGAGTCGTCGCGGCAAGCTCTACATCGACGACGCAGGATGGGGTCCCGACGCCGATTCAATCGAATACGGGTACTGGGTCCCCTTTGGTGGGATTCACGTTTTCATCGACAAGATCGGTGAACCGGACATCTACACCGAATCATCGAAACGGCTCGGCGTGCAAGTTCTTCGCCGGTTCAGCCCGAGGCAAGGCATGTTTTTGTGGGTGTCATCCATGGATCGAGGTACGAGGACGGACCGGTGTCCGATGGAGAGACCATGGTCTGTTCTGATGACGAGTCTTCTGGAGAGACCGAATCACTTTACCAGTTGCAGGACGGCCGGATTGAGGGAGGATCCGAGGGCAGCAGTATTCCGGATTCCCCCGATCTACCAAACCGGGCCGCCATCTTCATGGCCGGCACACAATCGGTGCCTCATTCATCTACCGCCGCAATGCTCTCCGGTTCAACAACGGCCACACCAGTAGGGGCAGGAAGCTCGGCGCCGCCTCCGGCCCAAGTCCTGTCTGATTTGTTCGACGCTTTGGCAACGTTGATGACCGCGGAGGTGGATGCAGCAGTCAGGGATCCGCACAATGCGGAGATTGTAAAGGTGAAAGATCAGATAGTCCAGACTAAAGCGGACCTAGCAACAGAGAATGCTAGGATGGCTACAGAGCGGGCTGAATTGGAAGCACAGGCCTACCGGATTAGACTGGGTCAGAATGCTTCAGAGGAAGTCATGAGAAGAAGGTATCGATCACGTCTCCCGTCGGTTTATGAGCCGCAGAATCTTTTTAACACACCAGGAGCAGGAGCTGGTAGCCAACCCACACTAAACCGGGCGGGGGCGCCGGGAACAGGAGCGCAGGTTCAATCACGCACGACGGACCCGCCTCGCCAGAACAACGTTGTGCCACAGTATGTATTAACGCCGCCCGTGCATTATTCCAACCCGTTGGACAACATTGTGGCTGCCGCTTCACGCCTGGCGGCCCTCCCAACCGATGGCGAGTCACCAGTTGCAGTGGAAGCACGTCGGGCTAGGGATCTCCTTCAAACAGCACTAAATCAACAGCAGGCGTATTCACACAGTCGTGAGAGGATTCATTCCGCTCCCCGTCCAAGCCGAAGTTATAGCAGACACGTGGAGGACGAACCGGCCGTGTTCAGTAGTGCACGTCGCCGAAATTCACCACGAGGGAACAACCCGGCCGGGGGAGGCGCTAATGCGCAAGATGTTGTGGACCATGGCCGCGCACGTCGGGAGGCCGAGTTGGCAGCTCGACACGGAGCACGACAGCATACTCCGGTTCACCCCATGGCCTCCGTGGAGCCAGGAGTGATGTTCAGTTCCTTAGGGGTGTCGTGTTTAACCCCCACTTTTGCGTAATGTGAGACTGCCCAAGGATTTCAAGGGACATCGTAAGGTACCAAATTACACCGCTGATTTGCAACCAGAGGCGTGGGTGGAGAGCTATGAGATGGCAATGGAGATGTTAGATGTGGATGAGGCAGTGTGTGCTAAATATTTCACCATGATGTTGGAAGGAACAGCTCGCACTTGGTTGAAGAACTTGCCGACCAACTCTGTTGGATCATGGGCCAAATTGAAGCACCGGTTTATCCAGAACTTCAAGGATACGTGTAAGAAGCTGATGTCAATTGTAGATCGGGCCTCTTGTGTCCAAGAGGAAGGGGAGTCCACGACCCATTGGGTCAAACGGGTCTCAGCGATTTTGCATTCATCAGATCGTATCAATGCAGACACTGCAGTGTTAATATTAGAGGGCAATTGCCGTTTCAAACCGTTAAAACAGAAGTTGGGAAGGCTCAAACGTCACTGCAATGACATGTCAACACTCATGGCCGCTTTGGTTAAATACGCCGATTCAGATAATACCAAGGATTCGGATTCAGCGGAGGACAAACCGGAGAAAGGTAAGAAGAATGGCAATGCCAAAGGTCAACAACATAATCCGGCAGGCCATGGAAACGGTGGTAAGCGCAAGGCCGACAGTTTGGACTTTGTTGCAAATACCAACGCGCAGGAGAATGGCCAGCGCCGTAAGGGCAAGCAGCCCCAGAGGGGTGGAGGTTCAGGCAACAATTTGGAGCGCTTGTTAAATCAGCCCTGTCCAAAGCATGGATTGAAGGAGAAGCCGACATCACATCTTTGGAAGGACTGTTATATCATGCGGGATTTCAAGAATTCCAATATGTTCCAATATGACAACGGCTCGCCCGACGGTTCAGGAGGAGGTTTCCACGGGCTGGGTTACGGAAGTGGTGATTCCGGTTCAGGGTTTCCAGGCAACCAAACCGGACACGTCAGTCAAGGGCACCAAGGCAACCAGGGAGGTTACAACCATTAGTGGAGTCAGCAGCAGCAGCAGCAGTCGGGTTATCAGAGCAATCCCAAACAGGTGAACAGCGGGCAATATCATGTCTTCACTACTAGTTTGTGCAAACGTGATCAGAAGCTTCACAAAAGGGCAGTAAACTCTGTTGAGCCGGCAGTACCTCAGTATTTATGCTGGTCTGAGCAACCTATTTTGTGGAGTAGAGATGATCACCCACCCCGGGTTGATAATACGGGTCACTTGGCCCTGGTGGTAGCCCCTCAAGTTGGGGGATACAAGTTTACTAAAGTGCTCATGGATGGGGGAAGTAGTATCAATATTTTGTATTATGATACATTCCGCCTTATGGGGTTGACAGATAAGGATCTTAAACCGTCAAATACGGTCTTTCATGGGGTGGTACCTGGCAAGTCAGCATATCCTGTTGGCAAGATAGCTTTGGATGTAGCTTTTGGGGATGACTATGATTCAAGGTCAGAAACATTGACATTTGAGGTGGTAAAGATCAAAAGTCCGTACCACGCTTTGTTTGGGCAGCCGGCTTATGCTAAGTTTATGGCAAGGCCATGTTATGTTTATCTACAACTTAAAATGCCAGGTCATAAAGGGACCATCACGGTACATGGAAGTCGAAAGATTGCTTTGGAGTGTGAGGAAGGTGATGCGGCTTACGCCGAGTCGGTTTGTGCCATGGAAGAGTTGAAATTCTATAAGGAGCAAGTTGATCCGGCAGACATGACCTCTTTAAAAAAGCCAACTACAGAGCATGATCTGGCGTTGAAGTTCAAATCGGCCACAGACACTAAGATGGTTGACTTTGTTCCTGGTGATTCATCCAAACAGTTCAGCATCAGCGCTAACCTGGATCCTAAATAGGAAAGCGCACTCATCGAGTTCATCCGTGAGAATCGGGACATCTTTGCATGGAAACCTTCTGACATGCCAGGTGTACCGAGGGAACTCGCCGAGCACACACTCAACATTGATACTAAGTTCAAACCGGTCCGGCAGTTCCTCCGCCGTTTCAATGAGGAGAGACGTAAGGCTATAGGTGAAGAGGTAGCCCGTCTGTTGGCTGCTGGGTTTATTGCCGAAGTTTTTCATACAGAGTGGTTAGCCAATCCGGTGCTGGTTCTTAAGAAAAATGGCACTTGGCGCATGTGTGTGGACTACACAGATTTAAACAAGGCTTGCCCTGCAGACCCCTTTGCTCTCCCTCGCATTGATCAGATAATTGATGCTACGGCGGGTTGTGACCGTTTGTGTTTTCTGGATGCTTACTCTGGTTATCATCAGATCAAAATGGCGGTTAAGGACCAGGAGAAGACAACCTTCATAACTCCTTTTGGAGCCTTCTACTATGTTTCCATGCCCTTTGGACTCAAGAGTGCCCAGGCGACTTACCAGCGATGTGTTCAGAATTGCCTTCATAAACAAATTGGGCGCAATGTTCATGCGTATGTGGATGATATTGTGGTCAAGTCCAGAAAGGAGGAGACATTGATAGATGATCTATGAGAAACCTTTGACAATCTCCGGGTTTACAAGATGATGCTCAATCCGGAGAAGTGTGTCTTCGGTGTCCCGGCAGGCAAGCTCTTAGGATTTCTGGTATCAAACAGAGGCATTGAGGCTAATTCGGAAAAGATTGCAGCAATTACATCCTTGGCTAAACCGGCGTGTATTAACGATATTCAACGTATGGCAGGCCGGATTACACCCTTGAGCCGGTTTATCAGTCGCCTTGGAGAGAAGGCCATCCCTTTATATTAGATGCTCAAGAAAACAGATAACTTTGTCTGGAGCGAGACAGCTGATAAGGCGTTCGAGGATCTGAAGAGGCAGCTAGCTGAACCGCCCGTGCTTGCAGCGCCGATCGATAAAGAGCCATTATTATTATATGTGGCTGCTACTGCCCGGGCTGTTAGCGTAGCCATTGTGGTAGAGCGCAAGGAGCTTGGTAAGGAATATCCGGTTCAACGACCGGTTTATTATACCAGCGAGGTGCTCATTCAGTCAAAGTAGAGGTATCCACATTGGCAGAAGCTGGTGTATGGGGTGTTTATGGCGAGCCGGAAGATTAAACATTATTTTCAGGGCCATCCTATCACAGTGGTCAGTTCAGCTCCTCTGGGCGACATCATTCAAAACAGAGAAGCAACTGGTCGGATTGCCAAGTGGACTATCGAGCTTGGGCCTCTTGGGCTTAAATATATACCCCACACAGCGATCAAATCCCACGCACTCGTGGGTTTCATCAATGATTGGACGGAGTTACAGGCACCTGAAGAGAGACAAGATAATACATATTGGACTATTCATTTTGATGGATCTGGACAGTTGGAGGGCTCGGGGGCTGGAGTTATACTAACTTCCCCATGAGGTGACAAGTTTTGTTATGTCCTCTGTTTAATGTTCCCTTGTACTAACAATGCAGCTGAATATGAGGCTTTGCTCCACGGTCTTCGGATGGCTAAGGAGATGAATTTGAGCCGGGTTAAGTGCTTCACCGATTCAGATCTAGTGGCTCAGCAGGTATCTGGCACTTGGGATTCTAAGGACCCACTCATGGCTGCATATCGGCGAGAGGTGGACGCAGTGGCTGGTCACTTTAAAGGTTATCAGGTGGACCATATAGACCGGCGGAAGAATGAAGCGGCGGACGCTTTAAGTCGTCTTCGTTCCCAGCGTAGACCGGTCCCGCCCAATGTCTTTCTTGATGTGTTGCATAATCCGTCAGTCAAAGTACCAACCGAAGAAGATTTGGCTATTCCTGATCCGGAGGCTTAGTTGGTGGTAGCTCTGCATGCCATACCGGATTGGACGATCCCATATCTGGCTTACATGAACCAGGGCGAGTTACCAGACGATGAAACGTTGGCTCGACAGATAATCCGGCGTTCTAAGTCCATGACCATACTCAACGGGGAGTTACATCGTTACAGTGTTTCAGGAGCAATTCAGCGCTGTGTTACTCCTCAAGAAGGTTGTGAGATTTTGCGAGAAATCCATGAAGGGGATTGCGGTCACCATGCCGGTTCAAAGTCGTTGGTTGCCAAAGCTTTTCGCCACGGTTTTTACTCGTTGACGGCACATGCTGATGCGGAGGATTTAGTCAAGAGATGTGATGGATGTCAAAAATTTGCCCGCCGTGCGCACGTTCCAGCTCAAGAGTTGCGGATGATTCCAATTACGTGGCCGTTTGCAACTTGGGGGCTTGATATGGTTGGACCCTTCAAGCGTTCTAAGGACAAAAAGACCCACCTGTTAGTAGCAGTTGATAAATTCACTAAATAGGTGGAGGCAGAGCCACTCAGCAAGTGTGATGCAGCCACGGCGGTTCAATTCATCAAGAAGGTGATATTCCGGTTTGGTTTTCCACACAGCATTATAACAGATAATGGTACTAATCTGTCAAAAGGGGAGATGGAAGAATTCTTTCAACGTGAACACATCCGGCTTGATCTAGCGTCGATGGCTCACCCCCAATCTAATGGTCAAGCAGAAAGGGCAAATCAAGAAATTCTACGGGGTATCACACCAAGGCTTATGGTTCCCTTAAAGCGGACGCCGGGTTGTTGGGTTGAGGAGCTACCTTCTGTGTTATGGAGCATCAACACCACACCCAATAGGTCTACGGGTTACACACCTTTCTTCATGGTTTATGGAGCGGAGGCGATTCTTCCTAGTGACATCCGTCACGATTCGCGCCGTGTGGCAGCTTATGTTGAAGCTGATAATGAGAAAGCACGTCAGGATTCACTAGACCTGTTGGATGAAGAACGTGATCTTGCAGCAGCACGATCGGCGATTTATCAACAAGATCTCCGACGTTATCACAGCCGCCGGGTTAAAACCAGAACCTTTCAAGAAGGTGATTTGGTGCTCCGGCTCATCCAGGATCAGACTGATATGCACAAATTATCCCCACCTTGGGAAGGACCCTTTGTGGTAAGCAAAAATCTGCACAACGGATCTTACTACCTCATTCATGTTCGAGAGTATAAAGACTCACGTCAATCGGAGGAAGAGACCAAGCGGCCATGGAACATAGCTCTTCTTCGGCCTTACTATACTTGAAGCCATAGGCTCTTCATCTGTACATATTTATGACAGTGTATATATCATGTAATAAACCGGAGCCTCCGTTTTAAGAGGGGTATCTGTTCTTTTTATATCATGTGTGTGCTTTTACATGTTAACTGACAAAGCAGAGTTTTTGTTATTCCGGCTTTAGCAGCTGCATAGATACAAAGAAAATCACTAGGGGGCTTGGTCATATTTGAACTACAGCTACACCTCTTGATCGGTTTTTAAACCACGAAGGGATATCACTAGTGGGCTTGGCTGTCCTCACATCATAGCCACACCTCTTGATAGGCATTTAAGCCACAAAGGAAAAAATTTATGGAGCCAAAGAGAGTGTTGTACACAGTGCAGACTCAAACATGGGCACACACTGAGCATCGCTCACAAAGTTACTTGGGGGCTCTTTTTGCAAAGCAACAAAGAGTTTGAAAGGACCTTTGTAATTGGCTATCAAGCCACGGCTTGGAAGCCTGGTGTATTCACCTAAAAACCCGGGTTAACCTGCCTTCATCAAGTAAGCCACTCCTGTCCAGGTAATCCTGGTATGACCCATCGAACGTTTGACAAGCCAATCTTTTACAGACCCTGAACTTGTCACAGTTAAAACGATGATTGGTTAATTGGAGACCCATCTTAAAAGGCTTTGTTAAATGGTTTAACTCATAGGCCTGGCATCCCATGAAAAGCTCGATTTGGAGCCTGGCAGCTCGTAAAAAGCCTTGCATATTTTCCTGTTTGACTTTTGTTTTTTGAAAATCATAAGTATTTTTTGATAAACCGGTGTCCTTGATCCGGCTTGCTTCTCAACTACAAGTTGTGGGCACATGATCAATTATAAACCGGTGTTCATTGATCCGGTCTGGTTTGGCTAAATCGCCAATGTTATAAAGAAAATCTGGTGGTTATCCCGGTCCGGTTTAATATATAGACCGGTATTATGAAGATGGAGTTATCAACGTTCCGGATTGGTATTAACACCTTTGCCGTATACATGTTTGGTCAACCAATGAGGTATGTTATGTACATTACTTTTTGTACAAACACTTGATTATTTATCTATGTACTATATACTTCTTGGACATCATGACACGTCTAGCGGTAAACCGCTAGATACTTTTGAGTTGTTGTACCCAGGAATGCAATTCATCATGGGTTATGCATAAATATATCCCAAAGGGCGGCACAGATGGTCACAAAAAATTACGAAACATGCTCGATGGCATGGCAGATAATCGGAGTTTCAGCTATCCTATTACATGAAGCTTCAAAGCGGCTCAAACAGTATCATTGTTTTTCGTAGTAGCCATATAAACTGGCGACCGGATCAGGACTCTTCATTGCGACGGTTTGACGGTTGAGAGTCAGTTGGTGTAGGCACTTCTTCATCCCTCCCCAGACGCTGGAAATCAGCTGTTGACCAATCGATTCCAGTTAACGCTTGAAACACTGCTTCCTTATGGATAAGATTGGAAGGGTTAATATCAGGAGCGTAAGTGTGCTTACAAATTGGAGGCACAAGTTCTTGTCGGCCGACTGTCTTTTCCCTTCTGCATCATAAAACGGTTAAAAATGGGACAAATCGGTATCATCAGCCAACTTGCTGGCTGCTGGTCGCATCTGTTTGGTCAGCCGCCGAAGATCATCATTGTCGAAGTTTGAACCGTCTTCTTTAACGCCTGGGTATCCTTTGATGATATCCTCCACTTCAAGGTCTGGAATCCAGGCTTTGGCTCGAATAAGGGCGGTTAAAGCTCCTGCTCGGGCAACTGCTCTCTTCAACTCGGCAATACGGGCTGATAACATGCCCAGCTTCTCAAGGGTTTCCTTAATCAAAGTTGGAGCCGGTTTGTTATAAGCCGCCGTGCTAATAACCCATTGAGACCCAGAGTATAGCTGTTCAACCAATGTATATGCCGCTTTGAGCTTAATCCGCATATCTGTACCAAGATGAGCGATCCGAGTGTCTGCCAAAGATTTTATCAACATTTTGGTCAGTTATAAGATTCATCGACTGGTGCAACATACATAAGCAGACACTTACCAAAGATAGCAGAGGTCATAGCATTGATTTGGCGTTGTAGTAACAAGGCAACATCAACCGAGGCAAGGCTATTCGAATCTCAAGACGATTGAGCGTTGTAGTAACAAATTACAGGATATTTGACTGGTTGGTGTACTAGTGAATCGAAAACGGTCCGGTTTAGACTAGCGTAAAAGAAGAAGAAATCAATCTGTAGCAAAGATTCCCCATGGGAAAGGGCTCTGGGCCAAGGAAAAGAAAAAGACGTTGCCATGAGCTAGTAGTGCTACCGCCTGATATATGGATTAGGCATGCAGACTCTCAATACATGGTTATTTGGACATCGTACAGTACAAATTTACTGTCTGGTCACAAGCACATGCGTAAACCATCCAGTCCAAATGATCGCATCCGAAAGCAAGGACGCCTGCCTTCAGCTACCGCTGCGGTTTTCCCCTCGTTAGCATCACTTCTGATTTCACCAGCCTATCGCTCGCATGCTAACTGCTGCTGGTCCGTCAGTCGCCATCGCCGCGCCTTAAGCCGCCAGTGCGCTGCCTCCGTCCCCGAGGCATCCTTACCCCATTGACCTGACAGTCGTTCGCCTCTGTGTCCTGCGAGTTGCCCTAGCATTTGAGCAAATTGAAAAAGGGAATCATACCGAGTCAGGCCTCGAAGAAAACCCCAAAAGGACTTGACCCTTAAACAAAGGATAATTTGCGTTCAACATGATGAGTCCTGGAGATCTGAAGTTGATATTACTTAGGAGGTCCATTACCTTGACTGAAGGTGCAAGTAAGAGGAGAAAGCATGAGCCCGGGAAAACTCCACTCATGCTCACGGCTTCTGTCGTGAATCACCGCACTGTCTAGGCCACTATGGCTTCATCTCCGTTGAGTTACCTTCGCCAACCTGCCATTTCCACTGCCTCATCGACCCCAACGGTTCGCTGGCTTATGCCACATCATAAAAACAAGCTAAGTCACTTTGATATTTAAATTTCATTTTTTCCAGTCAATTAAATATATCCGGCACCTTTGAGTTAATCTCGAGGGCTATCGTTTCTTCTCATAAAGTTGAGTCGTAAGGTTACCAAAGAGGACTATTTGCCACGATGCACAATTCAAACATAGGTGCCCTACATATCAGTGAAATAATTTTACGTTCGTTCTTTACTAAGTCAGATGCAACTCGTAACCGACCAAGTAGTGGATACGGTATTGTCAATCGACTCTGATGCCTATCATGGACTTTGTCGACCCTGAACATATCATATTCCATGAAAAAAGTCCACGCGAAAGCCTACTTAGTCGAGTCGAACGATTAACAACTTGAATACAAGTTGACAAAGTAATCAAAATTATTATTAATTTTGTTTTATATATCGTGAGCATCTTGAATAGATTAACAACTTGAACAGTTTGAATAGATTAACAACGCGAATACAAGTTGACAGTTTGTTAATCAAAATCAAGTTGAATAGATTATTAATTCGCGTTGTGTTCATTCAAGGTGAATAGATTAACAACTTTTATATATCCGACTTAAACAGTTTGAATAAGACCTGGATTGCTATCCGTCTTGTAATAGAAAAGAGACTAGTCCTAATCCTACTAGGACTCTACATGTAGGCCGGTCCCTTCAACTTATATAAGGAGGGGCAAGGCTCCCCAAAAGGGACAGGTTCCACACGTTTTCATAAGTTATGGTTAGACAAATAAGTCTATAGCTCTCGAGATAGAGCACCCTTGTAATCGTGAGCATCATCATGATCAATATCAATGAAGCAGGACGTAGGCTTTTACCTCCACAGTGAGGGGCCGAACTTGGGTAAAACCTCGTGTCTCTCGTCCCGTTCAACCCCTCTCAAGCTACTGTATAGATGCGTTGGCCTCACGACTAAGTCCTAACACGAAGGACAACTATAGTGACAAAACCACGACAATACCTTCCCCTAAAGCTCAAAGGACCAGCACGGCGCTGGCTAAATAGCCTCCTAGAGAACTCCATTGGTAGTTGGGAGGACTTAGAGGACGTTTTTCGAGATAACTTTAAAGGCACATATGTCCGGCCACCGGAAGCCGACGACCTTAGCCACATAGTCCAGCAAGCCGGAGAGTCAGCCCCCAAACTCTGGACTCGGTTCTTAATTAAAAAGAACCAAATTGTGATTGCCCGAACACCGAAGCCTTAGCGGCCTTTAAGCATAGCGTGTGCGACGAATGGCTCGCCTGACACCTCGGTCAGTAAAAGCCGAAGACTATGGCAGCTCTCACTGCATTAATGACTCGCTTCAGTGTGGGCGAAGACAGTTGGTTGGCTCGTAGAAGCAACAATACCAGCGACCCTGGCACCTCTGAAGCCAGGGATGGCAACAGAAGGCCACGGCATAACAAAAATAAGCGTCGGAACAACAATGAAGAAACTTAAGATACGGCGGTCAACGCCGGGTTCAGTGGCTCCAAACCCAATCAGTGGAAGAAGCTATTCAAAGGAAATAGAGATGATCCATCTAATTTGGACAAGATACTAGACAGGCCTTGCCAGATTCATGGCACCCCCGACAAGCCTGCCAACCACTCCAACAGAAACTGCTGGGTTTTTAAACAGGCCGGTAAGTTAAATACTGAACACAAGGGGAAAGGGCCTCAAAGCAAGGACGATGATGAACCCCGCCCTTCAAACACAGGGGGACAGAAGAAGTTTCCCCCGAGGTGAAAATAGTGAACATGATATATATGTCACACATATCCCAAAAAGGGAGTGCAAGCGCGCACTAAGGGACGTCTACGCCGTAGAACTTGTTGCCCCAAAACTCAACCCATGGTTGGCTTGTCTGATCACCTTCAATCGCAGGGACCACCCGACCAGTATCCGTCATGGAGGTTCGGCGGCCCTGGCACTTGATCCTATCATCGATGGATACCATCTCACTAGAGTCCATATAGACGGCGGCAGCAGTCTGAACCTGATCTATCAGGACACTGTCCGTAAGATGGGCATTGACCCATCAAGAATTAAGCCTAGAAATACTACCTTTAAAGAAGTAATACTCGGCATGGAGGCCAGTTGTACGGGCGCCTTAACATTGGAGGTAGTCTTCAGTTCTCCAGACAACTTCCGAAGCGAAGACTTGATCTTCAATATCGTCCCTTTCCGCAGTGGTTATCACGCGTTGCCCGAACGAACTGCCTTCGCCCACTTCAATGTAGTCCCGCATTATGCCTACCTAAAGCTCAAAATGCCCGGACCGCATGGCGTCATCACAGTCAATGGAAATATGGAGCACTCCCTCCATACTGAGGAGCACACCGTGGCCCTCGCAGCCGAGGTACAGAACAGCCTCATCAATCCGAACAACATGTCGGGCATCAAGGCCCCTGACACCGCCAAGCGAGTCCTCTCTGCATTACAGCATGACAGCTCGGCAGATCCGGAGATCGATTAGCAATTCAGCCTTCTCCGATTCCCCATAAGGTCGCGGCATACGTACCGCGTGTGCATAATTACGCACTCAAAATACCTTGGGCAACGTCAGAGGCATGCTGCGGAAAAAGGTCTATAGTATGGCTTGACCCTATTTGGAATTAAACGTTTTTTCTCTCTTTCTTTTTTTTACCTACAGGTTCATTAAAACCTGCCTAAATCTGCGGTCGTACGGGGGCTACTCTCTACAGCTCCACTTTCCTATAGACGACCATGAACTTCTCCTCTCAAGGGACTTTTTAACCAAGGAGAAACAGCGCAGACGTGCAGCAGGGCAACATCAGGACCTTCAAGCCACTACTTTTTCTAACAGCCATGTGTAAAATTTTCCCTTGTGTAAACTCTCAGCATGTAAAATAGCCTTGATATTAATGGCATTATCTTTAATAGCACGTCTTGACGTATTATACAAGATATAAAGGAAGCAGTTGATCACCACTTTTGTTTGGTACTAATTTCTTTTTCTTTCATCTGCATTCCCTCCTTACTTCAGATTGCCACTCATGATTTAGTCCGGTCTTAAACACCGGGGGCTGTATTCGGCTCCGCACGTTCTCAAGTCCGAACACCTATCGGGTACTCTTCGGCGTCCCGAGTATTGCACTATATGCATCGGCTCCGAATCATGTCTTTGGTCTATAGTTGGGTTTCCCGGCTCCTGTTCTTACCACCTTACGTGTCGCTCGTTCGGCTAAGGTCATAAAGGGAGAATTACTGCGATTGTATTTCTGGTTCGTCCAGTCAAATACCTCGGTAGAGAAAGCTAAAAACTGACTGTCATGATAAGGCGAGAGTTGGTCAGCGATTCAGCGACATAGTCTTATACTACAAATCATTGGTGATTTACTCTATGTTATATGAGGGGCTGGTCTTCGTCAAGCCACGTGGTAAAGGCACCTTAGTTCGGACTGCCGCACTCATACAAGGGGCTAATATTCCGCCCCACCGTCAAACTCCTATGGCTAAGTGAAAGTAATAAAGCCGCATAGTCCGATTGCCTAGTTCACCTCACATACACCTCCTTCACGGACCAAGACGTTGGATAAAGTGTGGTAACGCTCAAGGCTAAACACCCCCGAAGTATTTATATGGGGGATGAGGCCGACGACTGGCAAACTTTCAGAATTAAAACAACCGCACATGAGGAAAATAACTTATGATCAAAGACATCAATATATTACAACCCTGGGTTCACAAAACACAGTTTTTACAACCCGGATACATCTACTCAAATATGACGTCCTTCGAGCATTGGCCCTCTACTATTCGGGCACCTGTCAGGACGTCTTCAAAGTATCTCTCCGGCTTGCGGTGGTCCTTGCCTTCAGGCGGGCCTGCGGTCACCACATCAGTGGCCTTCATCTTTGCCCAATGCATCTTGACACGGGCGAAGGCCATCCGAGCACCCTCTATGCATGCCAAGCGCTTCACAGCTTCAACCCGAGGCACCTCATCGACGAGTCGCCACACCAAACTGAAGTAGCTGATGGGAATTGATTCGGCTAGATCCTTCATGGCCAAGCCGGCCATCCTATGCAGCTCCATCATCTGCTTCATCTGGTCGTTCAGTGACGTCGGATGCTCTGGTTCACGAAACTACGACCAGAACATCTTCTTGGTTGAGTTCTCCTCCTGGGCTCGGAAGAACTATGCGGCATCAGCGGCACTCTTCGGAAGATCCGCAAACGCGTCTGGAGAACTCCACAACCGTGTAAGTAATGCATACCGCTGACCTCCAAAAATACTCTGCAAAAGAAAGACCTTACCAGCCGCTATTTGGTTCGCCTGGTGGATCTCCTCGCGAGCACTTCGGGACTCAACCTGCGCGGCCTTAGCATCTTGGAGTGCTTTTGCAAGTTTGGAAGATTGAGCCGAAGCCTTCTCCTCCAAACCCTCGCACTTGAGGATGGCGTCCTTTACCTCCTGCTCGACCTCGGCCACCCAAGCTTCGTGTTGTCGGCGGGCGGCCTGTTCGGTCTTCAGTTCTGCAGCCGCTTTGTCAGCGGCTGCCTTGTTTGCCTTCGCATCCTTTTGGGCTTGGGCAAGGATGCTTTAGAGGGTTTCGACCTCGGCTGCTCCAACTATGCCCATAAACAAAAGCAGTATATGAGTTCATCTCTGAATATACACTATCGCTTACGATATATAACCAAACTTTTCAATACGCATATCATGCGTATCATCAAACCGCTTGTTCACGCGGTTGATTTCTTCATCGGCCAACTTCAGTTTCCGACTGAGCTCGGGAACTTCGGTGGCCTAGGCGGTTGCCACCAATAGGGAAGCATTTTACAAAATAGACAAGTATGTTATCTATTTCCAAATATTATGTGATCCTTTGTCCGGGTTTTCTCAAAACCAGGTAGAGTCTCAGGGGATACTGTCTATGCACATCTATATTCCTTTATATGAAAAAAAGCGTCTAGAGCATTACGTCGCATACCTCGAAGCCTGTCAGTAGGATGGTAAAAGCTTCATTCAGTCCGCTCTTGGCGGATTGAACCTTCTCTACTACCGCACCCATCGGGATGCGGTGCTCCTCCACGATGGAAGCATGTTGCAGTGCCTACACTAGAGTGTTCGGCGCCTCCAGGTTAGTGGAGGTCGCCGATGGAGCTGATGCTACCCCCTCCTTCGAAAGGAGCTGCTCGCTCGATCCCAGAGCCACATCGGTCTCCGGGAGAGTGCCCGGCTAGGCCCCGGATTATTGACGGTCCCCACCGTCAGTTGCCATGGGGGTGGCCTCCCCCATGTCTTCGGCGACCGAGGTGTTACCCTCGGGCGCCTTCTCGACGGCCTCACCCACCCCTTTGTGGCTAGGAGAGGCCCTTCGGGATAACACCTCGGTGTCATCCGCGGTGAGGGGCGAGGGGGCACGTGGCAGCGTCTCGCTCTCTGCCATCTCAGGTGCAAAGAACTCCCCTCCGATAGCGAGGGGTTCGGGAGGTCGCAGGGAGGGCTGAAAAATGCATAACATGGTAACTTATATAATGAAAATAGGAAAACCAAAACAGTAAGTATTTAGATACTTACGTTTCGGATAGGGGCTTCGCCCTGGGAGGTTTTTTGGAGGCCAGTTCGGTGTCAGAGTCCGAACTATCCTGGAGGATCATTATCCCCCTCTTGGGCGCCTCCTCCTTCGGCTCTTCAGAGGCCGCCCTCTTCTTCTGAAGGAAATATGCCCTAGAGGCAATAATAAAGTTATTATTTATTTCCTTATATCATGATAAATGTTTATTATTCATGCTAGAATTGTATTAACCGGAAACATAATACATGTGTGAATACATAGACAAACAGAATGTCACTAGTATGCCTCTACTTGATATCCCTTAGTTTCCAATAGGACCCCGCTGCCACGGGAGGGTAGGACAAAAGATGTCATGCAAGTTCTTTTCCATAAGCATGTATGACTATATTTGGAATACATGCCTACATTACATTGATGAATTGGAGCTAGTTCTGTGTCACCCTATGTTATAATTGTTGCATGATCGATCGCATCCGGCATAATTCTCCATCACCAATGCCTACGAGCTTTTCCATATATTGTTCTTCGCTTATTTACATTTCCGTTGCTATTTTTACAATCACTACAAAACCCAAAAATATTACTTTTGCTACGGTTACCATTATTATCATATTACTTTGCTACTAAACACTTTGCTGCAGATATTAAGTTTCCAGGTGTGGTTGAATTGACAACTCAACTGTTAATACTTGAGAATATTCTTTCGCTCCCCTTGTGTCGAATCAATAAATTTGGGTTGAATACTCTACCCTTGAAAACTGTTGCGATCCCCTATACTTGTGGGTTATCACGCCCCCTGCCTCGTGGCCTCCTCATTGATTGCTTGACGTCCACTCCAAGTCCTCTGGATCACGTTTGTTCCAAAAATCACATTCCCGAAGGTTTCATTCCGTTTGGACTCCGTTTGATATTCCTTTTCTACGAAACACTAAAATAGGCACAAAAAACAACAATTCGGGCTGGGCCTGCGGTTAATAGGTTAGTCCCAAAAATAATAGAAAAGTGTAAAATAAAGCCCATTAACATCCAAAACAGATAATATAATAGCATGGAACAATCAAAAATATAGATACGTTGGATACATATCAGTAAACTACTCACGCTTCATCGAAGAGGCAATGGTGCTGATGTAGAAGCCCATCGTGATCGATTCCCCCTCCGGCAGATCGCTGGAAAAGCCCCAAGATGGGATCTCACGGGTACAGAAGGTTGCGGCGGTGGAAAAGTGGTTTCGTGGCTCTCCCTGATGTTTCTAGGGTATAAGAGTATATATAGGTGAAAGAAGTACGTCGGTGGAGCTACGAGGGGCCCACAAGGGTGGGGGCGCGCCTACCCCCTAGGCGTGCCCTCCTGCCTCATGGCTTCCTCGTGGCGTTCCAGACTTCGACTCCATGTCTTCTGGATTGCTTTCGGTCCAAGAAAGATCAGCGCGAAGGTTTCGTTCTGTTTGGTATTCCTTTTCAGCGAAACTCTAAAATAGGCAAACAAACACAGAAACTTGCACTGGGCCTCCGGTTAATAGGTTAGTCCCAAAAATAATATAAAAGAGCATATTAAGTCCCATTAAACATCCAAAACAGATCATATAATAGCATGGAACAATCAAAAATTATAGATACATTGGAGACGTATCACTCCTCGCCGTACTTCTCCTTCAGCTCCCGCAGCTTCTTGCCGTCCTCGCGGAGGATTTCCTGACAAACAATTCACACACACCATTCGATAAACGACATTGGTCCATTTTGGATATGAAGAGAATATTAATGTAAAAAAGTTCATTAATGTTGTAATGCACCGCGGAGAGAAACTACACCAAAATACACATACACGGGGACCAACCATTTCATGCCCGTGGCACTAGTACTATGCTATAGAAAGTTCAGGGATTCGCATACTTTCTGATGTTATGATAAATTGCAATTGTTCCAATGACCAAGATCATAGTTTGTTAATTTTCAATGAAGTTTCTAATTCATACTTTACCTTGTGAAGGAGTTGTTACTTTAGCATAAAAAATTATATGACAATATATGTTGCTGTTCTAAAGATGATCATGATGCCCTCATGTCAGTATTTTATTTTATCGACACCTCTATCTCTAAACATGTGGACATATTTGTCGATATCAGCTTTCGTTTGAGGACAAGCGAGGTCTAAGCTTGGGGGAGTTGATACGTACATTTTGCATCATGCTTTCATATTGATATTTATTGCATTATCGGCTGTTATTATACATTATATCACAATACTCATGCCTATTCTCCCTTACTTTACAAGGTTTACATGAAGAGTGAGAATGCCGGCAGCTGGAATTCTCGACTGGAAAAGGAGCAAATATTAGAGACCTATTCTGCAAAACTCCAAAAGTCCTGAAACTTCACGGAGATTATTTTTGGAATATATCAAAAATATTGGGCGAAGAAAGAACCAGAGGGGGAGCACTAGCTAGCCACAAGGATGGAGGGCGCGCCCCATCCCCTTGGGCGCGCCCCTCGAGGAGGAACCAATCGACGCGGAACCTTTGCAGAACCAATCTAGGGCTCTGGCGGAGCTGTTCTGCCGGGGAAGCATCCCTCCGGAAGGGGAAAATCATCACCATCGATCCTTTCATTGGGAGGGGGTCAATGTCCATCAACATCTTCACCAGCACCATCTCATCTCAATCCCTAGTTCATCTCTTGTATCCATCTTTGTCTCAAAACCTCAGATTGGTACCTGTGGGTTGCTAGTAGTGTTGATTACTCCTTGTAGTTGATGCTAGTTGGTTTATTCGGTGGAAGATCATATGTTCAGATGCTTTATGCATGTTAATACCCCTCTGATTATGAACATGAATATGATTTGTGAGTAGTTACGTTTGTTCCCGAAGACATGGGAGAAGTCTTGCTATAAGTAGTCATGTGAATTTGGTATTCGTTCGATATTTTGATGGGATGTATGTTTACTCTCCTCTAGTGGTGTTATGTGAACGTCGACTACATGACACTTCACCATTGTTTGCGCCTAGGGGAAGGCATTGGAAAGTAATAAGTAGATGATGGGTTGCTAGAGTGATAGGAGCTTAAACCCTAGTTTATGCGTTGCTTCGTAAGGGGCTGATTTGGATCCATATGTTTCATGCTATGGTTAGATTTACCTTAATTCTTTTTTGTAGTTGCGGATGCTTGCGAGAGGAGTTAATCATAAGTGGGAGGCTTGTCCAAGGAAGGACAACACCTAAGCACTGGTCCACCCACATATCAAATTATCAAAGTAACGAACGCGAATCATGTGAGCATGATGAAAACTAGCTTGACAATAATTTCCATGTATCCTCGGGAGCGCTCTGCTTTATATAAGAGTTTGTCCAAGCATGTGCTTTGCTATAAAAAGGATTGGGCCACCTTGCTGCACCTTAGTTACTTTATTTACTTGTTACCCGTTACAATTTATCTTATCACAAAACTACATGTTACTGATAATTTTAGTGCCTGCAGAGAATATCTTGCTAAAATCCGCTTGTCATTTCCTTCTGCTCCTCGTTGGGTTCGACACTCTTACTTATCAAAAGGACTACGATAGATCCCCTATACTTGTGGGTCATCAGACAGTCATATGAATTAGCATCTAAAGAAGTCAAGTAAAACAATATATCAAGGCACAAACCTTGTGTTTCTCCACAAGCTTCAACACATTTTCGCCGGCCTTCTGTTGCTCTAGTTTTGCCATCTTGGGATGTTTTGCTTTGATCATGTTCTGTATTCACCACAACAGCCTTACATGAGTGTTATGCAGAAAAACTGAGGGGGGGGGATACCTAAAAGCATGCCCTGTCTAGAGATTAAAGAACAAGTTCCATGCATTTTGCTGAAATTGTCGAAATATTCTAAATCGAAATGTCGAATGACAAAAAAATGTAAACAGAAAGATGCATTTTTAATGGCAGTTTTTTTGTCAGATGGACATGGGGTCTGATCATCTCATCAGTTTTTCTCCCTCATTATGTCTCTCTCTGGATTAACCACATCTTTCCCTAATAATAAAGCACGGATTGACTCCGTGGGTTCACCGTCACAAAACGCTTCTTCCCGTGAATTTACGCTTTCAGGTTAAAGGCTATAATGAAGGATTGGGCGAACTAAAAAGGAAGAATAATTCCTATTAAAAAGGAAAGGATGAGGCGAACTAAAAGGAAGGATGGACCTTTGGGCTGCAAGTATATTCACATGCACGATGATGGACGTGCACACACATACCCGATATTGGACCGTGCTTTTTTCACGCCTTCAACAATTAGACCTCTTTTAGCCTAACACATACGACCACAACAACAATAAAAAATCCATTCAGATAAACAAGAACTTGACTCGCGCTTCGTGAATGATTAATTTTGCCTTTCATTCTATGTCAATCGTCTCAAGCCTATGTCACATTCAATTTATGAATTTTTAATTACTCATACCAATATACTCATCCAGATGTCGTCAACCTCCTAGACTATGTCCCAGGTACGACCGTTATTCTTGTTCCCGTGCACCGCGATCCATGCCATCCACGGACGTGAACTAGAGATTGCAAATTCTATCATCACCTTGGCGTAGTCATTGAAATATAGCTCCTATGTAATATTTCGTGTCACTTTGTTAGACTGGTTCGTAAGAGTTTAGATCAGTGAGCCTCAAGTTATTACAGTTTCAAAGCTCTCTCACACCATGAACAGAACATCAATAGTTGACATTATTCCACTACTCCTTCAACCCCTTTCCTTCCAGAACTAGGAAATCCATGAACGCATTAATTGTTTTTGCAAAGACAGTATGGTTGAAAACACAAATCTTTTTAATGTTGGGAATAATTCATGTCGACCAAAAATTAAATAATTATTATTATATTAGTTTATGTTAAGAAAGTTATTTTCTCCCGTTGCAACGCACGGGCATTTTTTCTAGTGTTAACATAAGTGTGCCTTGTTTGCAGCAACTAGTAAACATGCACGTGCAACACACGTATCCTAATCTATAATAAAAACATCAATTGTGCATTGTGTTGTTACCGAACCATTTAAATGTGTGAAATGCCTACAGTCTAGTAATTTATTTAGAATTAAGTCTTAGGTCTTGTTTGATCGGTGAAAGACTTTCATAAGTGTGCCTTGTTTGCAGTAACTAGTAAACATGCACGTGCAACGCACGTATCCTAATCTATAATAAAAACATCAACTGTGCATTGTGTTGTTACCGAACCATTTAAATGTGTGAAATGCCTACAGTCTAGTAATTTATTTAGAATTAAGTCTTAGATCTTGTTTGATCGGTGAAAGACTTTCATAAGTGTGCCTTGTTTGCAGCAATATGTTTTTGCTTTCGGTAGCAGCCACAACACAAGATGCAGTAACAGAAAGAACACTAGGGTAGTGTCTTTTGTCTTTAGGCCTAATGGAACTCTCTAATTATGGGGATTAATGATTAAAAATTACCCTAAAATTGAAAGAAAAAAAAACATTTGTCTCTCGTTTATGTGCATATGTGTTCTATCTTGGGCTGAGGTATCACTCAAGTAGCATCCTGAGCATTGTTCTTGTACAGTCCTTACAATTATATCGTGGTTATTGGGTTCTGAACACATCAACTATTTTCAACAAAGCAAGTTTGTGGTGATTTTTTTTCTTGCAGCATAATCTAGAAAGAAGCACCGAAACGATCAACCAAAAAGATATGACACAAAGTAATTTCCATATCATTTTTCTATGGAAGACATTTGGCACGAACCTTTTCCTTCTCCTTCTCTAGATTCCTTCTGTCAGATTTGCTATGCACAGCAAGCTCATCAAGGTGCTTGGATTTGAGCTCAAGAACCTGCATCTCCTGCATCTTGCAATCCAGTTCCGAACGGACCTTCTGATTCTCATCGATAATCATCTGCGAGTGCCGACGAGCAAGTTGCTGCATCTTGTGGATTTCTGGTGGCAATGCAAGTTCAGAAGGTCCCAATGCTCAAAGCAGAGAAATGCATATAAACAAAGCACATAAAAAAATTTGCGATGGAAACAGAGCACATATAAACAGAAAGATTTTGCTTGGATTTTGCTCCTTCTCCTCCATCACGTTGTCCATTGATGTAGTCCTCTCACTGTACTTAGATTCGAGCTCCTGGACATGCTTGGCCTTCACCTCAATCTGGCTGGCCAAATTGGCCACCAGCTTGTCGGTCTTGTCGGTCTTTGCAACAGACTTCAAATCGCCATTCCTCTGAAGGTACTTCCCGACCAGCCCCAGCGTCCGTCGATCGTCGGCCCTCACAACCCACCCAAACATCTCCGGCGCTCCTCGAGACCTGCTCGCCTCCCAGCCCAGTTTGCCACGGCCCCGCGCCTCGAAGTGGTTCTCGAAGCTGAAGGGCGTGGCCGAGAGAGGCGTACTCCTTCCCGAACTCGACGATGGATTTCCCGGTGTGGCCTCTGTGGCTCCACAAAGGCACGACCTTGTGTGGGCAGAAGGCGGCGAGCTGCTCCTTGAAGCAGTTCCCCCTCTCCCCGATTTACCTCCCACCTCTCCGCTCAGTGGGCACGTTGGCCAGCACCCCCATCCACGGCCACATGAAATGCTCCTCTCTGTTATGGACAGGACTAGGCTCCGCGGCCGGCGGCGGGTCCGGCATTTCGTCCTTCACCCACTTGGTGAGGCAGCGGTCATGTCCATTAGCATGTGAGCATGCTAGAACAGCGTGACGCCGACGCAGGGTATCGCTGCTGCTGCTGCTGCTCCGGTCGCACCTCCGGAAACCCCCTGCCTCGCGAATCCTACCGAAATCGGAAAAGCAGAGACGCTCAATTGCACCTGCCTCCCCGGATACGAAGCGAAATCTGGAGAGATGGAAAGATGGAAAGAGGTACCGCTCATCAGGTGCCTCGTCGGAATCCATGGACCCGCGCGGCTGCTGGCCAGACTGGCGCCGCCTTCCGCAGACGCCAACAAACTAACCAACCTAGGGTTGTAGGGTAAGGCCCAATGAAGATGAGTCAGTCCATTTAACGAACACCCGAGGCGGCTAGGTTTTCTGGTCACAGGCAGCAAGGGAAGGGTGCATTGGAGGGCCGAAACTTAGGAAGAAGATTTTGGTAGATGTACGAGCAACCATCGTCATTGTCATCGTCAAAACAGAAGAAGAAATGCAAGGAATTACTCGATGATGGATGTGTGCATGCACGTAACCTGCTAGTGTAACAGACTCGGTAGCGGCAAGACTCTGATTTACTCCCTCCGATCCTAAATATAAGACCTTTTTGGGATTTCACTATAGACTGTACGAGATGATACCCCGCGCGTTGCTGCGGAAAATATTGCCTAAAGTTGATGTTTTACTCATCAACTGACTCCTAAAAGGACAAAGTGATGAATAAATGATTCTTATTTGAACATACTTTAGAATGATAGATAGTTAAGTAAGATAAAACCTCCAACTTATATCATTCAAAGCTTGGACAATAGATGAACAATCGGAAAGAGAATGGTTAAACCTTTTCAATATATGCTACCATATCCACTATCTCTGCAAGTGGAATAAACTATCAAGCTGCACCTAAAACTTGAACACCTAGCTACAACCCTAAGTCTTGATTGTGCGCAATCTGCATCATAACACCCATGTACACTTACTTTAATCGATCCCAAAACAGGAGATAAACAGATGTCATACAAATGTCATTAGTCCAGATAGAACCTAACGGCTTTGGTCTTCTAAATTACAACTGTTACAGTGATTGGCGATTTTACGAGCCGTCCATTCACCTTAATCCGACGGTGGAAAATAGGAGTTACAAGGAGTTACAAAACAAAAATTACGGAAAATTACATTTAACGGTGGGACCGGTACAATTTTTGGTGGGACCAGTTAATTTTTCCAAGGGTAGATTCGTCACTAATAATTTGGTAAATTGCCCATCGCAATATCCCGCGGCGGCCCCAATCCAACAGGGAAGCAATCACCGGCCCGCCTCCCTGGATTCGCTCCTACCGCAAGGGTTCCAGCCCGGCACCCCCTCCAGCGGTGTGCCGCCTCCCTGGAAACCCTCCGCTGCGGTGTGCCGATCCTGCCCGATGCCTCCCTGCCCCACCGCCCCCTGCAGCGGCACCCTCCGTCGAGCAGCCGGTGACGCCCAACACCGGGCACCAGTCCATGGGTAGGCAGCGTCCACTCCCCCTCACACCCACCAGTAAGTGGCTCAATCTGAATCTTCATGTATTTGCTCTACTCTTTATCTGAATCTTTTTGCTTTGTTCAATGTCTTGCAACATGCTGTCTTCTGATCTTGCCCTTATTTTCTGTATAACCCGAAAATACATAGTCACCACTCACCAGCCACTCTGACATACATAAGTTCAAACTTTCAGTAGGAAACTGGTGATGTTTAGTTTGCTTTTACTCATAGTTGTACAGGATATTGAGCATCCAGTCTAGTCAAGGTTATGCTTGCATTCCTGATTTTTTTTTCAACGAGCCAGCCCATCATCGACTGAAAGTGGAAGGTTCAGAAATTTCAAGTTCTCTTGGAATTTGTTGACAACTATAGAATTTGTTAAAATACATCCAGATATTTAATCACTATGGGATTTAGTATAATTATGATGTTCACACAGATGGAAAATATGCTTTGTTAACAACCCTATAAATTTTGGTATATTTATTCACAAACTTCTCATTATTGTTACTAGTACAACTTAATGTCCTATAATGCAGTGGAGGAGTTGTTGACATTCTTTTTATTTGCTTGTGTGGATCAGGAAAATGGATTAGGACCAGTGGAGGAGCTCACCTGAAGCTCGCCGGAGTAAAAAGGTATCTTCCCCCCTTCTCATTAAGGAGCTTGTCCCGGTGATTTCAATTGCATATTTCATCCAGTAGGTAATACTGAACATGCTATAATTCATTGGATTTCACTTGCTAGTTGTAATGATCACTCTGGTACTGAGCCACTAAGTATTGAGCGCACAAATGTAGCCAATGTTTCCCTTTGTAGGAGCAATGCTTTTACTTGGTGTATTGGTCGAAAGGTACCCTTTTTCCCTGTTTAATTTTGCATGCGATTCATAAATAATATAGCATCATAACTGTTATTCTCTGTAGGAATCTCATGATGATGATTGCCATAAAGTGTTCATGGATGACTTTGATCATAACTGTTTTTCAGAGGGTATGGGTATGGTATTGCATTTCTTCTTTGCCTTATATGTTATTTTCTTCATGGTCGTACCTGATGACCTAATGTCAAGAGCTTTGCATCTGAATAATATGGCTAATATGTAATAACTGAGTTATAGATTTTTGATTGTGATTTTCTGTTGCGCAGGACTTCGACAAGGTGTGGCTGATCTTTGATTCCACGCAATCGAGGGAGTTCCGCATGCTTGGATTTTGCAGATTTGCTTAGCTTTGCTGATAGTTAGGTGCACCTGGAAGCGGTCTCATTTTGACGTTGGGTTCCCTTGGTTGGTTAGATCATGCAAGGCATCATCAGCGAGCTAGAGCAGCAGGGGGCGCTGCCAAGGAGCAACTCTAGAGTTTTCTCACCTGCCACTTGCTGTGTGCCGTGGTCAGTCCACATGAATGCCTCTAACTTGGTCTGCTAGTCCAGTTTGTGTTGCTTGTGGTAGAGTCCAATGTATTCGTCGAAACCTTATTATTAAGGGCATGTTTGGTTCGTGTCCTGGCCACTCTGCCTGGAGAAATTCGGTGCCTGAGTTGGGCCTGGAGAATATGTGTTTTGTGCCTGGGCAGGCTGGCCTGGAAATGGGATGTTTGGTTGGTAGCCTGGCCTGAAAAAGTATTAGAGAGAATATTGTAAGGCTAAGAATCTATACAAGCGTGGAGTCCATCAGCCCAGCCAATTATTTTAATATTAATCTATAGCCAGGCATGCACCAGGCATCCAGAACGGATGGCCTGGGCCAGGCTAATGGCGATGCCACGGTTGGCTCAAGCTAACGACGATTTCAGGACGCTAACCAAACAAACACCAGGAAGGTTCTAGGCGAGTTTGTGGCCAGGCACGAGATGGCCAGGGTGCCAACCAAACTGACCCTAAGTTGCCGAAACTAGGTGCAGACATCTGGACCTGGCTCTACCAGATCTGCCTACGACCCAGCGACGCAACATGGGGGTTCAGAACCGGAGTCCACCCCAGCCCGGGTGGATCAAAATCAACACGGATGGCGCTCTCGACACACAGCTCCATGTGGGAGGCGCAGGAGGAGTTGCTCGCTCACACCTCTCCTTCATTGGCGCATGGAACAAGCCAATCGCCGGTGTAACTGACCCCTTCAATGACGAAACTCTAGCATTGCGAGAGGGAGTGATATTTGCCCAACTGAGGGGCTTCTCGCACGTGGTAATGGAGGTGGACTGCTTGGAGGTAGCGAACCTCTGGAACTCGCATCAGTCCTAGATCGATTGTGAAGCCTATCTTCGATGAAATCAAAACAACAGCTGCAAACTTCGTTTCCTTCTCGATCCAACATGTCTTAAGAGAAGCCAATTGTTCGGTTGATCTTTGCGCGAAACATGCGACTAATCTTTCAGTATAAGACGTTTGGCTGGACTCTTGTCCACCCTTCTTAGTTAGCAGCTTCTTAGCTGAATGTAACCCGATCTCAATCATGCAATAGAGCTGAAAACTTTGTTTCCTTCTCGATCCATCATGTCTTAAGACAAGCCAATTGTTCGGTTGATCTTTGCGCGAAACATGCGACTAATCTTTCAGTATCAGACATTTGGCTGGACTCTTGTCCACCCTTCTTAGTTAGCAACTTCTTAGCTGAATGTAACTGGATCTCAATCATGCAGTAAAGCTCCTTAATTTCATGTAAAAAAGGTGCAGGCATCTGACTTCGAATGTCTCTATCCAAGTACTCCCTCTGTTTCCTTTTAGTCTACATATAAGATTTGCTCAGAGTCAAACTTTGAGTTTGACCAACTTTGTAGGAAGAAATATCAACATCTACAATACTAATGCTATATGGTATGAAAATTAATTTCATGATGCATCTAACAATATTGATATCATATTGTGAATCTCGATGTTTTTTTCTATAAACTTAGTCAAAATTAACGAAGTTTGACTTTGACCAAATCTTATATGCAGACTAAAAAGGAACGGAGGGAGTACATGGTTTCTTGAAAATGCTAATTTGAAGATGAGTAATGAATGCTGGTGCTTAATGCCCTTTTCAAAATTAAAAGGGAGGAAATTACACTACCAACTGCACTAGAAATGAGTTCTACAAGAGTTTTGTCTTGTGTCTTGCTCGGGTCATTACTTAGGGTTATCCTTTAGTGAGGTTTTGTTCTCCCAAAGATGAGAGTTCTTTTTATCTATTTTTCATGTCAGCAGATTAATTCCATTATTTGTCAAGTTCCATCCTTCTCTCGTCAAGTAGATTTCTGGTTAGTTATACATACATGTCCATGACAAGAACAACCAAATAAAAAATGACTTTTCAAGGATATTGTTACATATTTGCATCTCATACAGTAAGAACAGAACCATTAATACAAAATAAGCTTACAATGCTGAAAGTGCATCCATATCTAGACAGAAGCAACATCTACCATCGCAGAGACTGCAACTATGCAATTGCAGATTTTTTTGCTGCTCTATGTGGCAATATAAGGACGGCAAACGGGTAGGTAAGGAGATGCCCTAGTACTTGCTTGCCATCTTGTTCGCCCTCTGGATGCACTCCAGGCTCCCCGGGTTGATGAAATCGTCCTGCAGCATGCTTAGGTGCTCACCTAGCTAGCACACGGTACAAGTATTCTTTTTGCATCTAACAGCTTGCAGCTGCAAAGTACTTTTAAGCTTTGCCTGCACAATTATAACAACAGGAAATTTGTCAAGCAGCAGAAATATGAAGGAATTGAGAAAACCCAAATAAAGTCGATGAAGTTTTCACACCTCTGCGTGGGCCTTTCCGCCATTTTATTTCAACATCAATTTTAGAAGTTTTTCTTGAGTTACTTTCAGCATCAATCTTGGGTTTTACTGTTTGACAGAAACAAGGTCAATTTCTAAAACAGGTTATCTATAGAAACGAGTTTTGCCTACATCTAACGCCCTTGTAGCAAGTTCGAGATTGACCCTGAGTGATACTAAATTTAAAATGAGGTACACCTGCTTGAGTTGAGCACGTTTCCATCTCACGATCAATGGATGTGTGTTAGAACAATTGTTTGTTATTTAGACTGATGAAACAAAGATATTAAAGCTAACCCTACTCCTTGTTTTTGACTGAGTTATGTACATATCTATTCTTAACCTATAGAAATTTTTCACAATTATTTGTGTTGCAGTGCTAAGACCTTGGTTTAGACTGAGTTTATTTTTGCCTACTGTAAATTTGACCCTTCAAATGTGGCAGCCTGCACAACCATGATAACAAATTCAAGTAATGCTATATAAGAACAACAATAAAACTCAAACCCAGTGAGGACGAACATGCATTCACTATTTGGCTATAAAAACATTTGGCAGCACAATAAGTGCCGGGAACTTTGGCATTGTTTTGTCATTTAGCCAAAGTAGATTCCATCTTGCATCTACTCAAAAGAGGAGGAAAAAATCCTAACAATCAGGGCCACAACTTTCATAAGTTGTTCGGTTTGCACATGTAAATCTGCTGCTGATGTGATCATTACTAATTTACTATTCTTTTGTTTCAGCAGAAGCAACACAACAGCCTGGTCACGTTTTGAAGAATCGCATAAAACCTCGTACCGTGGTAAGACGAGACAAGAAGGAAGAGGACGACAGACTTACCAATGTGAAGGCATTGTACATAGGCAGGAACTCCTTCATATGGTACGCGGTTTACCTTTGCTGAGCTCGTTCACCTCCAGGCCGCCGCTCCCGCAGGCGGCAGATTCCTTCGACCGGATCGTCGCCTCAGATCCTCGCGCCGAGGGATTTCAGGAGAGGTGGGGTGCGTGAGTTACGAAGAGGTTGGAGCTGGAACATGATAGCGTGCAGATTAGTCCTTTTTTTCTTGCTCGTGTGGGCTAAAGGTGTACCAGTAATTTTGTATGTATCACTTGAAATATCCTTCAAAAAACGATATCACCTGCGATTTGTTGTCAAAAAATAAAATCACCTAATAAAGTATATACAACTCAAAATGGTATTTGTGGACCCGAACTACTAAAGTCGGTACTTGTGAGCCTGAACGAGCAAGATCCGTATTTGTGAGCCTAAATGACTCAGAGCGGTACTTGCGAGCTTCGACTAAGAGCAATACTTTTGACCTCGGACAACTACGGCTTGTAAGCCCGAACGACTTGAAGTGATTCTTAATGGTATGCGTGGGCCCTGACAATCCACGGTGATTCGTAATGGTATTTGTTTGCACGGATGTGATATTTGTTTGCATGGACGATCGGAGTGACTAGTGATCGGTACCGATATTTGTTTGCTCGGATGATCTAGAGTAATTAGTAGCGGTATTGGTGGCCTAGATAACAGAGGGGAACGAGTGGTATTGGTGGGCTCGGATGACCTATAGTGGTACTTATGAGCCTGAACGACTTAGGTCTGACTTTTGGGCCCACAACTAGCACTATGGGTCACTCAACAGGTCATCCAAACCCACAACTACCATACCAGATAATCTTGACATACAACTAGCACAACTGGTCATTTGGTCCCTTGACTAATACTACATGTTGTCTCAACAAAATACTAACATTACGGGTCTTCCGAACCCACGGCTAGAACTATGGGGTTGTTCCACCCCACAACTAGCACTATAAACCATCCAAACCTATAACTACCGGTATGGGTAGACCGCACACATGATTAACACTATGGGGTGTTCGGGTCCAAAAGCACCACTATGGGTCACCTTGTCCGGCAACTAGCATGCACAATGAATAGTCTGGACCCACAACTAGCACTATTGGTCGTCCAAACCCATAACTACCAGTATAGGTAGACCGAGCACATGATTGGCACTAGGGGAGAGGTGTGTTTGGTCCAAAAGCACCACTATGGGTCACCCGGTCCGGCAACTAGCATGCACAATGGATAGTCCGGACCCACAACTAGCACTACTGGTCATCCAAACCCAGAACTAACAGTATGGGTTGTCCGGACCCACAACTAGCACTAACCCATAACTAACAGTATGGGTTGTCCAGATCCATAACTGCACTACAGGTCATTTGGACCACAACTACCTTTATAGGTAGTCCCACATGTAACTACCATTGGGGGTCATCTGCTCCACGCGTCATGCGGTCAAATATCTAATAGCATGAGTCGTCCTACTCCTATCCTACTACTATCACTATCGTTCGCCTAGTCCCTTCCAGCACTATGGGTCATTCCGACATGTTTTGACCACTAAGCAGTGGTGGAGCTTGAAGGCCAACTCTGGGCAGGCTGGGCGGGCCAAAATGGAAGAAATAGCATGTCGGTCGGAGTTCTAAGGCCCAACAGTAAACAAAGTTGTGTATAAATTTTAAAATATTGGGCGGGCCATGGCCCATCCGGCCTTGCTGTAGCTCCGCCATTGCCACTAAGATCGGATAGTTATTGAGTTGTACAACATCAGAGTTGCTCATATATTGCATAAAATCCATGTGTATTTAAGTACGATAGTGACTTGTATGACATCGTTAATTATGCAAGAAGCTAAACATGTTGGTCACCAAAACCTACATCAATATATATATTTGACAAATATTTGAGTACATGAGGAAATTAATCCGTCCATTCTCTCTAGTACAGTACCAGATACACAACCTATATGGCCATATCGATTATCGTCCTTCGGTTCTTCTGTTCCATGTAGATCCTGAGTACATGCTCCGAAGTTCTCCATTTTAGTTTCTCGGCACATCATGCTACTATTTGATGACGAAGCAATACATCGATGGTGGTAGTGTTTGAGGAGTTCGCTGCCACATTCACACCAATACAAAAAAATTGACTGGCAGGTGAAAGATGCAACACAAGTAATCCAACAATCTCACATACAGAAACAGTCTAAAACAATCATGCATGCAATTCAAATTAAAATGTACTGTATTACACACAAAGTAACTGATGTCGCGACAAAGAAACTACAGGATTTTTCTTGTCAACAAAATGCATTTAACATCAAGTTTGCTGCCATCATGTCCTACACAACAAAGAAATATAATTACTCTAAAAGCTCCATCTGCTTGCAAAGCAATATTGGTGTCTTCATTCCTCCATGGTAGTTCCACCTTTTGTAATCTCAATTCTTTGTGGTGAAATCATATTCATGGGGCGATATTACTATTATTTTATCCACGTCAAAAAACAGAAATTTAGTCTAGATAACAAATATTTTAACATCTGAAGAAGCTTCTTAGGTGCTTACTTGTATACCACGTCTGCTGTTTATGGCAGAACAAGACCTGCAAGCATAAATGCCAACAGTTGAATATCCACCTTTCTCACAGTGCATTAGACGATTAATTTTGCCTCCATTCAAACATAATTCAGCTATCAATCAACCTGCTTGCAATTTTGTGAAGGGGTAGTCTTTGACTTCAATTTTGTGCCGCGAGAACAAGCCTGAAACCACACATTTTCCTTCACCTCTGAAGTTTAATAGTATACCAATACCATCAATGAAGAATCTGCAAACTGCTCACAGAAGTTTAATGGTTTCTGTCGAGAAGCAACAGTCAGATAGCGCGAGCATTGAACCGGACATACATTTTCTCTTCATGTCATAGTGAACTTGTAAGCATGTTCACAAACATTACAGCATTACTACTTGTTCAGAACAATCAGATCTGGAAATAGCTGCACTAAAATGACAATTTTGGAGTCTCTGTACTCACAATTCAATAACATATTGAGAACCCATTCAAGTACGTGATTGGAAAAAAAGAGCAAGTCATGCTGTTGTCTTGTTCTAGTTTTCAAATTATAACCGCATATGCATGATAGTAATCAGCGTTTCCAAATTGGAATCTGAAGGAACCAGATCACGAGTTGACTCACCAGAGTGGTAGTGCGAGAAGTAGCGTTGCATCCTCATCCTTGATCATCATCATCCGTGTGATATGGGGGGCAGACGCAAGATCGAGCGTGTGAGGACGGCAGTGCACGACGATGAGGCCTTGTTCAGGTGGAGGTTCCCGCGAATGATGCGAACGTGGGCCAGGTCCTCGTCGTCGTCCTCCCCAGCTGAAGCCATCAGCCGCCGCTGCCGCCGTTGTCGTCACAGGGGCGGCGAGATACGACGATGCTTGTGCGACGAGTCGGCCTCCGGCTAGAACATGTCTACGTCAAAGTCACAATCCCTGACCCTCTCGCCGTTCCAGGAGACCACCGGATCCCAGTCCCGACCGCCGGGGAGTGAGGAGCCGGCTGCAGGGACAAACCTAGGCGGTGGAGCTCTTTTACGGTGATTGGAGGAAAAACGGAAAATGAGAGAATCAGGTCGGCCAAAAAATTACAGAGACTATTATACCCTTTCTATAAAAAAGTAAATCTTTAAATGATTTTCCTAGTTCTAACGGCTAGAAAAATTCAGAGGTGGAGTTACATAAAATTACGAGTCGTAACTCTCCAATCACCGTAAAAGAGCTACTTCTAAATATATATAGTGTTTAGTTGTACCTGCACCAGGAAGCTTCCTCTTCTGACAAATTCTGTGCATTGGATAATAACATAACACTACAGAAAAAAAACTGTCATTATGCAACTTGATCACTCACTTCGAGAGCCAAAAATAGCTCAATTACATAGATTAATGCATCAGTAGGATAGAGTCAGGCATCCCACTGAACACGTTGCTTTCACTCAAAGTCTGAAATTCACAATTGGTTGATTCTTCATAGTGTTTTTTTCCGCCGGGGGAGGGGGGAGTGTGTTAACACAGAGAGTAGAGAGAGAAACTTATTGAGAGAGAGAGAGAGAGAGAGAGAGAGACGGAATTAACAGAGAGAAATTGTCTAGTCCACCGCCGCCTAGCTCGGTCATGGCCCCACTTTTGTGTACCTGCTATCAAAAGAGACGGATTAGTACAGTGCCCTTGGAATCAACTGGGAGACAGGATTAGCACCAGCACAACCCGCCGGTCCATGGCACGCACACCCGGATGGTACACAATACACACGCATGCTCACCCATCCAGCGAACAACACACACGCCAAAAAAAACGCATTACTGCTGCAAGGATTGTTGAGATTTTCCAAACAGGCATACACGATCGATTACAGAAACCACATATTGGAATTTAAGGCAAGGATATCCAAGTACTGTTGGATGGATTGTTGAGATGACAACCCAAACAGGCATACATGTCGTCAATTACAGAAACCAACTACTCGAATGGACATATGCAGAACTTAAGCTCGGCTAAGACCTCATGGGCGGTCCTTTTGGACGCGCATATGATGAAGACAAACCCAAACTTGTCCCAGTATTTCGCATTCCATTCTGACAATTCCTGCAACAAACAGTTTGAAGAAACCAGCCAAATTGAGTACATAAATCAGATCTGATCAATCATATCACAGATGCAAGGCACCGTATGACTTGCGCGGTGGAATCAGTAGTTGTGGAAAGTAAAGCTGAATGCTCGTCCTTGCTTCATCTATAGTGATGACTGATGGCCTGATGATGAAGTGACGAACTAACTGATACCAACAGACATAAGAAGAACTAATCTGCAGGAAACGGACTTGGAGACGACGCGGGAGGTGGTGCTATTGTGTGGGTGGGCGGCGAAGGCCTCCAGCCATCCAGTCACATCCACCTAGGTTTGCTGTTCGTTCCCGGTCGCACACATGGCCGGCACGGAGCACACACACCATCTAGAGAGATCTAGACACACACACACACACACACACACACACACACACATACACACACACAGAGGGAGAAAGAGATGCCGGAGATGGATTCACCTCGATCCGGTGCTGCAGCCTGCAGCCCTCCATTCGCTGCTGATGTTACCCACGCTCCGTAGCCGCCACAAGTCTCGACGGGGGAGTGAGGAAGCATGCTCGATTTTCTGTAAGGTGAGGGAACTGCCCCGTCGTCACGAGGCCTCCGCCGCCCGATTCCCTCGAGCCACCGCCACATCTCCATATACGGATGCCGCTAGGGAGAAGTCGGGCTCGTGAAGTACATCGGGACGAGGACTTGAAGGCAAATTATGTGGAGATATACTGATTCAGGGAAGATGAAGGAACCATAGGGATGGGCTCCTGAATATGGGTGACGTAACTACACCGGCCGACCGCTCAAATGCCTCCTCATTAATCTTATAGAACATGTGGGATAGTGGGAATTAACTGATGTGGCTTTAGGTAGCGACCCGCTGGTAAAAAACCATCGGGGGAATACGCCAGCAAATGATGCTACGTGAGCGAGGAGAAGAAAAAAAATAACGAAGAGATGAAGTAACGTGGTTGAAAATTGCTGAGGTGGCTAGATGATGATGTAGACGGGCTGCGTGTTGAGAGAATTGATAGTAGTGGGGATCAACTTCTTAATATTATAATATAAGATGTAAGATACGGAGCAAAATAAGTAAATTTATACTCTAAAATATGTCAAAATGCATATTCATAGTGCAATCTTCAAAAGGTCTTATATTTAGAAACGAGAAAGTACATACTTGCATGCATGCATGCCTAAAATGGAGAAGTTATAAAATAATATTCCTGTGTATCGATCTGGTCCTTCCTCCTTGCTTGCGGACAAGACGAAACGCACGCACAAATCACAAAGGATACATGGTCAAGCTTTCAGGCAGGTCGAGACGGATGCGTGACCCCTGGATGATACCGTAGTGCTCGGTATTGCGGTCATCTTCAAGCTCCTTGCCCTGGAAGACAAGCCGCTGTGCCTTTACCGGGAAGTGGCGGTAGCGTTTGTAGATCATATCCTTCATCTGCTTCACCGTCGCAAAGTACCACACCTCTAGGGTGAAGGAGCCGTTCCGGGCCTCAAAAGTAACGTCCATCTCTTACTCTGGTCTATTCTGTACCTGTAGACCACCAATATCCCTAGTTATTAGGTCATAAATTCGACTTACAAAATAGTTGGAATGCTAAATACAAACAGTCAAAATCTATACTAAATTATGTTGAAAACATTATTATGCATGTGTAGGAATGCCAACTGATAAATATGAAGGAATGTCTAGGGCACATCTAGATGTGCCCAACTTATTGCACATCTAAGTAAGTGAATCAAGCATGAAGAGAAAAAGAAAAATAAAATATCCACACAAATCTCAACATAAGATCAGTGATATAGGATTTAGATGTGCAATACTTATGGCACATCTAGATGTGCTTTAGCAAAACTATAAATATGAATAAAAACCACTACATGGTGCAGATAAAAACTAGTATGTGCAAAACACTGCTTATTCAACCAACAAAATGCAATCTATTACATGATCAAGAGAATGAACATCCTAACGTGGGGTTCATCTGTTACATTAAAAATAACCCATCTGATCGATCTATACTATATGCCAATGACAGAGAATGACAACAAAATCAAATGAGTGGAAGAATTAACCACGCATTGCCATGTGGCGCCTAAATTAGATTAGATTGAGGCCAAGAATATATGGTCGTCAAAATTAACTAAATAAGTGGAGGCCAGATTAGAAAGCTTATTCATGGATAAGTTACAGAGGCATGCACATGACAAATACTCCTATCAAAAGATAAAGATAAACGTTTCGGCCACGATAGATTGCAACGAGGTCTAGCTTGGGTTCTTGCATGCATGGTTACCTTGCCGTGAAGGTGAAGATAGTCAAGCAGTACGTCCTTGGTCTCTTGGTCGTGGAGAGGCCAGGGTGCATGGGCAATAGAGGAAGGGTGAGTTTATATAGCCCATAAAATATTTGCTTGGATGCGAAAGAAAGAAATTATCTTCCAGAAAATAGATAATGAAATTATGGAAAGAGAATAATGGAGATTGACGATATTGCCATAACTGCAAGATTTGTGTCTAGTGAAATACTCCACTAATGTGGTGAATGGCATATTCCACGGGAATATTGCATTTTTATTCCACGCATTATGTTGTTTCCATACCGGTACGTGCGTAATAGATCATTCAATGTCTAGCTGGTGTATATTTTAAGACCTAATTGTGTTCGTCATGCATGGTAAGTTGATGCAAATGAATACTAGTAATATTTAACAGCGGCGAGGATGTAGCAATACTTCATCATCTGTTTTTTATGTTTCTACTCCCTTCGTTTTTAAATACAAGTCTTTTTAGAGTTTCCACACAAAATACCAATCAGCCGGGCAGTCATTGCACAAATCCACAACTATTCGTTACCTTTGCACAAAACACCACTCGTTGGGGTAAATTGTTGCAGCTACGCTGGCCCGAATCTACGGTTTATATTGACTAATAACATATCTGACCTAGTGGACCCACAAGCATGCCAAATTCAACTTTTGTAATTGTGGAAGAGTGGTTACGTGCTGTGAAGAAGGATAAATGAAATGCAAGCAACATAAGGGGGAAAGAAAGACAACATTATCAATATACTATATAGCCTTTAAGGTATAGTGCGTTCATGCTGCGAGATTTAGCGATGCATTTAACATCCATTTATAAAAAACGATAGTTATACATATCCTGGTTGTCTAACTAAACTGTGATTCTAGCAACATAAACTTCCCATAAAAGTAACGTAAGAAGATTGATTTGCACAACATCAATTTCCTGATAATTATGGTTACAATGTGCTAGATTAGTTAAGAACCATACCTGTTGGGGATATTACTGCTGGGCGTAAACCGGCCAGGAAAGGCTGGGTTAACTTCATCCGTAGTTAATTATGCTTGAAGCCCATGTAGACAGAGGAGGAAAGGTCCAGGGCCCAGAACCGGTTTAAGGCCCGTAGCCGTGAACCGGTATTTGTATGGAACTTGTATTGTAAGATAGAAAGAGCGGAGACCGAACCAGACACGTTTATGAGCCGGTCTCGGGACTCTGTAAACCGACGGGCGCCGCCCATGTATATAAGGCGACGACCCGGCAGTGGTTCAGAGGGACAGACAACAACTTGAGAGCCAGACAAAGCGGATTCGCTCCCTGGCCTTCGAAACCCTAGCAATACCAATCATAACTAGACGTAGGCTTTTACCTTCCTCGAAGGGGCCGAACTAGTATAAAATTCCCCGTGTCCCTTTGTCCGGTTTAACCCCTTAAAGATAACCCATAGCGATGGCTCCACGACTAAGTCCTTTCACAAGGACATCTGCCATGACAAACCCACGACAGTTGGCGCCCACCGTGGGGCTATCGCACGATGGTTTTGAGTTCTTGAAGGGCATCTTTGATGGACTTAAGGGATACGCTATGGGCCGGATGACGAAGAGTCGTCGCGGCAAGCTCTACATCGACGACGCAGGATGGGGTCCCGACGCCGATTCAATCGAATACGGGTACTGGGTCCCCTTTGGTGGGATTCACGTTTTCATCGACAAGATCGGTGAACCGGACATCTACACCGAATCATCGAAACGGCTCGGCGTGCAAGTTCTTCGCCGGTTCAGCCCGAGGCAAGGCATGTTTTTGTGGGTGTCATCCATGGATCGAGGTACGAGGACGGACCGGTGTCCGATGGAGAGACCATGGTCTGTTCTGATGACGAGTCTTCTGGAGAGACCGAATCACTTTACCAGTTGCAGGACGGCCGGATTGAGGGAGGATCCGAGGGCAGCAGTATTCCGGATTCCCCCGATCTACCAAACCGGGCCGCCATCTTCATGGCCGGCACACAATCGGTGCCTCATTCATCTACCGCCGCAATGCTCTCCGGTTCAACAACGGCCACACCAGTAGGGGCAGGAAGCTCGGCGCCGCCTCCGGCCCAAGTCCTGTCTGATTTGTTCGACGCTTTGGCAACGTTGATGACCGCGGAGGTGGATGCAGCAGTCAGGGATCCGCACAATGCGGAGATTGTAAAGGTGAAAGATCAGATAGTCCAGACTAAAGCGGACCTAGCAACAGAGAATGCTAGGATGGCTACAGAGCGGGCTGAATTGGAAGCACAGGCCTACCGGATTAGACTGGGTCAGAATGCTTCAGAGGAAGTCATGAGAAGAAGGTATCGATCACGTCTCCCGTCGGTTTATGAGCCGCAGAATCTTTTTAACACACCAGGAGCAGGAGCTGGTAGCCAACCCACACTAAACCGGGCGGGGGCGCCGGGAACAGGAGCGCAGGTTCAATCACGCACGACGGACCCGCCTCGCCAGAACAACGTTGTGCCACAATATGTATTAACGCCGCCCGTGCATTATTCCAACCCGTTGGACAACATTGTGGCTGCCGCTTCACGCCTGGCGGCCCTCCCAACCGATGGCGAGTCACCAGTTGCAGTGGAAGCACGTCGGGCTAGGGATCTCCTTCAAACAGCACTAAATCAACAGCAGGCGTATTCACACAGTCGTGAGAGGATTCATTCCGCTCCCCGTCCAAGCCGAAGTTATAGCAGACACGTGGAGGACGAACCGGCCGTGTTCAGTAGTGCACGTCGCCGAAATTCACCACGAGGGAACAACCCGGCCGGGGGAGGCGCTAATGCGCAAGATGTTGTGGACCATGGCCGCGCACGTCGGGAGGCCGAGTTGGCAGCTCGACACGGAGCACGACAGCATACTCCGGTTCACCCCATGGCCTCCGTGGAGCCAGGAGTGATGTTCAGTTCCTTAGGGGTGTCGTGTTTAACCCCCACTTTTGCGTAATGTGAGACTGCCCAAGGATTTCAAGGGACATCGTAAGGTACCAAATTACACCGCTGATTTGCAACCAGAGGCGTGGGTGGAGAGCTATGAGATGGCAATGGAGATGTTAGATGTGGATGAGGCAGTGTGTGCTAAATATTTCACCATGATGTTGGAAGGAACAGCTCGCACTTGGTTGAAGAACTTGCCGACCAACTCTGTTGGATCATGGGCCAAATTGAAGCACCGGTTTATCCAGAACTTCAAGGATACGTGTAAGAAGCTGATGTCAATTGTAGATCGGGCCTCTTGTGTCCAAGAGGAAGGGGAGTCCACGACCCATTGGGTCAAACGGGTCTCAGCGATTTTGCATTCATCAGATCGTATCAATGCAGACACTGCAGTGTTAATATTAGAGGGCAATTGCCGTTTCAAACCGTTAAAACAGAAGTTGGGAAGGCTCAAACGTCACTGCAATGACATGTCAACACTCATGGCCGCTTTGGTTAAATACGCCGATTCAGATAATACCAAGGATTCGGATTCAGCGGAGGACAAACCGGAGAAAGGTAAGAAGAATGGCAATGCCAAAGGTCAACAACATAATCCGGCAGGCCATGGAAACGGTGGTAAGCGCAAGGCCGACAGTTTGGACTTTGTTGCAAATACCAACGCGCAGGAGAATGGCCAGCGCCGTAAGGGCAAGCAGCCCCAGAGGGGTGGAGGTTCAGGCAACAATTTGGAGCGCTTGTTAAATCAGCCCTGTCCAAAGCATGGATTGAAGGAGAAGCCGACATCACATCTTTGGAAGGACTGTTATATCATGCGGGATTTCAAGAATTCCAATATGTTCCAATATGACAACGGCTCGCCCGACGGTTCAGGAGGAGGTTTCCACGGGCTGGGTTACGGAAGTGGTGATTCCGGTTCAGGGTTTCCAGGCAACCAAACTGGACACGTCAGTCAAGGGCACCAAGGCAACCAGGGAGGTTACAACCATTAGTGGAGTCAGCAGCAGCAGCAGCAGTCGGGTTATCAGAGCAATCCCAAACAGCTGAACAGCGGGCAATATCATGTCTTCACTACTAGTTTGTGCAAACGTGATCAGAAGCTTCACAAAAGGGCAGTAAACTCTGTTGAGCCGGCAGTACCTCAGTATTTATGCTGGTCTGAGCAACCTATTTTGTGGAGTAGAGATGATCACCCACCCCGGGTTGATAATACGGGTCACTTGGCCCTGGTGGTAGCCCCTCAAGTTGGGGGATACAAGTTTACTAAAGTGCTCATGGATGGGGGAAGTAGTATCAATATTTTGTATTATGATACATTCCGCCTTATGGGGTTGACAGATAAGGATCTTAAACCGTCAAATACGGTCTTTCATGGGGTGGTACCTGGCAAGTCAGCATATCCTGTTGGCAAGATAGCTTTGGATGTAGCTTTTGGGGATGACTATGATTCAAGGTCAGAAACATTGACATTTGAGGTGGTAAAGATCAAAAGTCCGTACCACGCTTTGTTTGGGCAGCCGGCTTATGCTAAGTTTATGGCAAGGCCATGTTATGTTTATCTACAACTTAAAATGCCAGGTCATAAAGGGACCATCACGGTACATGGAAGTCGAAAGATTGCTTTGGAGTGTGAGGAAGGTGATGCGGCTTACGCCGAGTCGGTTTGTGCCATGGAAGAGTTGAAATTCTATAAGGAGCAAGTTGATCCGGCAGACATGACCTCTTTAAAAAAGCCAACTACAGAGCATGATCTGGCGTTGAAGTTCAAATCGGCCACAGACACTAAGATGGTTGACTTTGTTCCTGGTGATTCATCCAAACAGTTCAGCATCAGCGCTAACCTGGATCCTAAATAGGAAAGCGCACTCATCGAGTTCATCCGTGAGAATCGGGACATCTTTGCATGGAAACCTTCTGACATGCCAGGTGTACCGAGGGAACTCGCCGAGCACACACTCAACATTGATACTAAGTTCAAACCGGTCCGGCAGTTCCTCCGCCGTTTCAATGAGGAGAGACGTAAGGCTATAGGTGAAGAGGTAGCCCGTCTGTTGGCTGCTGGGTTTATTGCCGAAGTTTTTCATACAGAGTGGTTAGCCAATCCGGTGCTGGTTCTTAAGAAAAATGGCACTTGGCGCATGTGTGTGGACTACACAGATTTAAACAAGGCTTGCCCTGCAGACCCCTTTGCTCTCCCTCGCATTGATCAGATAATTGATGCTACGGCGGGTTGTGACCGTTTGTGTTTTCTGGATGCTTACTCTGGTTATCATCAGATCAAAATGGCGGTTAAGGACCAGGAGAAGACAACCTTCATAACTCCTTTTGGAGCCTTCTACTATGTTTCCATGCCCTTTGGACTCAAGAGTGCCCAGGCGACTTACCAGCGATGTGTTCAGAATTGCCTTCATAAACAAATTGGGCGCAATGTTCATGCGTATGTGGATGATATTGTGGTCAAGTCCAGAAAGGAGGAGACATTGATAGATGATCTATGAGAAACCTTTGACAATCTCCGGGTTTACAAGATGATGCTCAATCCGGAGAAGTGTGTCTTCGGTGTCCCGGCAGGCAAGCTCTTAGGATTTCTGGTATCAAACAGAGGCATTGAGGCTAATTCGGAAAAGATTGCAGCAATTACATCCTTGGCTAAACCGGCGTGTATTAACGATATTCAACGTATGGCCGGCCGGATTACACCCTTGAGCCGGTTTATCAGTCGCCTTGGAGAGAAGGCCATCCCTTTATATTAGATGCTCAAGAAAACAGATAACTTTGTCTGGAGCGAGACAGCTGATAAGGCGTTCGAGGATCTGAAGAGGCAGCTAGCTGAACCGCCCGTGCTTGCAGCGCCGATCGATAAAGAGCCATTATTATTATATGTGGCTGCTACTGCCCGGGCTGTTAGCGTAGCCATTGTGGTAGAGCGCAAGGAGCTTGGTAAGGAATATCCGGTTCAACGACCGGTTTATTATACCAGCGAGGTGCTCATTCAGTCAAAGTAGAGGTATCCGCATTGGCAGAAGCTGGTGTATGGGGTGTTTATGGCGAGCCGGAAGATTAAACATTATTTTCAGGGCCATCCTATCACAGTGGTCAGTTCAGCTCCTCTGGGCGACATCATTCAAAACAGAGAAGCAACTGGTCGGATTGCCAAGTGGACTATCGAGCTTGGGCCTCTTGGGCTTAAATATATACCCCACACAGCGATCAAATCCCACGCACTCGTGGGTTTCATCAATGATTGGACGGAGTTACAGGCACCTGAAGAGAGACAAGATAATACATATTGGACTATTCATTTTGATGGATCTGGACAGTTGGAGGGCTCGGGGGCTGGAGTTATACTAACTTCCCCATGAGGTGACAAGTTTTGTTATGTCCTCTGTTTAATGTTCCCTTGTACTAACAATGCAGCTCAATATGAGGCTTTGCTCCACGGTCTTCGGATGGCTAAGGAGATGAATTTGAGCCGGGTTAAGTGCTTCACCGATTCAGATCTAGTGGCTCAGCAGGTATCTGGCACTTGGGATTCTAAGGACCCACTCATGGCTGCATATCGGCGAGAGGTGGACGCAGTGGCTGGTCACTTTAAAGGTTATCAGGTGGACCATATAGACCGGCGGAAGAATGAAGCGGCGGACGCTTTAAGTCGTCTTCGTTCCCAGCGTAGACCGGTCCCGCCCAATGTCTTTCTTGATGTGTTGCATAATCCGTCAGTCAAAGTACCAACCGAAGAAGATTTGGCTATTCCTGATCCGGAGGCTTAGTTGGTGGTAGCTCTGCATGCCATACCAGATTGGACGATCCCATATCTGGCTTACATGAACCAGGGCGAGTTACCAGACGATGAAACGTTGGCTCGACAGATAATCCGGCGTTCTAAGTCCATGACCATACTCAACGGGGAGTTACATCGTTACAGTGTTTCAGGAGCAATTCAGCGCTGTGTTTCTCCTCAAGAAGGTTGTGAGATTTTGCGAGAAATCCATGAAGGGGATTGCGGTCACCATGCCGGTTCAAAGTCGTTGGTTGCCAAAGCTTTTCGCCACGGTTTTTACTCGTTGACGGCACATGCTGATGCGGAGGATTTAGTCAAGAGATGTGATGGATGTCAAAAATTTGCCCGCCGTGCGCACGTTCCGGCTCAAGAGTTGCGGATGATTCCAATTACGTGGCCGTTTGCAACTTGGGGGCTTGATATGGTTGGACCCTTCAAGCGTTCTAAGGACAAAAAGACCCACCTGTTAGTAGCAGTTGATAAATTCACTAAATAGGTGGAGGCAGAGCCACTCAGCAAGTGTGATGCAGCCACGGCGGTTCAATTCATCAAGAAGGTGATATTCCGGTTTGGTTTTCCACACAGCATTATAACAGATAATGGTACTAATCTGTCAAAAGGGGAGATGGAAGAATTCTTTCAACGTGAACACATCCGGCTTGATCTAGCGTCGATGGCTCACCCCCAATCTAATGGTCAAGCAGAAAGGGCAAATCAAGAAATTCTACGGGGTATCACACCAAGGCTTATGGTTCCCTTAAAGCGGACGCCGGGTTGTTGGGTTGAGGAGCTACCTTCTGTGTTATGGAGCATCAACACCACACCCAATAGGTCTACGGGTTACACACCTTTCTTCATGGTTTATGGAGCGGAGGCGATTCTTCCTAGTGACATCCGTCACGATTCGCGCCGTGTGGCAGCTTATGTTGAAGCTGATAATGAGAAAGCACGTCAGGATTCACTAGACCTGTTGGATGAAGAACGTGATCTTGCAGCAGCACGATCGGCGATTTATCAACAAGATCTCCGACGTTATCACAGCCGCCGGGTTAAAACCAGAACCTTTCAAGAAGGTGATTTGGTGCTCCGGCTCATCCAGGATCAGACTGATATGCACAAATTATCCCCACCTTGGGAAGGACCCTTTGTGGTAAGCAAAAATCTGCACAACAGATCTTACTACCTCATTCATGTTCGAGAGTATAAAGACTCACGTCAATCGGAGGAAGAGACCAAGCGGCCATGGAACATAGCTCTTCTTCGGCCTTACTATACTTGAAGCCATAGGCTCTTCATCTGTACATATTTATGACAGTGTATATATCATGTAATAAACCGGAGCCTCCGTTTTAAGAGGGGTATCTGTTCTTTTTATATCATGTGTGCGCTTTTACATGTTAACTGACAAAGCAGAGTTTTTGTTATTCCGGCTTTAGCAGCTGCATAGATACAAAGAAAATCACTAGGGGGCTTGGTCATATTTGAACTACAGCTACACCTCTTGATCGGTTTTTAAACCACGAAGGGATATCACTAGTGGGCTTGGCTGTCCTCACATCATAGCCACACCTCTTGATAGGCATTTAAGCCACAAAGGAAAAAATTTATGGAGCCAAAGAGAGTGTTGTACACAGTGCAGACTCAAACATGGGCACACACTGAGCATCGCTCACAAAGTTACTTGGGGGCTCTTTTTGCAAAGCAACAAAGAGTTTGAAAGGACCTTTGTAATTGGCTATCAAGCCACGGCTTGGAAGCCTGGTGTATTCACCTAAAAACCCGGGTTAACCTGCCTTCATCAAGTAAGCCACTCCTGTCCAGGTAATCCTGGTATGACCCATCGAACGTTTGACAAGCCAATCTTTTACAGACCCTGAACTTGTCACAGTTAAAACGATGATTGGTTAATTGGAGACCCATCTTAAAAGGCTTTGTTAAATGGTTTAACTCATAGGCCTGGCATCCCATGAAAAGCTCGATTTGGAGCCTGGCAGCTCGTAAAAAGCCTTGCATATTTTCCTGTTTGACTTTTGTTTTTTGAAAATCATAAGTATTTTTTGATAAACCGGTGTCCTTGATCCGGCTTGCTTCTCAACTACAAGTTGTGGGCACATGATCAATTATAAACCGGTGTTCATTGATCCGGTCTGGTTTGGCTAAATCGCCAATGTTATAAAGAAAATCTGGTGGTTATCCCGGTCCGGTTTAATATATAGACCGGTATTATGAAGATGGAGTTATCAACGTTCCGGATTGGTATTAACACCTTTGCCGTATACATGTTTGGTCAACCAATGAGGTATGTTATGTACATTACTTTTTGTACAAACACTTGATTATTTATCTACGTACTATATACTTCTTGGACATCATGACACGTCTAGCGGTAAACCGCTAGATACTTTTGAGTTGTTGTACCCAGGAATGCAATTCATCATGGGTTATGCATAAATATATCCCAAAGGGCGGCACAGATGGTCACAAAAAATTACGAAACATGCTCGATGGCATGGCAGATAATCGGAGTTTCAGCTATCCTATTACATGAAGCTTCAAAGCGGCTCAAACAGTATCATTGTTTTTCGTAGTAGCCATATAAACCGGCGACCGGATCAGGACTCTTCATTGCGACGGTTTGACGGTTGAGAGTCAGTTGGTGTAGGCACTTCTTCATCCCTCCCCAGACGCTGGAAATCAGCCGTTGACCAATCGATTCCAGTTAACGCTTGAAACACTGCTTCCTTATGGATAAGATTGGAAGGGTTAATATCAGGAGCGTAAGTGTGCTTACAAATCGGAGGCACAAGTTCTTCGACTTCATGGATGTCGGCCGACTGTCTTTTCCCTTCTGCATCATAAAACGGTTAAAAATGGGACAAATCGGTATCATCAGCCAACTTGCTGGCTGCTGGTCGCATCTGTTTGGTCAGCCGCCGAAGATCATCATTGTCGAAGTTTGAACCGTCTTCTTTAACGCCTGGGTATCCTTTGATGATATCCTCCACTTCAAGGTCTGGAATCCAGGCTTTGGCTCGAATAAGGGCGGTTAAAGCTCCTGCTCGGGCAACTGCTCTCTTCAACTCGGCAATACGGGCTGATAACATGCCCAGCTTCTCAAGGGTTTCCTTAATCAAAGTTGGAGCCGGTTTGTTATAAGCCGCCGTGCTAATAACCCATTGAGACCCAGAGTATAGCTGTTCAACCAATGTATATGCCGCTTTGAGCTTAATCCGCATATCTGTACCAAGATGAGCGATCCGAGTGTCTGCCAAAGATTTTATCAACATTTTGGTCAGTTATAAGATTCATCGACTGGTGCAACATACATAAGCAGACACTTACCAAAGATAGCAGAGGTCATAGCATTGATTTGGCGTTGTAGTAACAAGGCAACATCAACCGAGGCAAGGCTATTCGAATCTCAAGACGATTGAGCGTTGTAGTAACAAATTACAGGATATTTGACTGGTTGGTGTACTAGTGAATCGAAAACGGTCCGGTTTAGACTAGCGTAAAAGAAGAAGAAATCAATCTGTAGCAAAGATTCCCCATGGGAAAGGGCTCTGGGCCAAGGAAAAGAAAAAGACGTTGCCATGAGCTAGTAGTGCTACCGCCTGATATATGGATTAGGCATGCAGACTCTCAATACATGGTTATTTGGACATCGTACAGTACAAATTTACTGTCTGGTCACAAGCACATGCGTAAACCATCCAGTCCAAATGATCGCATCCGAAAGCAAGGACGCCTGCCTTCAGCTACCGCTGCGGTTTTCCCCTCGTCAGCATCACTTCTGATTTCACCAGCCTATCGCTCGCATGCTAACTGCTGCTGGTCCGTCAGTCGCCATCGCCGCGCCTTAAGCCGCCAGTGCGCTACCTCCGTCCCCGAGGCATCCTTACCCCATTGACCTGACAGTCGTTCGCCTCTGTGTCCTGCGAGTTGCCCTAGCATTTGAGCAAATTGAAAAAGGGAATCATACCGAGTCAGGCCTCGAAGAAAACCCCAAAAGGACTTGACCCTCAAACAAAGGATAATTTGCGTTCAACATGATGAGTCCTGGAGATCTGAAGTTGATATTACTTAGGAGGTCCATTACCTTGACTGAAGGTGCAAGTAAGAGGAGAAAGCATGAGCCCGGGAAAACTCCACTCATGCTCACGGCTTCTGTCGTGAATCACCACACTGTCTAGGCCACTATGGCTTCATCTCCGTTGAGTTACCTTCGCCAACCTGCCATTTCCACTGCCTCATCGACCCCAACGGTTCGCTGGCTTATGCCACATCATAAAAACAAGCTAAGTCACTTTGATATTTAAATTTCATTTTTTCCAGTCAATTAAATATATCCGGCACCTTTGAGTTAATCTCGAGGGCTATCGTTTCTTCTCATAAAGTTGAGTCGTAAGGTTACCAAAGAGGACTATTTGCCACGATGCACAATTCAAACATAGGTGCCCTACATATCAGTGAAATAATTTTACGTTCGTTCTTTACTAAGTCAGATGCAACTCGTAACCGACCAAGTAGTGGATACGGTATTGTCAATCGACTCTGATGCCTATCATGGACTTTGTCGACCCTGAACATATCATATTCCATGAAAAAAGTCCACGCGAAAGCCTACTTAGTCGAGTCGAACGATTAACAACTTGAATACAAGTTGACAAAGTAATCAAAATTATTATTAATTTTGTTTTATATATCGTGAGCATCTTGAATAGATTAACAACTTGAACAGTTTGAATAGATTAACAACGCGAATACAAGTTGACAGTTTGTTAATCAAAATCAAGTTGAATAGATTATTAATTCGCGTTGTGTTCATTCAAGGTGAATAGATTAACAACTTTTATATATCCGACTTAAACAGTTTGAATAAGACCTGGATTTCTATCCGTCTTGTAATAGAAAAGAGACTAGTCCTAATCCTACTAGGACTCTACATGTAGGCCGGTCCCTTCAACTTATATAAGGAGGGGCAAGGCTCCCCAAAAGGGACAGGTTCCACACGTTTTCATAAGTTATGGTTAGACAAATAAGTCTATAGCTCTCGAGATAGAGCACCCTTGTAATCGTGAGCATCATCATGATCAATATCAATGAAGCAGGACGTAGGCTTTTACCTCCACAGTGAGGGGCCGAACTTGGGTAAAACCTCGTGTCTCTCGTCCCGTTCAACCCCTCTCAAGCTACCGTATAGATGCGTTGGCCTCACGACTAAGTCCTAACACGAAGGACAACTATAGTGACAAAACCACGACAATACCTTCCCCTAAAGCTCAAAGGACCAGCACGGCGCTGGCTAAATAGCCTCCTAGAGAACTCCATTGGTAGTTGGGAGGACTTAGAGGACGTTTTTCGAGATAACTTTCAAGGCACATATGTCCGGCCACCGGAAGCTGACGACCTTAGCCACATAGTCCAGCAAGCCGGAGAGTCAGCCCCCAAACTCTGGACTCGGTTCTTAATTAAAAAGAAACAAATTGTGATTGCCCGAACACCGAAGCCTTAGCGGCCTTTAAGCATAGCGTGTGCGACGAATGGCTCGCCTGACACCTCGGTCAGTAAAAGCCGAAGACTATGGCAGCTCTCACTGCATTAATGACTCGCTTCAGTGTGGGCGAAGACAGTTGGTTGGCTCGTAGAAGCAACAATACCAGCGACCCTGGCACCTCTGAAGCCAGGGATGGCAACAGAAGGCCACGGCATAACAAAAATAAGCGTCAGAACAACAATGAAGAAACTTAAGATACGGCGGTCAACGCCGGGTTCAGTGGCTCCAAACCCAATCAGTGGAAGAAGCTATTCAAAGGAAATAGAGATGATCCATCTAATTTGGACAAGATACTAGACAGGCCTTGCCAGATTCATGGCACCCCCGACAAGCCTGCCAACCACTCCAACAGAAACTGCTGGGTTTTTAAACAGGCCGGTAAGTTAAATACTGAACACAAGGGGAAAGGGCCTCAAAGCAAGGACGATGATGAACCCCGCCCTTCAAACACAGGGGGACAGAAGAAGTTTCCCCCGAGGTGAAAATAGTGAACATGATATATATGTCACACATATCCCAAAAAGGGAGTGCAAGCGCGCACTAAGGGACGTCTACGCCGTAGAACTTGTTGCCCCAAAACTCAACCCATGGTTGGCTTGTCTGATCACCTTCAATCGCAGGGACCACCCGACCAGTATCCGTCATGGAGGTTCGGCGGCCCTGGCACTTGATCCTATCATCGATGGATACCATCTCACTAGAGTCCATATAGACGGCGGCAGCAGTCTGAACCTGATCTATCAGGACACTGTCCGTAAGATGGGCATTGACCCATCAAGAATTAAGCCTAGAAATACTACCTTTAAAGAAGTAATACTCGGCATGGAGGCCAGTTGTACGGGCGCCTTAACATTGGAGGTAGTCTTCAGTTCTCCAGACAACTTCCGAAGCGAAGACTTGATCTTCAATATCGTCCCTTTCCGCAGTGGTTATCACGCGTTGCCCGAACGAACTGCCTTCGCCCACTTCAATGTAGTCCCGCATTATGCCTACCTAAAGCTCAAAATGCCCGGACCGCATGGCGTCATCACAGTCAATGGAAATATGGAGCACTCCCTCCATACTGAGGAGCACACCGTGGCCCTCGCAGCCGAGGTACAGAACAGCCTCATCAAGCCGAACAACATGTCGGGCATCAAGGCCCCTGACACCGCCAAGCGAGTCCTCTCTGCATTACAACATGACAGCTCGGCAGATCCGGAGATCGATTAGCAATTCAGCCTTCTCCGATTCCCCATAAGGTCGCGGCATACGTACCGCGTGTGCATAATTACGCACTCAAAATACCTTGGGCAACGTCAGAGGCATGCTGCGGAAAAAGGTCTATAGTATGGCTTGACCCTATTTGGAATTAAACGTTTTTTCTCTCTTTCTTTTTTTACCTACAGGTTCATTAAAACCTGCCTAAATCTGCGGTCGTACGGGGGCTACTCTCTACAGCTCCACTTTCCTATAGACGACCATGAACTTCTCCTCTCAAGGGACTTTTTAACCAAGGAGAAACAGCGCAGACGTGCAGCAGGGCAACATCAGGACCTTCAAGCCACTACTTTTTCTAACAGCCATGTGTAAAATTTTCCCTTGTGTAAACTCTCAGCATGTAAAATAGCCTTGATATTAATGGCATTATCTTTAATAGCACGTCTTGACGTATTATACAAGATATAAAGGAAGCAGTTGATCACCACTTTTGTTTGGTACTAATTTCTTTTTCTTTCATCTGCATTCCCTCCTTACTTCAAATTGCCACTCATGATTTAGTCCGGTCTTAAACACCGGGGGCTGTATTCGGCTCCGCACGTTCTCAAGTCCGAACACCTATCGGGTACTCTTCGGCGTCCCGAGTATTGCACTATATGCATCGGCTCCGAATCATGTCTTTGGTCTATAGTTGGGTTTCCCGGCTCCTGTTCTTACCACCTTACGTGTCGCTCGTTCAGCTAAGGTCATAAAGGGAGAATTACTACGATTGTATTTCTAGTTCGTCCAGTCAAATACCTCGGTAGAGAAAGCTAAAAACTGACTGTCATGATAAGGCGAGAGTTGGTCAGCGATTCAGCGACATAGTCTTATACTACAAATCATTGGTGATTTACTCTATGTTATATGAGGGGCTGGTCTTCGTCAAGCCACGTGGTAAAGGCACCTTAGTTCGGACTGCCGCACTCATACAAGGGGCTAATATTCCGCCCCACCGTCAAACTCCTATGGCTAAGTGAAAGTAATAAAGCCGCATAGTCCGATTGCCTAGTTCACCTCACATACACCTCCTTCACGGACCAAGACGTTGGATAAAGTGTGGTAACGCTCAAGGCTAAACACCCCCGAAGTATTTATATGGGGGATGAGGCCGACGACTGGCAAACTTTCAGAATTAAAACAACCGCACATGAGGAAAATAACTTATGATCAAAGACATCAATATATTACAACCCTGGGTTCACAAAACACAGTTTTTACAACCCGGATACATCTACTCAAATATGACGTCCTTCGAGCATTGGCCCTCTACTATTCGGGCACCTGTCAGGACGTCTTCAAAGTATCTCTCCGGCTTGCGGTGGTCCTTGCCTTCAGGCGGGCCTGCGGTCACCACATCAGTGGCCTTCATCTTTGCCCAATGCATCTTGACACGGGCGAAGGCCATCCGAGCACCCTCTATGCATGCCAAGCGCTTCACAGCTTCAACCCGAGGCACCTCATCGACGAGTCGCCACACCAAACTGAAGTAGCTGATGGGAATTGATTCGGCTAGATCCTTCATGGCCAAGCCGGCCATCCTATGCAGCTCCATCATCTGCTTCATCTGGTCGTTCAGTGACGTCGGATGCTCTGGTTCACGAAACTACGACCAGAACATCTTCTTGGTTGAGTTCTCCTCCTGGGCTCGGAAGAACTATGCGGCATCAGCGGCACTCTTCGGAAGATCCGCAAACGCGTCTGGAGAACTCCACAACCGTGTAAGTAATGCATACCGCTGACCTCCAAAAATACTCTGCAAAAGAAAGACCTTACCAGCCGCTATTTGGTTCGCCTGGTGGATCTCCTCGCGAGCACTTCGGGACTCAACCTGCGCGGCCTTAGCATCTTGGAGTGCTTTTGCAAGTTTGGAAGATTGAGCCGAAGCCTTCTCCTCCAAACCCTCGCACTTGAGGATGGCGTCCTTTACCTCCTGCTCGACCTCGGCCACCCAAGCTTCGTGTTGTCGGCGGGCGGCCTGTTCGGTCTTCAGTTCTGCAGCCGCTTTGTCAGCGGCTGCCTTGTTTGCCTTCGCATCCTTTTGGGCTTGGGCAAGGATGCTTTAGAGGGTTTCGACCTCGGCTGCTCCAACTATGCCCATAAACAAAAGCAGTATATGAGTTCATCTCTGAATATACACTATCGCTTACGATATATAACCAAACTTTTCAATACGCATATCATGCGTATCATCAAACCGCTTGTTCACGCGGTTGATTTCTTCATCGGCCAACTTCAGTTTCCGACTGAGCTCGGGAACTTCGGTGGCCTAGGCGGTTGCCACCAATAGGGAAGCATTTTACAAAATAGACAAGTATGTTATCTATTTCCAAATATTATGTGATCCTTTGTCCGGGTTTTCTCAAAACCAGGTAGAGTCTCAGGGGATACTGTCTATGCACACCTATATTCCTTTATATGAAAAAAAGCGTCTAGAGCATTACGTCGCATACCTCGAAGCCTGTCAGTAGGATGGTAAAAGCTTCATTCAGTCCGCTCTTGGCGGACTGAACCTTCTCTACTACCGCACCCATCGGGATGCGGTGCTCCTCCACGATGGAAGCATGTTGCAGTGCCTACACTAGAGTGTTCGGCGCCTCCAGGTTAGTGGAGGTCGCCGATGGAGCTGATGCTACCCCCTCCTTCGAAAGGAGCTGCTCGCTCGATCCCAGAGCCACATCGGTCTCCGGGAGAGTGCCCGGCTAGGCCCCGGATTATTGACGGTCCCCACCGTCAGTTGCCATGGGGGTGGCCTCCCCCATGTCTTCGGCGACCGAGGTGTTACCCTCGGGCGCCTTCTCGACGGCCTCACCCACCCCTTTGTGGCTAGGAGAGGCCCTTCGGGATAACACCTCGGTGTCATCCGCGGTGAGGGGCGAGGGGGCACGTGGCAGCGTCTCGCTCTCTGCCATCTCAGGTGCAAAGAACTCCCCTCCGATAGCGAGGGGTTCGGGAGGTCGCAGGGAGGGCTGAAAAATGCATAACATGGTAACTTATATAATGAAAATAGGAAAACCAAAACAGTAAGTATTTAGATACTTACGTTTCGGATAGGGCCTTCGCCCTGGGAGGTTTTTTGGAGGCCAGTTCGGTGTCAGAGTCTGAACTATCCTGGAGGATCATTATCCCCCTCTTGGGCGCCTCCTCCTTCGGCTCTTCAGAGGCCGCCCTCTTCTTCTGAAGGAAATATGCCCTAGAGGCAATAATAAAGTTATTATTTATTTCCTTATGTCATGATAAATGTTTATTATTCATGCTAGAATTGTATTAACCGGAAACATAATACATGTGTGAATACATAGACAAACAGAATGTCACTAGTATGCCTCTACTTGACTAGCTCGTTGAATCAAAGATGGTTTAGTTTCCTAGCCATAGACATGAGTTGTCATTTGATTAACGGGATCACATCATTAGGAGAATGATGTGATTGACTTGACCCATTCCGTTAGCTTAGCACACGATCGTTTAGTATGTTGCTATTGCTTTCTTCATGACTTATACATGTTCCTATGACTATGAGATTATGCAACTCCTGTTTACTGGAGGAACACTTTGTGTGCTACCAAACGTCACAACGTAACTGGGTGATCATAAAGGTGCTCTACAGGTGTCTCCGAAGGTACTTGTTGGGTTGGCGTATTTTGAGATTAGGATTTGTCACTCCAATTGTCGGAGAGGTATCTCAGGGCCCACTCGGTAATACACATCACTTAAGCCTTGCAAGCATTGCAACTAATGATTTAGTTGCGGGATGATGTATTACATAACGAGTAAAGAGACTTGCCGGTAACGAGATTGAACTAGGTATTGAGATACCGACGATCGAATCTCGGGCAAGTAACATACCGATGACAAAGGGGAACAACGTATGTTGTTATGCAGTCTGACCGATAAAGATCTTCGTAGAATATGTGGGAGCCAATATGAGCATCCAGGTTCCGCTATTGGTTATTGACCGGAGACGTGTCTCGGTCATGTCTACATTGTTCTCGAACCCGTAGGGTCCACACGCTTAAGGTTTCGATGACAGTTATATTATGAGTTTATGAGTTTTGATGTACCAAAGGAGTTCGGAGTCCCGGATGAGATCGGGGACATGACGAGGAGTCTCAAAATGGTCGAGACGTAAAGGTCGATATATTGGACGACTATATTCGGACATCGGAAAGGTTCCGAGTAATTCGGGTATTTTTCGGAGTACCGGAGAGTTACGGGAATACGTATTGGGCCTTATTGGGCCATACGGGAAAGAAGGAAAAGGGCCTCAAGGGTGGCCGCACCCCTCCCCTTGGTCTGGTCCGAGTTGGACAAGGGAAGGGGGGCGCCCCCTTCCTTTCTTCTCCTTTTCCCTTCCCTTTCCTTCCCTCCTACTCCTACTACTTGGAAGGGCTCCTAGTTCTACTAGGAAAGGGGGAATCCTATTCCCAGTGGGAGTAGGACTCCCCTAGGGCGCGCCATAGAGAGGGCCGGCCCCTCCCCTCCTCCACTCCTTTATATACGTGGCCAGGGGGCACCCCATAGACACAAGTTGATCTTCGTGATCGTTCTCTTAGCCGTGTGCGGTGCCCCCCTCCACCATAATCCTCGATAATATTGTAGCGGTGCTTAGGCGAAGCCCTGCGACGGTACAACATCAAGATCGTCACCATGCCGCCGTGCTAACGGAACTCTTCCCTGACACTTTGCTGGATCGGAGTCCGGGGATCGTCATCGAGCTGAACGTGTGCTAGAACTCGGAGGTGCCGTAGTTTTGGTGCTTGATCGGTCGGGCCGTGAAGACGTACGACTACATCAACCGCCTTGTGCTAACGCTTCCGCTTCCGGTCTACGAGGGTACGTAGACAACACTCTCCCCTCTCGTTGCTATGCATCACCATGATCTTGCGTGTGCGTAGAATTTTTTTTTGAAATTACTACGTTCCCCAACAGTGGCATCCGAGCCTAGGTTTTATGCGTTGATGTTGTGCATGAGTAGAACACAAGTGAGTTGTGGGCGATATAAGTCATACTGCTTACCAACATGTCATACTTTGGTTCGGCGGTATTGTTGGATGAAGCGCCCCGGACCGACATTACGCGTACGCTTACGCGAGACTGGTTCTACCGATGTGCTTTGCACACAGGTGGCTGGCGGGTGTCAGCTTCTCCAACTTTAGTTGAACCAAGTGTGGCTACGCCCGGTCCTTGCGAAGGTTAAAACAGCACCAACTTGACGAACTATCGTTGTGGTTTTGATGCGTAGGTAAGAACGGTTCTTGCTAAGCCCGTAGCAGCCACGTAAAACTTACAACAACAAAGTAGAGGACGTCTAACTTGTTTTTGCAGGGCATGTTGTGATGTGATATGGTCAAGACATGATGCTAAATTTTATTGTATGAGATGATCATGTTTTGTAACCGAGTTATCGGCAACTTGCAGGAGCCAATATGGTTGTCGCTTTATTGTATGCAATGTAATCGCGCTGTAATGCTTTACTTTATCACTAAGCGGTAGAGATAGTCGTGGAAGCATAAGATTGGCGAGACGACAACGATGCTACGATGGAGATCAAGGTGTCGCGCCGGTGACGATGGTGATCATGACGGTACTTCGAAGATGGAGATCACAAGTACAAGATGATGATGGCCATATCATATCACTTATATTGATTGCATGTGATGTTTATCGTTTATGCATCTTATCTTGCTTTGATTGACGGTAGCATTATAAGATGATCCCTCACTAAATTATCAAAGTATAAGTGTTCTCCCTGAGTATGCACCGTTGCGAAAGTTCTTCATGCTGAGACACCACGTGATGATAGGGTGTGATAGGCTCTACGTTCAAATACAACGGGTGCAAAACAGTTGCACACGCGGAATACTCAGGTTAAACTTGACGAGCCTAGCATATAACAGATATGGCCTTGGAACACGGAGACCAAAAGGTCGAGCGTGAATCATATAGTAGATATGATCAACATATTGATGTTCACCATTGATACCACTCCATCTCACGTGATGATCGGACATGGTTTAGTTGATTTGGATCACGTGATCACTTAGAGGATTAGAGGGATATCTGTCTAACTGGGAGTTCTTAAGTAATATGATTAATTGAACTTTAATTTATCATGAACTTAGTCCTGGTAGTATTAGCATATCTATGTTGTAGATCAATAGCTCGCGATGTTGCTCCCCATTTAATTTTTATATGTTCCTAGAGAAAACTAAGTTGAAAAATGTTAGTAGCAATGATGCGGATTGGATCTGTGATATGAGGATTATCCTCATTGCTGCACAGAAGAATTATGTCCTTGATTCACCGCTAGGTGATAGACCTATTGCAGGAGCAGATGTGGACATTCTGAACGTTTAGCTAGCTCAATATGATGACTACTTGATTGTTCAGTGCACCATGCTTAACAGCTTAGAATCGGGACTTCAAAGAGGTTTTGAACGTCATGGATCATATGGATGTTCCAGGAGTTGAAGTTAATATTTCAAGCAAATACCCGAGTTGAGAGATATGAAGTCTCCAACAAGTTCTATAGCTAAAAGATGGAGGAGAATAGCTCAAGCAGTGAGCATGTGCTCAGATTGTCTGGGTACTACAATCGCTTGAATCAAGTAGGAGTTAATCTTCCAGATAAAATAGTGATTGACAGAATTCTCTAGTCACCATCACCAAGTTAGTAGAACTTCGTGATGAACTATGATATGCAAGGGATAACGGAAACGATTCCAAAGCTCTTCGTAATGCTAAAATCGACGAAGGTAGAAATCAAGAAAAATATCAAGTGTTGATGGTAGACAAGACCACTAGTTTCAAGAAAAGGGCAAAGGGAAGAATGGGAACTTCAAGAAGAATGGCAAGCAAGTTGTTGCTCAAGTGAAGAAGCCCAAGTCTGGTCCTAAGCCTGAGAGTAAGTGCTTCTACTGCAAAGGGACTGGTCACTGGAAACGGAACTGCCCCAAGTATTTGACAGATAAGAAGGATGGCAAAGTGAACAAAGGTATATTTGATATACAGATTATTGATGTGTATTTTACTAGTGTGCGTAGCAACCCCTCGGTATTTGATACTCGTTCAGTTGCTAAGAGTAGTAACTTGAAACGGGAGTTGCAGAATGAACAGAGACTAGTTAAGGGTGAAGTGACAATGTGTGTTGGAAGTGGTTCCAAAATTGATATGATCATCATCGCACACTCCCTATACTTTCGGGATTAGTGTTGAACCTAAATAAGTGTTATTTGGTGTTTGCGTTGAGAATAAATATGATTGGATCATGTTTATTGCAATATGGTTATTCATGTAAGTTGGAGAATAATTGTTGTTCTGTTTACATGAATAAAACCTTCTATGGTCATACACCCAATGCAAATGGTTTGTTGGATGTCGATCGTGGTGATACACATATTCATAATATTGAAGCCAAAAGATGCAAAGTTAATAATGATAGTGCAACTTATTTGTGGCACTGCCGTTTAGCTCATATTGGTGTAAAGCACATGAAGAAAATCCATGCTGATGGGTTTTTGGAATCACTTGATTACGAATCAGTTGATGCTTGCGAACCATGCCTCATGGGCAAGATGACTAAGACTCGGTTCTCCGGAACAATGGAGCGAGCAACAGATTTGTTGGAAATCATACATACTGATGTATGTGGTCCGATGAATATTGAGGCTCATGGCAGGTATCATTATTTTCTGATCTTCACAGATGATTTGAGCAGATATGAGTATATCTACTTGATGAAACACAAGTCTGAAATATTTGAAAAGTTCAAAGAATTTCAGAGTGAAGTGGAGAATCATCATAACAAAAATAAAAGTTTCTACGATATGATCGCAGAAGTAAAATATTTGAGTTACGAGTTTGGCCTTCAGTTAAAACAATGTGAAATAGTTTCACTACTCATGCCACCTGGAACACCACAGTGTAATGGTGTGTCCGAACGTCATAACTTTACTTTATTAGATATGGTGCGATCTATGATGTCTCTTATCGATCTACCACTATCGTTTTGGGGTTATGCATTAGAGACAGCTGCATTCACGTTAAATAGGGCACCATCTAAATCCGTTGAGACGACACCGTATGAACTATGGTTTGGCAAGAAACCTAAGCTGTCGTTTCTTAAAGTATGAGGTTGCAATGCTTATGTGAAAAAGGTTCAACCTGATAAGCTCTAACCCAAATCGGAGAAGTGCGTCTTCATAGGATACCCAAAAGAAAATGTTGGGTACACCTTCTATCACAGATCCGAAGGCAATATATTCGTTGCTTTGAATGGATCCTTTCTAGAAAAGGAGTTTCTCTCGAAATAAGTGAGTGGGAGGAAAGTAGAACTTGATGAGGTAACTGTACCTGCTCCCTTATTGGAAAGTAGTTCATCACAGAAATCTGTTCCTGTGACTACTACACCGATTAGTGAGGAAGCTAATGATGATGATCATGTAACTTCAGATCAAGTTACTACCGAACCTCGTAGGTAAACCAGAGTGAGATCTGCACCAGAGTGGTACGGCAATCCTGTTCTGGAGGTCATGTTACTTGACCATGACGAGCCTACGAACTATGAGGAAGCGATGATGAGCCCAGATTCCGCGAAATGGCTTGAGGCCATGAAATCTGAGATGAGATCCATGTATGAGAACAAAGTATGGACTTTGATTGACTTGCCCAATGATCGGCGAGCCATTGAGATTAAATGGATCTTCAAGAGGAAGACGGACGCTGATAGTAGTGTTACTATCTACAAAGCTATAATTGTCGCAAAAAGGTTTTCGACAAGTTCAAGGTGTTGACTATGATGAGAGTTTCTCACTCATATCTATGCTTAAGTCTGTCCGAATCATGTTAGAAATTGCCGCATTTTATGAAATCTGGCAAATGGATAAACAAAACTGCATTCTTTAATGGATTTATTAAAGAAGAGTTGTATAAGATGCAACCAGAAGGTTTTGTCAATCCTAAAGGTACTATAAAAATATGCAAGCTCTAGCGATCCATCTATGGACTAGTGCAAGCATCTCGGAGTTGGAATATACGCTTTGATAAGTTGATCAAAGCATATAGTTTTATACAGACTTGCGGTGAAGCCTATATTTACAAGAAAGTGAGTGGGAGCACTACAGCATTTCTGATAAGTATATGTGAATGACATATTGTTGATCGGAGATAATGTAGAATTATTCTGCAAAGCATAAAGGAATGTTTGAAAGGAGTTTTTCAAAGAAAGACCTCGGTGAAGCTGCTTATATATTGAGCTTCAAGATCTATAGAGATAGATCAAGACGCTTGATAAGTTTTTCAATGAGTACATACCTTGACAAGATTTTAATGTAGTTCAAAATGGAACAGTCAAAGAAAGAGTTCTTGCCTATGTTACAAGGTGTGAAACTGAGTAAGACTCAAAACCCGACCACGGCATAAGATAGAGAGAGAATGAAAGTCATTCCCTATGCCTAAGCCACAGGTTCTATAAAGTATGCCATGCTGTGTACCAGACCTATTGTATACCCTGCCGTGTGTTTGGCAAGGGAGTACAATAGTGATCTAGGAGTAGATCACTGGACAACGGTCAAAATTATCCCTAGTGGAATAAGGATATGTTTCTCAATTATGGAGGTGAAAAAAGGTTCGTCGTAAAGGGTTACATCGATGCAAGTTTCGACACTAATCCAGATGACTCTAAGTCTCAATCTGGATACATATTGAAAGTGGGAGCAATTAGGTAGAGTAGCTCCGTGCAGAGCATTATTGACATAGAAATATGCCCTAGAGCCAATAATAAAGTTATTATTTATTTCCTTATATCATGATAAATGTTTATTATTCATGCTAGAATTGTATTAACCGGAAACATAATACATGTGTGAATACATAGACAAACAGAGTGTCACTAGTATGCCTCTACATGACTAGCTCGTTGAATCAAAGATGGTTAAGATTCCTAGCCATAGACATGATTTGTCATTTGATTAACGAGATCACATCATTAGGAGAATGATGTGATTGACTTGACCCATTCCGTTAGCTTAGCACACGATCGTTTAGTATGTTGCTATTGCTTTCTTCATGACTTATACATGTTCCTATGACTATGAGATTATGCAACTCCCGTTTACTGGAGGAACACTTTGTGTGCTACCAAATGTCACAACGTAACTGGGTGATTATAAAGGTGCTCTACAGGTGTCTCCGAAGGTACTTGTTGGGTTGGCGTATTTCGAGATTAGGATTTGTCACTCCGATTGTCGGAGAGGTATCTCAGGGCCCACTCGGTAATACACATCACTTAAGCCTTGCAAGCATTACAACTAATGAGTTAGTTGCGGGATGATGTATTACGGAACGAGTAAAGAGACTTGCCGGTAACGAGATTGAACTAGGTATTGAGATACCGACGATCAAATCTCGGGCAAGTAACATACCGATCACAAAGGGAACAACGTATGTTGTTATGCGGTCTGGCCGATAAAGATCTTCGTAGAATATGTGGGAGCCAATCTGAGCATCCAGGTTCCGCTATTGGTTATTGACCGGAGACGTGTCTCGATCATGTCTACATTGTTCTCGAACCCGTAGGGTCCGCACGCTTAAGGTTTCGATGACAGTTATATTATGAGTTTATGAGTTTTGATGTACCAAAGGAGTTGGGAGTCCCGGATGAGATCGGGGACATGACGAGGAGTCTCAAAATGGTCGAGACGTAAAGCTCGATATATTGGACGACTATATTCGGACATCGGAAAGGTTCCGAGTAATTCGGGTATTTTTCGGAATACCGGAGAGTTACGGGAATACGTATTGGGCCTTATTGGGCCATACGGGAAAGAAGGAAAAGGGCCTCAAGGGTGGCCGCACCCCTCCCCTTGGTCTGGTCCGAGTTGGACTAGGGAAGGGGGGTGCCCCCTTCCTTTCTTCTCCTTTTCCCTTCCCTTTCCTTCCCTCCTACTCCTACTACTTGGAAGGGCTCCTAGTTCTACTAGGAAAGGGGGAATCCTATTCCCAGTGGGAGTAGGACTCCCCTAGGGCGCGCCATAGAGAGGGCCGGCCCCTCCCCTCCTCCACTCCTTTATATACGTGGCCAGGGGGCACCCCATAGACACAAGTTGATCTTCTGATCGTTCTCTTAGCCGTGTGCGGTGCCCCCCTCCACCATAATCCTCGATAATATTGTAGCGGTGCTTAGGCGAAGCCCTGCGACGGTACAACATCAAGATCGTCACCATGCCGTCATTCTAACGGAACTCTTCCCTGACACTTTGCTGGATCGGAGTCCGGGGATCGTCATCGAGCTGAACGTGTGCTAGAACTCGGAGGTGCCGTAGTTTTGGTGCTTGATCGGTTGGGCCGTGAAGACGTACGACTACATCAACCGCCTTGTGCTAACGCTTCCGCTTCCGGTCTACGAGGGTACGTAGACAACACTCTCCCCTCTCGTTGCTATGCATCACCATGATCTTGCGTGTGCGTAGGAATTTTTTTGAAATTACTACGTTCCCCAACATCTTCTTCCTCCCCTTGTGGGGGGGGGGTCGCTTTACTCCTCCTCTTCCTCTTCCTCTTCCACGTCTCCCTCATGGGAGGAGGGGACCTCGGTCTCTCCGGACATAGCGTCCGAAGAACCCTTGTGGCGGGGCCGCTCTTCGCCTCTTTTCCCTTGTTCTCCGGCGCCTGATACGGCACCCGGACCAGCATCTCTGTTAGCTGGGGCGTGGCTGGGTCTTCAGGCAGCAGTGCTAGACAGTTGATCCTCTCCGCCTTCGTCGTCCAGCCCTGCACGAAATATAGGCAATATGACTTAGGTAATGTTCAAAATACTAACTGGATACGTCTTCGGAAAGGATATGTTTACCTCTGAGGCCGGATGCTCGATGTTGTGTCTGATGTCCTTGTTCTTCTTTGGCCACGTTTTTTGGGCCTTGAAGAGCTGCTTCCAGATGTCTTCGTGCGTGGTGCCGAAGAAGCGCTTCAAGGTTCGTGGCCCCTCTGGATTGAACTCCCAGATGGGAGAGGCCCGGAGTTGGCAGGGGAGAGTGCGGCGGAAAAGCATCAGCTGGATCACGTTTGCGAGTCTGGTGTTCTTGCCTATCATGTTGGTGATGCGTTTTTGCAGCATGTGCACCTTAGTTGTGGATCCCCAGTCCAGGCCCTTAGCGGTCCATGAGGAAAGCCTCGTAGGGGCTCCGGATCTAAACTCAGGAGTGGCCGTCCACTTGGCATCACGGGGTTCAGTGATATAGAACCACTCTTGCTGCCATAACTTAAAGTCTCCAAAAAGGCCCCCTTTTGCTAGACAACATTAGCGAGCTTGCTCACCATGGCACCGACGCAGTCCGCATGTTGCCCATCCACCACCTTCGGCTTCAGATTGAAGACCTTGATCCATAGGCCGAAGTGTGGGGGGACGCGGAGTAGCGCCTCGCACACGACGATGACCGCCGAGATGTGGAGGAAAGAATTCAGGGCTAGATCATGGAAATCTAGCCCGTAGTAGAACATGAGGCCCCATACAAAGGGATGAAGGGGAAACCCTAGACCTCGGAGAAAATGGGGGATGAGTACTACCCTCTCGCCGGGCTCCGGAGTGGGGATGATCTGGTTCTTGTTGGGAAGCCGGTGCGCGACATCCGCGGGCAGGTAGCCCGCACCTCGGAGCTCCTTGATGTCCTTCTCCGTGACACAGGAGGCCTCCCACTTGCCCTTAGAGCCGGATCCAGACATGGCTGGAGAGGCTGGTGGCGGTGGAAAAGATTGAAGTTTGGGCGCTGGAGCTTGAAGATGGGAAGGCAGGAGCGAGAGGAAGGCGTGGAGAAAAGAGGAATCTTTACCTTCTTATATAGGCGGTGAATACCAAACGCACCCCTCAAGTCTTAATAAAACTCGCCTGTTCCCAAGGGATCATGCGAATGGCACGGTTGGATTACCCAAAACCGTATTGATGAGAATCCCGTAATGGGCGGGCACGATCTCTGTTTTGACAAGATGGGCCAATGGAGGTTGTGCCTCGAAACACGAAGCAGTAGGCGTGAAAACGGTTCGAAATGTTAAGAGGCCGGACGTGACATTTCGCCAAAAAAGTTGTCAGTGGAAAGACACTGTTTTGTTTGATATCTTGCCTTCGTGGCTAAGGGTTGTATTAACAATACAGAGTCGGATACAGTTCCTCTGTGCAGAGAATTATTCTAAGATGTTCAAGAGAAGGAACCTGCCTTGCGACGCCGAAGACAATCTACGTGCCGAACACATCGTCATTCAAGACTGGTTCAGGGGCTACTAAGGGAGTCCTGGATTAGGGGCTACTCGGTCACCTGGACTATTGGATATGGGCCAACCTATTGGGTCGTGAAGATAAAAACAAAGGACTTTTCCCCCGTGTCCGGGTAGGACTCCCATATGCGTGGAAGGCAAGCTTGGTGTCCAGATATGTTATTTCCTTCCTTTACAAACCGACCCTGTACAACCCTAGGCCCCTCTGGTGTATATAAGCCGGAGGGTTTAGTCCGTAGAGACTACAACAATTCTCATAGGCTAGACAGCTAGGGTTTAGCCATTACGATCTCGAGGTAGATCAACTCTTGTAACCCCTATAGTCATCGAATACAATCAAGCAGGACATAGTGTTTACCTTCATTAAGAGGGCCCGAACCTGGGTAAACATTGTGTCCCACTTGTCCCTTATTACCCTCAATCCTCAGACGCATAGTTGGGACCCCATACCCGAGATTGGCCAGTTTTGACACCAACACCGCCACCTTCCTGTCGGCAGCACGGTCAATGACCCATGGCTACTGCGGAATGACTTGGTTGCTTGGCGCACCCACATCTCGCTGAACTCGACATCGTCAGGGAAATCCGAGGTAGCCGCCCAAGCATGAACCGGTGTTACCGCTGCAATGTCCATCTTCAAAGCATCTGGTCACCTCACACACACATCATCAAACATCATGGGAACGGAGCGCCGCCGCCGCCGCCGTCGGCCGCCCAGGCAAGCCCGACGGTGCCGACCGGCGGCGGTGAAGGCAGGGCGCACACGAAGGCCTACCCGGGAAAAGTGGATCGGGGATGGCCGCCCGTGTCGCGCTAGTCCGATCATTCCATCTCCCATAGATAGATGATACAAACCTATAAATAACTGATTTTTACAGCATCTATGTCAGACGTAGCTTTTGAAGTCTGATAGCACCCGAACGTCAGCTACGAGCAATGGTGAATCGAACATTTTCGACGGCAAGTTTAGTGACGCGAGGATGTCAAATTTAGTTGGCTACATGGCAACTTCATGTTTTAGTTTATTTTTTTTGACTATAAATTGTCATGTGTGCCAACTAAATTGCCATCATTGTGTCACTAGAGTTGTCAATGAAAACGCTCGATTTGCCATCTGCTCGTGTATGAAGTCGGGTACTTGTCATTTCCAAAAAAATTACTCCAGGTTTGCTCTAGATGTAAAATAAGACACTTGGGGCGCGCCCAAACAAAACACAACCAGTCGCAAGCATACCTCCCACTGTCGCACTGAAACTTCAAACTTCCCGCGCCATAGCCGTTCCTCCACCTGCCTACTGCTGCGGGCGATTTTGCCCCGGCCGTCTGCCGTCGCCCCTCGCCAACGCATCCCTAACCCCACCACCAACCGACCCTTTGGAGGCCTCACCGATGAACTGATTTGGATCCACTAACGCGCTCCATTTTTGTCTGGTTTGGCTCTTGGCTGGAGCGCTGGCGTTCGTGATGGCTCTCGCAGCTCATGGCTGCTGTCCGGAATAGAACTACTGGCTGCCGAAGCTACCACGTCCTATCGCGCGACCACCACGACCGAGTTGATCAGCCCTTGCTTCGGCCATCGTCGCCACAATTAGGCTCAGCCACCACCCGTCAACTGTTAAGGAGGCGTAGGGGACTCAACTGCCCAACCCCACCAGCCGGCGCAACTACCATCAACGCTTCGACGTGCATCCAGACGGGTTCTTCCTCCTCGCAAACAAGGTGTTCAACAAAATTTCCCCAAGGTAAAAATTTGGCGAAACTTGTCGAACTTTTATCTTGCACGATGATGTAGTTTGATGGAGATTTTCGTGTTGTAGATGAGCTCATGCGACTCCTTTGTTTGGGATGATCCCTTATCGGATGATGAATTCTACTTGACCGAGGAAGAGGACATTGCGTTACTCTTAGTGATGTGCAAGAGGAAGAAGTCGAAGCATGGCATTTTCGTGTTTGACCGTGAGTACATACTGAGAGAATGGATAGAGGCGCACAAAAGATTGATGCGCAACTATTTTGCTACACCACGTGTTTTTTAGAGAGGTGTTTTCGCCGCCGTTTCAGGATGTCCAATGATTTGCGTATTCACATTTTCAATTATGTGAAGCAACATGACTGAGCCTTCGAGCAGAGGAGGAATTGCAGCAATTTGCTTGGACATAGCACTAAGCAGAAGGTCACTGTTGTAGTGCGCATGATTGCCTATGGTGTTTTGGCAGATTACATTGATGATAGTTAGCAATGGCAGAGAGCACTTCTATCTTTTATGTCAAACAATTTGCAAAGACTATGGTAGAAGTGTTCGGTCCAGAGTACTTGAGATCACCCAATGTTCAGGACACTCGAAGGCTTTTGGAGATTAACAAAGTCTGTGGGTTTATATGTGTGTTCGGGTTTATTGATTGATTCCTCTGGACTGGGAAGAATTGCCCTACAACATGTCATGGACAGTTCAAAGGATGCAACAAGGATACCACCATCATTCTTGAGGTCGTGGGCGATAGGGAGACATGAATTTGACATGCGTATTTTGGGATGCCTGGATCTTGTAATGACATCAATGTGTCCAATCGATCACCTCTTTTTGTGAAGTTAGCCAATGCAGAAGCTCCACTAGTGATCTTCCAAGCAAACTAGCACGCACACAACAACGGGTGCTACCTCGCGAATGGGATCTATCCGAAGTGGGCTACTTTCATGAAGCCAATCTCATCCTCCCAAGGTAAGGAAGAACTTTATTCTCACAATGCTAAAAGCGACGGCTAGGAAAGATGTGATGAGGGCTTTTGAGATTTTGCAATCACAATTTCCTATTGTGCGAGGACCGCTAGATTTTGGGATCAGGAGAACATTTGGTACATCATTACTGCTTGTGTGATCATGCACAACATGATCATTGAGAATGAGCGTGTACAGAATTTGGATTACACACTCTATGATCTCATGGGAAAACGCGTTCGGCCAAGAAGAAGGGAAGACCGAATCATACGCTTCATGGAGGTGTATCATGACATTAGAGAGTTTGACACACACATTGATCTTCAAAAAGACATAATGGTGGAGTGGTGGACATGGCATGGGGAACAAGCCTCCTAATTCCATCTCTATGTTTGCTGTATTGTGCGAGAACTTTTGTATTTGTGTTGCATTTCATATTTATGTGATTTGATGAATTATGTAATAATTTGATGTTGTGGACTCATGAAATTATTGTTAAGTTTTTTATGGATTAATTTGGGATGATTTCGATTCAAATATGTGCTGCATTTGGCAATTGTTGTGTTGTTGTTGGCTGTTGTTGTGTTGTTGTGCGGCTAGCCTATTTCTACATCAATTGTTAGCACGGTTGTCATGGCCCTATTTTACATCATCTGTTGGAGTTTGACGTTTTCCGTGATGTAAAAGATCACTTTTTGATGATGTATATTTTACTCCAACCATATTTTGATGATGTAAAATACATCGTCTATTGAAGATGCTCTTATCAAATCATGCAATTACAGAGTAGTACCTATGACGAAGATCTACCTCAAATTTTGATGATGCAAAGGAGCAGACTTTGTAGAAGCTACTGCTTGTCTAGAAGGACTACGGAAAGCGATGCCGGGTACGGACCTACCTTTAGTTATTGAGACGGACAATAGCATGGTGGCAAAGGCACTCGACCCCTCATGGAAGGATAGATCGGAAATCAGAGTGAATGCAAGGGAATTTCAAGCCATCAAGCAAGGAAGAAGAGAGGTTAAAGTTCGAAAAGTAGATAGAAGAGTCAATAGTTTAGCCCATAGTCTTGCCCAGTTTGGACATAGAAAGTTGTGTGGTGGTGTTATGCAGGGACAATGCCAACCCGTGTGTTGAGCATGACCTGCAAGATTGTAAGAACAATGTTTGCTCTTTTAATTAACAAATCTGTTAAAAAATTCATCTAAAAAATAAATATGTACACTTAGAGAGTAATTTTTCTAATATGATGTACCACCAATGCGTCGATAAAGATTATAATAGAACAACATAGCCATAACATGTATATTGCATGACATTTGACTACCCTTCCAACACATAAGAGAATCACTAGTAGAAAAGGGGGCAAAGGTCCAGGCCGGGTCAGCCCATTAGTCCCGGTTCAGTCCAGAACCAGGACCAATGGGGGCATTGGACCCGGTTCGTGAGCCCAGGGGGGCGGCCGGTCCACGTGGGCCATTGGTCCCGGTTCGTCTGGACCTTTTGGTCTCGGTTGGTGGGACGAACCGGTACCAATGGGCCTCGCTCCTGGCCCATGATGTGAACTGGGACCCGATCTTTCGATGAGAGAGGATAACTATGATTTCGGGTGGGACTTGACCCTCACGATCCGGCTACCAACCGTACAGGAAGAACCGTACACGACTGATATCCACGGCAATCGCTGAACCAACTCCACGGCGTTATCGACCGAGCCAACGGCGCGATCGACCTATCCACGAAGGATTTTTCCTGCAAGCAAATCGAAGAACATGCAAGAAAATAATAGCCAAGCAATCTCAAAATTGCAAATATGCTAGATGGGATTAACCTCACAAGATGGGGTTCCGATAGGATGTCTTGATGGTCGCACTAGCCGCTACGAGCGAAGACAAATAAAAGTAGCAATAGCTAAACTTCTCAAAACAAAACCCCAGTCTAAACCCTAACCTAGATTGACTATTTATTAAAGGTGGACGTACGGCGAGTCTGTCCATCGTTCCATAGGATGTTGGGCCGTACGATGACCTGACGCTGTACGGCGGCTGCGGTTGCTTCGGTTGGCGCATCCTGGTGCAAGTCTTTGGCCTCATCACGTTACTTCTCTTGTTAATTTAGAGAAAACAAAATTGTCTGACTCTTGTGACGTTGGCTGTTTGCTCCTCATGCATGATGGATGGAATGGATGGTACGGTGGTGGAGTCCATGCATGCAAGGACAGTAGAGCGCATGCATGCAAAGAGTGTTGCTCTTCTTTAATTGTTTTTCTGATTCCTTTATTCCTGAATATAAATAAATCAAAATATAAGTGTACTATCTTATTCTCGTCAGTTAAATCATATGTACAAAGAAACGATTGTACCAGGCCATTTATTTGTCTCGCACGCGTAGATGTATATATGATATCTATGTCCATATCATCCCCCCTTCCTTGAAAACAAAGTTGTCCTCGACTTTTATCTACCTGAAACTTATCATACGATAGGGCAAAAATAGGTGCAACAGGTATATACGCTGCCACGGGCAAAGCCATTTTATCCCACAAAGAGTTTGTATATAAATTATGGGGACGCAAATGAACTATTTGAGCATGTGATATGTATAGATCAGATGTTGAGACACTCAATGGAAATTTTTCAGAATTGAAAGCAAGCATACTATGCATTGTACGATCTGTTGATTTAGCTTTCTCATCATTTATTATTTCAGTAGGTGTCATAGGAAGCAAGTTAATAGTTTTTCCTTGAAAAACGAGAGTATATGAATTTGTTCTACCATGATGGGTAACACTATTATCATATTGCCATGGTCGACCTAACAAAAAAGAACAAGCTTGCATAGGTACAACATCACAGTCAACATAATCATGATATGAACCAAGTGTAAAATGTACTCTCACACGACGCGTTACCTTTAACTTACCACAATCGTTGAACCATTGGATGTAATATGGATGGGGGTGTCTTGTAGTGGTGAGGCAAAGCTTCTCTACCATCAATGATCACACGAACTTGTTGGGAATGCACCATAATGTGGATGGGGGTGTCTTGTAGTGTCTTGTAGTGGTGAGGCAATACTCGCCAAATTGTTACAGCTTCCACCATCAATGATCCCACGAAAAGAATGCCCCTTGACAACAAACTTAGTTTGAAAAAGATTATGACGTTGAGGCATCTCAGTATGCCCCACCTGGGCACTAAGTGAAGGAAATATGCCCTAGAGGCAATAATATAGTTATTAATTATTTCCTTATTTCATGATAAATGTTTATTATTCATGCTAGAATTGTATTAACCGGAAACATAATACATGTGTGAATACATAGACAAACAGAGTGTCACTAGTATGCCTCTACTTGACTAGCTCGTTAATCAAAGATGGTTATGTTTCCTAACCATGGACAAAGAGTTGTTATTTGATTAACGGGATCACATCATTAGTTGAATGATCTGATTGACATGACCCATTCCATTAGCTTAGCACCTGATCGTTTAGTATGTTGCTATTGCTTTCTTCATGACTTATACATGTTCCTACGACTATGAGATTATGCAACTCCCGTTTGTCGGAGGAACACTTTGTGTGCTACCAAACGTCACAACGTAACTGGGTGATTATAAAGGAGCTCTACAGGTGTCTCCAAAGGTACATGTTGGGTTGGCGTATTTCAAGATTAGGATTTGTCACTCCGATTGTCGGAGAGGTATCTCTGGGCCCTCTCGGTAATGCACATCACTTAAGCCTTGCAAGCATTGCAGCTAATGAGTTAGTTGCGAGATGATGTATTATGGAACGAGTAAAGAGATTGCCGGTAACGAGATTGAACTAGGTATTGGATACTGACGATTGAATCTCGGGCAAGTAACATACCGATGACAAAGGGAACAACGTATGTTGTTATGCGGTCTAACCGATAAAGATCTTCGTAGAATATGTAGGAGCCAATATGGGCATCCAGGTCCCGCTATTGGTTATTGACCGGAGACGTGTCTCGGTCATGTCTACATTGTTCTCGAACCGTAGGGTCCGCACGCTTAAGGTTTCGATGACAATTATATTATGAGTTTATGAGTTTTGATGTACCGAAGGAGTTCGGGGTCCCGGATGAGATCGGGGACATGACGAGGAGTCTCGAAATGGTCGAGACGTAAAAATTGATATATTGGACGACTATATTCGGACATCGGAAAGGTTCCGAGTGATTCGGGTATTTTTCGGAGTACCGGGTAGTTACGGGAGAAGCAATGGGCCTTGATGGGCTTTAGTGGGAAGAGGAGAAAGGGACAAGGGGCTGCTGCGCCCCCCCCCTCCCCTCTAGTCCGAATTGGACTAGGGAAAAGGGGGCCGGCCACCTTTCCTTCTCCTTCACTTCCTTCTCCCTTCCTCCCCTCTTGGTGGACTCCTACTAGGACTTGGAGTCCTAGTAGGACTCCACATCCTGGCCGCACCAAGCCTTGGCCGGCCTCCTCCTCCTCCATCCTTTATATAATGAGGCAAGAGGCACCCCATGGACACACAAGTTGATCTTCGTGATCGTTCCTTAGCCGTGTGCGGTGCCCCCCTCCACCATATTCCACCTCGGTCATATTGTAGCGGTGCTTAGGCGAAGCCCTGCGACGATAGAACATCAAGATCGTCACCACGCCGTCGTGCTGACAGAACTCCTCCCCGACGCTTTGCTGGATCGGAGCCCGGGGATCGTCATCGAGCTGAACGTGTGCCAAGAACTTGGAGGTGCCGGAGTAACGGTGCTTAGATCGGTCGGATCGTGAAGACGTACGACTACATCAACCGCGTTGTCACAACGCTTCCGCTGTCGGTCTACAAGGGTACGTAGATCACACTCTCCCCTCTCGTTGCTATGCATCACCATGATCTTGCGTGTGAGTAGGAATTTTTTTGAAATTACTACGTTCCCCAACAGTGGCATCCGAGCCTAGGTTTTTATGGTTTGATGTTATATGCACGAGTAGAACACAAGTGAGTTGTGTGCGATATAAGTCATACTGCTTACCAGCATGTTATACTTTGGTTCGGCGGTATTGTTGGATGAAGCGGCCCGGACCGACATTACGCGTACGCTTACGCGAGACCGGTTCTCCCGACATGCTTTGCACATAGGTGGCTTGCGGGTGACAGTTTCTCCAACTTTAGTTGAACCAAGTGTGGCTACGCCCGGTCCTTGCGAAGGTTAAAACAGCACCAACTTGACAAACTATCGTTGTGGTTTTGATGCGTAGGTAAGATTGGTTCTTGCTTAAGCCCGTAGCAGCCACGTAAAACTTGCAGCAACAAAGTAGAGGACGTCTAACTTGTTTTTGCAGGGCATGTTGTGATGTGATATGGTCAAAACGTGATGAGATATAAGTTGTTGTATGAGATGATCATGTTTTGATAAAGTTATCGGCAACTGGCAAAAGCCTTATGGTTGTCTCTTTATTGCATAAGATGCAAGCGCCCAATAATTGCTTTACTTTATCGCTATGCGATAGCAATAGTTGCAAGAGCAATTGTTGGCGAGACGACCACGTGACGACACATTGATATAGATCAAGATGATGGAGATCATGGTGTCATGCCGGTGACGATATAGATCATGACAGTACTTTGGAGATGGAGATCAAAGAAGCAAGATGATGATGGCCATATCATGTCACATATTTTGATTGCATATGATGTTTATCTTTTATACATCTTATTTTGCTTAGTTTGACGGTAGCATTTTAAGATGATCTCTCACTAATTATCAAGAAGTGTTCTCCCTGAGTATGCACCGTTGCGAAAGTTCTTCGTGCTGAGACACCACGTGATGATCGGGTGTGATAGGCTCTACGTTCAAATACAACGGGTGCAAAACAGTTGCACACGCGGAATACTCAGGTTATACTTGACGAGCCAAGCATATACAGATATGGCCTCAGAACACGGAGACCGAAAGGTCGAGCGTGAATCATATAGTAGATATGATCAACATAGTGATGTTCACCAATGAAACTGCTCCATCTCACGTGATGATCGGACATGGTTTAGTTGATTTGGATCACGTGATCACTTAGAGGATTAGAGGGATGTCTATCTAAGTGGGAGTTCTTAAGTAATATGATTAATTGAACTTAAATTTATCATGAACTTAGTCCTGGTAGTATTTTGCAAATTATGTTGTAGATCAATAGCTCGCGTTGTTGCTTCCCTGTGTTTATTTTGATATGTTCCTAGAGAAAATTGTGTTGAAAGATGTTAGTAGCAATGATGCGGATTGGATCCGTGATCTGAGGTTTATCCTCATTGCTGCACAGAAGAATTATGTCCTTGATGCACCGCTAGGTGACGGACCTATTGCAGGAGCAGATGCAGACGTTATGAACGTTTGGCTAGCTCAATATGATGACTACTTGATAGTTTAGTGCACCATGCTTAATGGCTTAGAATCGGGACTTCAAAGACGTTTTGAACGTCATGGAGCATATGAGATGTTCCAGGAGTTGAAGTTAATATTTCAAGCAAATACCCGAGTTGAGAGATATGAAGTCTCCAACAAGTTCTATAGCTAAAAGATGGAGGAGAATCGCTCAACTAGTGAGCATGTGCTCAGATTGTCTAAGTACTACAATCGCTTGAATCAAGTGGGAGTTAATCTTCCAGATAAGATAGTGATTGACAGAATTCTCTAGTCACCATCACCAAGTTAATAGAACTTCGTGATGAACTATGATATGCAAGGGATAACAGAAACGATTCCCAAGCTCTTCGTAATGCGGAAATTGACGAAGGTAGAAATCGAGAAAAACATCAAGTGTTGATGGTAGACAAGACCACTAGTTTCAAGAAAAGGGCAGAGGGAAGAAGGGGAACTTCAAGAAGAACAACAAGCAAGTTGCTGCTCAAGTGAAGAAGCCCAAGTCTGGTCTTAAGCCTGAGACTAAGTGTTTCTACTGCAAAGGGACTGGTCACTGGAAGCGGAACTACCCCAAGTGATTGGCAGATAAGAAGGATGGCAAAATGAACATAAGTATATTTGATATACATGTTATTGATGTGTACTTTACTAGTGTTTATAGCAACCCCTCAGTATTTGATACTAGTTCAGTTGCTAAGATTAGTAACTCGAAACGGGAGTTGCAGAATAAACAGAGACTAGTTAAGGGTGAAGTGACGATGTGTGTTGGAAGTGGTTCCAAGATTGATATGATCATCATCGCACACTCCCTATACTTTCGGGATTAGTGTTGAACCTGAATAAGTGTTATTTGGTGTTTGCGTTGAGCATGAATATGATTTGATCATGTTTATTGTAATACGGTTATTCATTTAAGTAAGAGAATAAATTGTTGTTCTGTTTACATGAATAAAACCTTATATGGTTACACACCCAATGAAAATAGTTCGTTGGATCTCGATCGTAGTGATACACATAATCATAATATTGAAACCAAAAGATGCAAAGTTAATAATGATAGTGCAACTTATTTGTGGCACTGCCGTTTAGGTCATATTGGTGTAAAGCGCATGAAGAAACTCCATGCTAATGGGTTTTTGGAATCACTTGATTATGAATCAGTTGATGCTTGTGAACCATGCGTCATGGGCAAGATGACTAAAACACCGTTCTCCGGAAGTATGGAGCGAGCAACTGACTTATTGGAAATAATACATACTGATGTATGAGATCCGATGAGTGTTAAGGCTCGCGGTGGGTATCATTATTTTCTGACCTTCACAGATGATTTGAGCAGATATGGGTATATCTACTTAATGAAACACAAGTCTGAAATATTTGAAAAGTTCAAAGAATTTCAGAGTGAAGTGGAGAATAATCGTAACAAGAAAATAGAAGTTTCTACGATATGATCGCAGAGGTAAAATATTTGAGTTACGAGTTTGGCCTTTAGTTAAAACAATGTGAAATAGTTTTACTACTCACGCCACCTGGAACACCACAGCATAATGATGTGTCCGAACATTATAACCGTACTTTATTAGATATGGTGCGATCTATGATGTCTCTTTTCGATCTACCACTATCGTTTTGGGGTTATGCATTAAAGACAGCTGTATTCACGTTTAAAAGGGCACCATCTAAAGTCCGTTGAGACGACACAATCTGAACTGTGGTTTGGCAAGAAACCAAAGTTATCGTTTCTTAAAGTTTGGGATTGTGATGCTTATATGAAAAAGTTTCATCCTGATAAGCTCAAACCCAAATCGGAGAAATATGTCTTCATAGGATACCCAAAGGAGACTGTTGGGTACACCTTCTATCACAAATCCGAAGGCAAGACTTTTGTTGCTAAATTCGGAGTTTTTCTAGAGAAGGAGTTTCTCTCGAAAAAAGTGAGTGGGAGGAAAGTGAAACTTGATGAGGTAACTGTACCTGCTCCCTTATTGGAAAGTAGTTCATCACAGAAATCTGTTCTTGTGACTACTACACCAATTAGTGAGGAAGCTAATGATGATGATCATGTAACTTCAGATCAAGTTACTACCGAATCTCGTAGGTAAACCAGAGTGAGATCCACACCAGAGTGGTGCGGTAATCCTATTCTGGAAGTCATGTTACTAGACCATGACGAACTTGCGAACTATGAGGAAGCGATGATGAGCCCAGATTCCGCGAAATGGTTTAAGGCCATAAAATCTGAGATATGATCCATGTATGAGAACAAAGTATGGACTTTGATGGATTTGTCCGTTGATCGGCAAGCCATAGAAAATAAATGGATCTTCAAGAGGAAGACGGACGCTGATAGTAGTGTTACTATCTATAAAGCTAGAATTGTCGCAAAAGGTTTTCGACAAGTTCAAGGTGTTGACTACAATGAGATTTTCTCACTCGTATATATGCTTAAGTCTATCCGAATCATGTTAGCAATTGCCGCATTTTATGAAATCTGGCAAATGGATAAACAAAACTGCATTCCTTAATGGATTTCTTAAAGAAGAGTTGTATATGATGCAACCAGAAGGTTTTGTCAATCCTAAAGGTGTTAACAAAATATGCAAGCTCCAACGATCCATCTATGGACTGGTGCAAACATCTCGGAGTTGGAATATACGCTTTGATAAGTTGATCAAAGCATATAGTTTTATACAGACTTACGGTGAAGCCTGTATTTACAAGAAAGTGAGTGGGAGCACTACAACATTTCTGATAAGTATATGTGAACAACATATTGTTGATCGGAAATAATGTATAATTTTCTGGAAAGCATAAAGGAATATTTGAAAGGAGTTTTTCAAAGAAAGACCTCGGTAAAACTGCTTACATATTGAGCATCAAGATCTATAAAGATAGATCAAGACGCTTGATAAGTTTTTCAATGAGTACATACCTTGACAAGATTTTGAAGTAGTTCAAAATGGAACAGTCAAAGAAAGAGTTCTTGCCTGTGTTGCAAGGTGTGAAATTGAGTAAGACTCAAAGTCCGACCACGGCAGAAGATATAAATAGAATGAAAGTCATTCCCTATGCCTCAGCCATAGGTTCTATAAAGTATGCCATGTTGTGTACCAGATCTATTGTATACCCTACACTGTGTTAAGCAAGGGAGTACAATAGTGATCTAGGAGTAGATCACTGGACAGCGGTCAAAATTATCCTTAGTGGAATAAGGATATGTTTCTCAATTATGGACGTGAAAAAAAAGGTTCGTCGTAAAGGGTTACGTCGATGCAAGTTTTTGACACTGATCCAGATGATTCTAAGTCTCAATCTGGATACATATTGAAAGTGGGAGCAATTAGCGAGAGTAGCTCCGTGCAGAGCATTGTAGACATAGAATTTTGCAAAATACATACGGATCTGAACTTGGCAGGCCCGTTGACTAAATTTCCCTCACAAGCAAAACATGATCACTCTTTGGGTGTTAATCACATAGTGATGTGAACTAGATTATTGAATCTAGTAAACCCTTTGGGTGTTAGTCACATGGAGATGTGAACCAATCACATAAAGATGTGAACTATTGGTGTTAATCACATAGCGATGTGAACTAGATTATTGACTCTAGTGCAAGTGGGAGACTGAAGGAAATATGCCCTAGAGGCAATAATAAAGTTATTAATTATTTCCTTATTTCATGATAAATGTTTATTATTCATGCTAGAATTGTATTAACCGGAAACATAATACATGTGTGAATACATAGACAAACAGAGTGTCACTAGTATGCCTCTACTTGACTAGCTCGTTAATCAAAGATGGTTATGTTTCCTAACCATGGACAAAGAGTTGTTATTTGATTAACGGGATCACATCATTAGTTGAATGATCTGATTGACATGACCCATTCCATTAGCTTAGCACCCGATCGTTTAGTATGTTGCTATTGCTTTCTTCATGACTTATACATGTTCCTATGACTATGAGATTATGCAACTCCCGTTTGCCGGAGGAACACTTTGTGTGCTACCAAACGTCACAACGTAACTGGGTGATTATAAAGGAGCTCTACAGGTGTCTCCAAAGGTAGATGTTGGGTTGGCGTATTTCAAGATTAGGATTTGTCACTCCGATTGTCGGAGAGGTATCTCTGGGCCCTCTCGGTAATGCACATCACTTAAGCCTTGCAAGCATTGCAGCTAATGAGTTAGTTGCGAGATGATGTATTACGGAATGAGTAAAGAGACTTGCCGGTAACGAGATTGAACTTGGTATTGGATACCGACGATCGAATCTCGGGCAAGTAACATACCGATGACAAAGGGAACAACGTATGTTGTTATGCGGTCTGACCGATAAAGATCTTTGTAGAATATGTAGGAGCCAATATGGGCATCCAGGTCCCGCTATTGGTTATTGACCGGAGACGTGTCTCGGTCATGTCTACATTGTTCTCGAACCGTAGGGTCCGCACGCTTAAGGTTTCGATGACAATTATATTATGAGTTTATGAGTTTTGATGTACCGAAGGAGTTCGGAGTCCCGGATGAGATCGGGGACATGACGAGGAGTCTCGAAATGGTCGAGACGTAAAAATCGATATATTGGACGACTATATTCGGAAATCGGAAAGGTTCCGAGTGATTCGGGTATTTTTCGGAGTACCGGGTAGTTACGGGAGAAGCAATGGGCCTTGATGGGCTTTAGTGGGAAGAGGAGAAAGGGACAAGGGGCTGCTGCGCCCCCCCCCTCCCCTCTAGTACGAATTGGACTAGGGAAAAGGGGGCCGGCCACCTTTCCTTCTCCTTCACTTCCTTCTCCCTTCCTCCCCTCTTGGTGGACTCCTACTAGGACTTGGAGTCCTAGTAGGACTCCACATCCTGGCCGCACCAAGCCTTGGCCGGCCTCCTCCTCCTCCATCCTTTATATACTGAGGCAAGAGGCACCCCATGGACACACAAGTTGATCTTCGTGATCGTTCCTTAGCCGTGTGCGGTGCCCCCCTCCACCATATTCCACCTCGATCATATTGTAGCGGTGCTTAGGCGAAGCCCTGCGACGATAGAACATCAAGATCGTCACCACGCCGTCGTGCTGACAGAACTCCTCCCTGACGCTTTGCTGGATCGGAGCCCGGGGATCGTCATCGAGCTGAACGTGTGCCAAGAACTCGGAGGTGCCGGAGTAACGGTGCTTAGATCGGTCGGATCGTGAAGACGTACGACTACATCAACCGCATTGTCACAACGCTTCCGCTGTCGGTCTACAAGGGTACGTAGATCACACTCTCCCCTCTCGTTGCTATGCATCACCATGATCTTGCGTCTGCGTAGGAATTTTTTTGAAATTACTACGTTCCCCAACACTAAGTACTCGCATGGTTACAAGGCTTGGGTATTGATCTGCCATCTCAGCATTAATATGTATCTCCTCTGTGTCATGCTCCTTGGTGTCACCTGCATTATTAGTGGCAAGCATAGCACGTGTATCTTCATCCAAATCACTAGCAGAGGAGTACTCACCATCTTCCCGCACAATGAATGTTCGTTTATTTGGACAGTCCTTCATCAAGTGCCCGCCACCTTTGCATATATGACACTTCAGGTCTCTTGTGCGTCCAGACGAGGTGGTGGGTGCTAGAGATATTGCTTTCGAGGCCGCAGAGGATTGTGGATCTGATTTTGAACTTGTTGGGAATGCACCATTGTTCGAGTTATGTGGTGTTGCCTCGGTAGTGGGTGGGATAGTTGGAGAGTGTGTCCATGATGAGTGACGACCTGCAGAAAAGTTACCTCGTCCCTTGTTGTGTCGTCCCTGTACTTCCCTTTCAGCTTTACAAGCAAAATGAAACAAATGAGTAATAGAATTGTACTCCTTATAGTCCAATATATCCTGAATATCACGATTCAAACCACCTAAAAATCTAGCCATCATAGCATCATCGGTTTCAACTAATCCACATCGCACTAAGCCAGTTTGCAATTCTTGATAATAATCCTCTACAGAGCTGCTACCTTGTTTTAAACGTTGCAATTCATTTAGTTTATCACGAGCATAATATGAAGGAACATAACGCTGTCGCATAGCTCGTTTTAAAGCATCCCAAGTAGTAGGTATATTATTTGCATTAATACGACAATATTCACTCCACCACATGGAAGCAAAGTTTGTAAATTCACTAGTGGCTGCCCTAACTCTTTGGTTCTCAGGAATATCATGACATGTAAATTTTTGTTCAACAGAAAGTTCCCAGTCAAGATAAACATCTGGATTATATTTACCATTGAAAGCAGGCATAGTAAATTTGATTTTGGCACTAGAGTGTTCATAATCTCTAACATCATACCTGGGTTGACCTCGTGCCATACCATGACGGTTGAAACGTAGTTGTCGATGAGCACGGTCATTGTGGTGGTTGACCATTTTGTCGTCTTCGGTGTCACCAGAATAATCCTCGTAGTTGTCCCCATGTTGCTCGACGCAGGGAGGAATTTGTTGGTGCTGGTTTATGGTGGCGGCATCAGTGGCAGTAGCTGGGTGTTGTGGATGACCCATGGGCACACGCCGAGCTCGTGAAATAGCGCCGCCACCCGTGGAGTTGCGAGGATCAGCATTGTTGTTGATGGGGGGTGCAGTCCGCAACTCGTCAAGACGTGACAAGATGTCCTTTAGCTGTGTGTTTGCAACACCCTATGCATCCTCTATGGCCTTGAGCCTTTCTTCGGTCGCAATCTGAGCACCCTCAAGTTGGGCAAGACGCTCGCTAGTGACTTTCACATCCGCGGTGAGACCCTCAAGTGTGGGCTGATCCTGTGCCATTGTTAGCGAAAGAGGAAAAAACAATGTATAATCCCTATCAACTAACAGGATGTGGTGGACAAAATTTGCTCACACTCAAACTTAGTATCAAATTCTTACTTGTTCTTACCAATGCAACAGGTGTTGATCGACGTGTTGGTGTTGGCTTCAAACGACCGATGAAGATTGGATGGAGCGATAACCAGGAATCAGTAGTGTCGGGACCTGTAGTTATTGGTAGGAAAAAGTATAGCTTGGCAAAGGTTTCTCAACTCACAATATCAGTGGCACAATTTAGCAAAAAGCAATGCAAGTTGAATAATTGCTCAAACTTCTAACTAGTGCTGGCAGTCGACTAGCAAGAGATAAAACAATCTAAGCCCAGATACTGAATCAAATGAGTGGAAGCTGATGAAAATATGAATGCTCTAAATAGCTAGATATAAGTGAGGTATAAATGGCAGTATATGGAAACCTAAAGCAGAAAAAAAATGTCCAGCGAATATCACGTAGATGAACAAAGTAAATGTTCTGGACAGTAAGAGATATTCCAAAAGATGCTAACTGGCCTTCTCTGTTTTTTTTCTTACTGTTCCTTCTCTGTTTTTTTCCACTGTTTTTTCTCTTTTTTTCACTATCTTTTTTTCTTACTTTTCTCTTTCTTTTTCCTTTGACCAAGCTGGTTACCAACGTGTATACACACGTATGAAGAGAACAGGAGAAAAGAAAACATACAAACTCAAGTGCTACCAAAAGCTACAAGATCGTGTACTACCACTGGTAGAAAAAGGGCCTATAGTCCCGGTTCATAAGGGCCTTTAGTCCCGGTTCCTGAACCGGGACTAAATTGTCGGTACTAATGCCCCGACCCTTTAGTCCCAGTTCAATCCAGAACCGGGACTGATGGGCCTCCACGTGGGCAGTGCGCAGAGCCCAGGCAGGAGACCCTTTGGTCCCGGTTGGTGGCACCAACCGGGACCAATAGGCATCCACGCGTCAGCATTTTTGTGCCTGGGGTTTTTGTTTTTTTTGAAGGGGGGTGTTTGGGGGTTTTGGGGGGTTAATTTAGGTGTTTCATATAGTTAGCTAGCTATAATTAATAGAGAGAAGTGTCCTCTCTTACGTCCGTGCTTGGTCGACGCTACGTACTATACATACGTATAGAGAGGACTAGACACGCTAGTTAGCTAGTAAGCAAACAAAGGAAACAGAAGATCGTCATGAACATATATGCATACAGAGAGAAGTGATATCGACCACCTCTCCTTCTCCGAGAGATTGGTCGAACAACAAGTTCTCGTATATCTATCCGACACTACCGGCTACATATATACAATAATTATCTCTTACAAATATAATCATACGGACTCATGGTCCACATAGTATTCTCCGTCTTCAGCGATCACTTGGTCAAGAAAGAATGCCGCCGATTCCTCTTGAATTGCTCGTATGCGAGCTGGTGCTAGGAGTTCATCCCGCTTCCGAAACATCTAATTTGAAGAAGGGGGTCAATACATACATATATGAATGAATGAAACTCAATACAAATGATGGTAATAAAATAAAATTGTGAATGTTGTTATTTACGTACTTCATATTGTTCGTCAGAGTACCCGCCCCGCTCACAGGTCGTGTGGCGGATGGACTCGCAGACGTAGTATCCATAGAAATCATTCCCTTGTTCCTGCCACAACCACTTTACAAGAAATAGAGGTCAATCAAACTGATAAGCAAGAATGCTAAATGGTATTGATGAAACTAGCGCTTGAATCACTAGGAGACGCGCGGAACATTCTACTATAGTACTTACTTTCGGGTGTCTAAATTCCAGCTCCTTCAGCAGTCCCGGAACTTTTCTGGTGAATTTTCTCCAAACCCTGCCGGACAAAGAAAACAATTACTTGATATCAGGAAATGAACAAAGTTGCTAATATGGTGGATAATGATCGATTTAACTTACTTCTTGAGGATTTCAGTCATGTCCGCATACTCCTGGGGATCTTTTCGTTTAGAGTCCAAGACGGTTACTACTCCCTGCTCAAGCCTAATCTCTAGGAGAATATAGTGGAAAATGCACACGCATGCATAACTCATCAATTACATTACTATAACCTGGACTAATATATAAGGGAAACCGAATATGCACAAGACAGTAACACTCACTTGAAGTTGTAAGGAAAGAGTATTATATCTTTGTTTTCATTTTTTTGAATGATCGTAGCAAGTTGGCCTCGGTATCTCCGGGACGATGTTCAACCTCAGTTGCATCTATGAGCTTTGTGTTAACGAACCCAATATCACCGATTTGTCTTTTCTTCAATTCGGCGATGTTCATTCTGCATAATATAGTGAGGATAATTATAAATACATGCAATGAAAGAGATGAGCTATATAGAGAGACTTAATGACAGAAGTAGTAGTACTTACAGACAGTAGCAGGTGATCGTTGTTTTATCGAGGGCCAATTGATTGAAAAATGGATAGAACTCCTCAAATGGAATAGGCAACAGTTCAATTCCAACGAGGTCATGCTCCGGTTTAACTCTCGCATACAAAGTACTCCTCCCCCAAGACTCTCTGCAAATTTTCAAGTACCAATCATGTAATCTTCACATCATCATTGTTAAAGATTTTTCATCTTTGACGAGAGGCTTCCCGTACTCGTATCTGTGTATCTGCACCTCCATGGGATCATAATGTACATCGTCGGGCAGGTAATCGTCAACATTGCCATAACCGGGCACCATCCTCGGATCGACGATGTCGCTAGGCACCTTGAGGGGGGGGGGGCATGATTGCTTCGCTTGTTCGCCGAGCTGGGCAATTTGTTTCCCAGCTGCTCGTCGTTCTTTCAGCCTTTGATCACTGACTGTACTTCCCGACCGCTCCGCTTCGGCCCATGTCTTTGCAATAATGCGCTCATAGTTGCCTTTCGGCGGAGACTTGGGTGGTTTTGCCAAGGCAGCCAGAGTGCGCTTCACTTTCACCGGATCTACCTTCTCCTTCGGAGGTGGATGTCTTTTTGCTTTCAACCCTTGAAACCAGTCATCCACTTCGGTTCGCGCGATCTTCGTGTTCTCCTCCGGGGTCCTCTCGTATGGTAACTTCTCTGGAGTCTTCAGAGAAGGACCGAATCTGTATGTCCTCCCGCCTCTGGTTGTACTGCTAGACGCCAACCGAGCAGACGGAGCGATTGTCTTCTTTACTTGCTTACGAGGCAGAGGAGAAGGACTACGACGCGCCAGAGCAGCTGCAGCAGCGGCAGGTCTCTTCCGCCCTTGCTGACGAGGCGGAGAAGGAGGAGGCTGGCTGCTCGGGCGCATCGGCGCAGGCGGAGAAGGAGGCGGAGTGCCGCCATGCGCCGGAGAAGGAGCCGGCCGAGGGCCCTGATCGTCACTCGCCGGAGGAGGAGGCAGTGGAGGCGGAGTGCCCTGACTCACCGGAGGAGGAGGAGGAGGCGGAGGCGTCCAGTTCGGAATGTTGATGAGCTCCTTCCGCCATAGGCATGGAGTCTTCAGAGCAGACCCCAGCCGAGTCTCCCCTTCACCGGTAGGGTGGTCAAGCTGGAGGTCCTCAAATCCCTCCGTTATTTCATCCACCATCACCCTAGCATATCCTTCTAGAATCGACCGGTAGTGAAAAGTTGCGCCGGGTTCAGTAGGATAAACAGAGCCAACAACCGCCTTGACCTTCAAATTCATCCATTGCGTCATAAGGTGGCAATTTTGAGACTCCGTGATAGCATCCACAGGATAGCTGGCAGGAGCCGTCAAGGCATGCTCCGGCTGAAGCAGCTCGATGGAAGCCACGCTGCTTCTGCGCTGAGATGGCGGGGTAGCTTTGGGGGAGGCTTTGGCAGTACGTTTTCTGCGATTTGCTTCTCGTTCCTCTATCGCGTCTACCCTAGCTTGCAGCGCCTGCATTTGGGTCTGCTGCACTTTTTTCCTCCTCTCATGGGATTTGTAACCGCCTGCGTCCGGAAACCCAACCTTCCACGGAATGGAGCCTGGCATGCCTCGTGTCCGTCCAGGGTGCTCAGGATTCCCGAGGGCCATTGTGAGCTCGTTGTTCTCTCTGTCTGGAAAGAACGTCCCTTCCCGCGCTGCTTCGATATACTGCTTAAGCTTCCTGAATGGTATGTCCATTTGATCATTCGTCCAAATGCACTTCCCTGTTACAGGGTCCAAGGTTCCGCCAGCCCCGAAGAACCAAGTCCGGCAACGGTCTGGCCAGTTAATTGTCTCTGGTTCGATCCCTTTATCAACCAGATCATTCTCAGTCTTGGACCACTTAGGCCAGGCTACGAGGTAGCCACCTGACCCCGTGCGATGGTGAAGCTTCTTCTTCGCAGCATTTTGCTTGTTTGTCGCCGACATCTTCTTACTCTTTTCCGATGTCTCGTGGGCTACAAATGCGGGCCAGTGATCTCTGATATTCTCATATCTGCCCTTGTATTCTGGTGTCTCATTATTTTCGACAAACTTATTCAGCTCTTTCTTCCACCTCCTGAATAGTTCTGCCATCCTCTTAAGAGCAAAAGACTTGATTAATTTCTCTTTAACTGGGTTCTCTGGATTATCCTCTGGCAGTAGGGTGAAATTTGACTTCAGCTCAGTCCAAAGATTATTTTTCTACATATCATTGACATAAGACACCTCGGGGTCTTCTGTAGCCGGCTTAAACCATTGTTGGATGCTTATCGGGATCTTGTCCCTAACCAGAACCCCGCACTGAGCAACAAATGCGTTCTTTGATCAGATGGGTTCAATCGGTTGGCCATCGGGCGCGATTGCTATGATCTCAAACTTTTCATCCGAGCTCAACTTTTTCTTCGGGCCTCGTCTCTTTACCGAAGTTGTGCTCGATCCGGAGGGCTAGAAAAAAGAACAAAGACTTAATTAATATGTGTACATACCAAAACAATGAATGCATCAATCAGGTAGTCAGCACAAGCTTAACTAATATATATACCTAGCCAGACTCGGTTCGGTCACCGGAGCCGTCATCACGGTCTCCTTCTTGCACCGGCATTGGGTCACCGGAGCCGTCCTCATGTTCTTCTTCTTGCACTGGCATTAGGTCACCATAGCCAGCTTGCTCACCCTCTCCTTCTAGACCATCGGTTTCGTTGAGAAACAACGAGACGGCATCACTTCCTTCTGCGATTATGTCCCTCAACAACGCTTCTTTTGCTTCGTCTAGGGCGGTGTCCATAGTTTCTACAAATATTTACAACATGGCAATTATTATTCAAACATGACAGATGGATATATTAGTGCCAAACGTAGAACTAGCTACCTAATCATAGTAAGCTATCGGGAGGGGGTATATATCGACAACGACGACACTACATCTATGTCCCTCGACGACCCTCGTTCTCGATAAAAAAAAGAGGAAGAAGAAGAAAAAAAAAGGAGAAGAAAGAATAGAGGAGAAGAACTCCTCTATTCTTTCTTCTCCTCTTTTTTTCTTCTTCCTCTTCTTTTTTTATCCTCTTCTTCCTCTCATGTTCGAGAGGATCGCTGAGGGGTCGGGAGGTTGCGTAGTGTCAAAGGATTCAACAAAACCATGTCTTCATCATTAGGCGAAAGTAACATGTGCATGATGGTACGAAGCTCTTCAAAGTAGTTCTGGAATGGAGTCCCAGATAGGATAATTCGCTTTTTGGTACAAAGTTTAGCAAGAGCCTTCTAAATATCGCTATTTGGAAGGCCTTTGCTGAATTCGTACCAAAAGGCGGATTATCCTATCCGGGACTCCATTCCAGAACAACTTTGCAGAACTTCGTACCAACATGCCCTGGTTACTTCCGGCTAATGATGAAGGCATGGATTTCTTCAATACTTTGAAACTAGGAAACCTCTCTCGACCCCTCGGCGATCCTCGACCCCTCGAGCCCTCGACGACCCTGGAACCCTCGACCCCTCGGCGATCCTCTTCTTCCTATCATGTTCGAGAGGATCGCCGAGGGGTCGGGAGGTTGCGTAGTGTCAAAGGATTCAACAAAACCATGTCTTCATCATTAGGCGAAAGTAACATGTGCATGATGGTACGAAGCTCTTCAAAGTTGTTCTGGAACGGAGTCCCAGATAGGATAATTCGCTTTTTGGTACAAATTTCAGCAAGAGCCTTCCGAATATCGCTATTTGGAAGGCCTTTGCTGAATTCGTACCAAAAGGCAGATTATCCTATCCGGGACTCCATTCCAGAACAACTTTGCAGAACTTCGTACCAACATGCCCTGGTTACTTCCGGCTAATGATGAAGGCATGGATTTCTTCAATACTTTGACACTAGGAAACCTCTCTTGACCCCTCGGCGATCCTCGACCCCTCGAACCCTCGACGACCCTGGAACCCTCGACCCCTCGGCAATCCTCTTCTTCCTCTCATGTTCGAGAGGATCGCCGAGGGGTCGGGAGGTTGCGTAGTGTCAAAGGATTCAACAAAACCATGTCTTCATCATTAGGCGAAAGTAACATGTGCATGATGGTACGAAGCTCTTCAAAGTTGTTCTAGAACGGAGTCCCAGATAGGATAATTCGCTTTTTGGTACAAAGTTCCGCAAGAGCCTTCCGAATATCACTATTTGGAAGGCCTTTGCTGAATTCGTACCAAAAGGCGGATTATCCTATATGGGACTCCATTCCAGAACAACTTTGCAGAACTTCGTACCAACATGCCCTGGTTACTTCCGGCTAATGATGAAGGCATGGATTTCTTCAATACTTTGACACTAGGAAACCTCTCTCGACCCCTCAGCGATCCTCGACCCCTGGAACCCTCGACGACCCTGGAACCCTCAATCCCTAGACGACCCTGGAACCCTCGCCCTCGACCCTATAGAACCCTCGAACCCTCGACCCTGAAACCCTCGACCCCTCGGCGATCCTCGACACCCTCGTTCCCGATAAAAATTAAGAAGAAGAAGAAGAAGAAGAAGAAGAAAGAGGAGAAGAAGAAAGGAATAGCTAGAGGAGAAGATCGAAGAAAAAAAAGAAGAAAATAAAGAGGAGAAGAAGAAAGGAATAGTGGAGAAGAAGAGAAAATAGAATATATTCTATTTTCTCTTCTTCTCCACTATTCCTTTCTTCCTCTCCTCTTCTTTTTCTTCTTTTTTCTTCTTCTTATTTATTTCTCCTCTTCTTCCTCTCCTCTTCTTCTTATTTAGTTCTCTCGACCCCTCGTCCCTCTCTCATGTTGTCGGGGAGGGGGTATATCGACCTCCGCTCATGTTGAAATTATCGGGGAGGGGGTATATCGACACCCACCCCCCTCATCATGCATATATAGCTACCACATACATATATACATTGAAAAAAATTACATATATGCAACAAAAACATTAATACACATATGAACAAAAAAATACATGTATGAACAAAAACATTCTGTGAAAAAAAACATTAATGTAATAAATCTAATAAGAAATTAATCTAATAAAAAACATGCTCTGAACTTACATATAGCCACATACATACAAATATACATTATATATATATATATGAACAAAAAATTAATCTAATACAAAATCAAAACAGAGCCGGACCGGCGCGGCGGCTCACAGCGGGGGCGCCTGGCGATGGCGACGGCGGGGGAGGCAAGGGCGCCGGCGGGCGAGGGCGGGCCGCGGGAAGGTGCTAGGGCGCGGGGCAGGGGCCGGCGCGGCGACGACGTGGTCGGCGGCAGGGGCGGCGCGACGACGGCACTGGAGGCAGGGGCGGCGCGGCAACGGCGTCGGAGGTAGGGGCGGCACGGCGACGGCGTCGGGGGCAGGGGCGGCACGGCGACGGCGTCGGAGGTAGGGGCGATGATGGCGACGGCGACGAGGAGCAGCGCTGGGGCGTCGGGCACGAACTGACGATGAAGTTGTGAAATTTTCACAAGTCCAGCTTATATACCGACAGCATTGGTCCCGGTTCGTGGCACAAACCGGGACGAATGCCTCCCTTTTGTCCCGGTTGGTGCCACCAACCGGGACCAAAGGCCTCTTTTCAGCAGCCCAAAGGGCGGGAAGCGGCGGCCTTTGGTCCCGGTTGGTGGCACCAACCGGGACTAAAGGATGGCATAAGTCCCGGGTCGTAGCACCAACCGGGACTAATAACCCCCTTTAGTCCCGGTTGGTGCCACCAACCAGGACCAAAGGCCTGTGCTGCCCCGAACCCAAATATTTAGTCCCACCTCGCTAGTTGAGAGGGAGGCGCACCTGTTTATAAGGTGTGGTGCGCCTTCCCTCTCGAGCTCCTCTCTAAAGCAGGCTTTCGGGCCTAACACTGCAATCTGTGCCTGTGGGCCTACTGGGCCTCCCGCGGGCCTGAATCCTGGCCCATGGTAGGGTTTCTAGTCGTATTCAGGCCGTGGGGGCCTAGTAGGTGGCACTTTTTTTGTTTTTTTGTTTCTACTTAGAACTAAATACTTATAGTTTTGTAGTGTTTTCTTTTTTATTTTAGGTCACAAAAATTATAAACTTTCTGTTAGTGCCATTAGTTTTAAAATTTGAATAGTTTAAATTTGATTTTTTAAAAATTTGTGTGAATCACTACTTTATGATTAACTTTACTATAAAAATTGATTTTTGAGTCAATCTTTTTCCTGCTATTTAATATTACTGTGTTTTATCATTATACTCAATTTGGTAATTTTAGTTAGTCATAACAAATATTATAGGGGTGCGCCCTATTTTTCCAGTTTTTTTGTTTTGTTTTCTGCATTATTTATTTCCTTTTGTTTTTTGCTTTATTTTTTAATTATTTTTGCTTTTAGTTTTAGAAAAATTATAAACTTTCTGTTAGTGCCATTAGTTTTCAAATTTGAAAACACTTTTTTAGTTTTTTTGTTTTCTTTGTTGCTTTATTTATTTTATTTTGTTTCTACTTACAACAAAATATTTATTGTTGCTATTTTTATTTTTTTTTCCAGTTTTTTTGTTTTGTTTTCTGTATTATTTATTTTCTTTTGTTTTTTGCTTTATCTTTTTAATTCTTTTTGCTTTTAGGTCAGCAAAATTATAAACTTTCTGTTAGTGCCATTAGTTTTAAAATTTGAATAGTTTAAATTTGATTATTTTTTAAATTTGTGTGAATCACTAGTTTATGAATAACTTTACTATAAAAATTGATTTTTGAGTCAATCTTTTTCCTGCTATTTAATATTACTGTGTTTTATCATTATACTCAATTTGGTAATTTTAGTTAGTCATAACAAATATTCTAGGGGTGAGCCCTATTTTTTCCAGTTTTTTTGTTTTGTTTTCTGCATTATTTATTTCCTTTTGTTTTTTTCTTTATTTTTTAATTCTTTTTGCTTTTAGTTTTAGAAAAATTATAAACTTTCTGTTATTGCCATTAGTTTTCAAATTTGAAAACACTTTTTTAGTTTTTTTTGTTTTCTTTGTTGCTTTATTTATTTTATTTTGTTTCTACTTACAACAAAATACTTATTGTTGCTATTTTTATTTTTTTTTCCAGTTTTTTTGTTTTGTTTTCTGTATTATTTATTTTCTTTTGTTTTTTGCTTTATTTTTTAATTCTTTTTGCTTTTAGGTCAGCAAAATTATAAACTTTCTGTTAGTGCCATTAGTTTTAGAAAAAATATAAACTTTCTGTTAGTGCCATTAGTTTTCAAATTTGAATAGTTTAAATTTGAACACAGATGCACCTATAGAGAAAATTCGACCTAAATTCATAGTTTTCAAATGAACTCTGAAAAAGTTGGCATAGCATACTCGTCTGTTACAAATTTGGCATGGTATCATGATAATAGTTGCGGGAGAAAGTCTTCAGTTTTTCTTCGCTTGTGCCATTTGCTTATTGCGCCGTAACCATGGATACTCTTCATTGTTTATCAGGATGCTTGGGTCAGCCTTGACATTGAAGGGAGGAATTTCATGAAACTTTTCATAATCTTCAGACATGTCTGTCTTGCCGTCCACTCCCAGGATGTCCCTTTTTCCTGAAAGAACTATGTGGCGCTTTGGCTCATCATATGATGTATTCGCTTCCTTATCTTTTCTTTTTCTCGGTTTGGTAGACATGTCCTTCACATAGATAACCTGTGCCACATCATTGGCTAGGATGAACGGTTCATCAGTGTACCCAAGATTTTTCAGATCCACTGTTGTCATTCCGTACTGTGGGTCTACCTGTACCCCGCCGCCTAACAGATTGACCCATTTGCACTTAAACAAAGGGACCTTAAAATTAGGTCCGTAGTCAAGTTCCCATATGTCCACTATGTAACCATAATAGGTATCCTTTCTGCTCTCGGTTGCTGCATCAAAGCGGACACCGCTGTTTTGGTTGGTGCTCTTTTGATCTTGGGCGATCGTGTAAAATGTATTCCCATTTATCTCGTATCCTTTGTAAGTCAATACAGTCAAAGATGGTCCCCTGGACAACAACTACAACTCATCACAAACAGTGTTGTCACCTCTAAGACGTGTTTCCAACCAACTGCTGAAAGTCCTGATGTGTTCACATGTAATCAAGTCGTTGCACTGCTCCGGGTGTTTGGAGCGCAGACTGTTCTTGTGTTCATCGACATACGGGGTCACCAAGGTAGAGTTCTGTAGAACTGTGTAGTGTGCTTGAGACCAAGAATATCCGTCCCTGCATATTATTGAGTCTCTTCCAAGAGTGCCTTTTCCAGTCAGTCTCCCCTCATACCGTGATTTAGGGAGACCTATCTTGTTAAGGCCAGGAATGAAGTCAACACAAAACCCGATAACATCCTCTGTTTGATGGCCCATGGAGATGCTTCCTTCTGGCCTAGCGCGATTACGGACATATTTCTTTAGGACTCCCATGAACCTCTCAAAGGGGAACATATTGTGTAGAAATACGAGCCCCAGGATGACAATCTCGTCGACTAGATGAACTTGGACGTGCGTCATGATATTGAAGAAGGATGGTGGGAACACCAGCTCGAAACTGACAAGACATTGCGCCACATCACTCCTTAGCCTTGGTACGATTTCTGGATCGATCACCTTCTGAGAGATTGCATTGAGGAATGCACATAGCTTCACAATGGCTAATCGGACGTTTTCCGGTAGAAGTCCCCTCAGTGCAACCGGAAGCAGTTGCGTCATAATCACGTGGCAGTCATGAGACTTTAGGTTCTGAAACTTTTTCTCTGGCATATTTATTATTCCCTTTATATTCGACGAGAAGCCAGTCGTGAACTTCATACTGAGCAGGCATTCAAAGATGATTTCTTTCTCTTCTTTCGTAAGAGCATAGCTGGCAGGACCTTTATACTGCTTCGGAGGCATGCCGTCTTTTTCGTGCAAACGTTGCAGGTCCTCCCGTGCCTCAGGTATATCTTTTGTCTTCCCATACATCCCCAAGAAGCCTAGCAGGTTCACGCAAAGGTTCTTCATCACGTGCATCACGTCGATTGAGGAGCGGACCTCTAGGTCTTTCCAGTAGGGTAGGTCCCAAAATATAGATTTCTTCTTCCACATGGGTGCGTGTCTCTCAGCGTCATTCGGAACAGCTAGTCCACCGGGACCCTTTCCAAAGATTACGTAGTGTAAATCATTGACCATAGCAAGCACGTGATCACCGGTGCGCATGACGGGCTTCTTCCGGTGATCTACCTCGCCTTTGAAATGCTTGCCTTTCTTTCGACATTGATGGTTGGTCGGAAGAAATCGACGATGGCCCAGGTACACATTCTTCCTGCATTTGTCCAGGTATATACTTTCAGTGTCATCTAAACAGTGCGTGCATGCGTGGTATCCTTTGTCTGTCCTGAAAGGTTACTGAGAGCGGGCCAATCGTTGATGGTCACGAACAGCAACGCCTTAAGGTTAAATTCCTCCTGTCTGTTCTCATCCCACGTACGTACACCGTTTTCATTCCAAAGCTGTAAAAGTTCTTCAACTAATGGCCTTAGGTACACATCAATGTCGTTGCCGGGTTGCTTAGGGCCTTGGATGAGAACTGGCATCATAATGAACTTCCGCTTCATGCACATCCAAGGAGGAAGGTTATACATACATAGAGTCACGGGCCAGGTGCTGTGATTGCTGCTCTGCTCCCCGAAAGGATTAATGCCATCTGCGCTTAAAGCAAACCATACATTCCTTGGGTCCTTTGCAAACTCATCCCAGTACTTTCTCTCAGTTTTTCTCCACTGCGACCCGTCAGCGGGTGCTCTCAACTTCCCATCTTTCTTTCGGTTCTCACTGTGCCATCGCATCAACTTGGCATGCTCTTCGTTTTTGAACAGACGTTTCAACCGTGGTATTATAGGAGCATACCACATCACCTTCGCAGGAACCCTCTTCCTGGGGGGCTCGCCGTCAACATCACCAGGGTCATCTCGTCTGATCTTATACCGCAATGCACCGCATACCGGGCATGCGTTCAGATCCTTGTATGCACCGCGGTAGAGGATGCAGTCATTAGGGCATGCATGTATCTTCTCCACCTCCAATCCTAGAGGGCATACGACCTTCTTTGTTGCGTATGTACTGTCGGGCAATTCGTTATCCTTTGGAAGCTCCTTCTTCAATATTTTCAGTAGCTTCTCAAATCCTTTGTCGGCCACAGCATTCTCTGCCTTCCACTGTAGCAATTCCAGTACGGTACCGAGCTTTGTGTTGCCATCTTCGCAATTGGGGTATAACCCTTTTTTGTGATCCTCTAACATGCGATCGAACTTCAGCATCTCCTTTTGACTAATGCATTGCGTCCTTGCATCGACAATGACCCGGCGGAGATCATCATCATCGGGCACATCGTCTGGTTCCTCTTGATCTTCAGCAGCTTCACCCGTGGCAGCATCATTGGGCACATCGTCTGGTTCCTCTTGATCTTCACCAGCTCCCCCCGTTGCAGCATCACCGTATTCAGGGGGCACATAGTTGTCATCGTACTCTTCTTCTTCGCCGTCTTCCATCATAACCCCTATTTCTCCGTGCCTCTTCCAAACATTACAGTGTGGCATGAAACCCTTGTAAAGCAGGTGGGAGTGAAGGATTTTCCGGTTAGAGTAAGACCTCGTATTCCCACATTCAGTGCATGGACAACACATAAAACCATTCTGCTTGTTTGCCTCAGCCGCATCAAGAAACTCATGCACGCCCTTAATGTACTCGCGGGTATGTCTGTCACCGTACATCCATTGCCGGTTCTTCTGCGTGCATTATATATAATTAAGTGTCCAAATTAATAGAAGTTCATCATCACATTAAAACCAAAGTGCATACATAGTTCTCATCTAACAACATATAGCTCTCTAGAGCATCTAATTAATTAAACCATACATTGAAACTATGTAAAACATTTCAATGCGAAAACAAATGCGATCATAATCGCAACCGAGGTAACAATTGATCCAACGGCATAATGATACCAAGCCTCGGTATGAATGGCATATTTTCTAATCTTTCTAATCTTCAAGCGCATTGCATCCATCTTGATCTTGTGATCATCGACGACATCCGCAACATGCAACTCCAATATCATCTTCTCCTCCTCAATTTTTTTTATTTTTTCCTTCAACAAATTGTTTTCTTCTTCAACTAAATTTAACCTCTCGACAATAGGGTCGCTTGGCATTTCTGATTCACATACATCCTAGATAAATAAAATCTATGTCACGTTAGTCGGCATAATTTTCATAAACAATAAATGAACCAATAGTTATAAAGATAATATACATACCACATCCGAATCATAGACAGGACGAGGGCCGACGGGGGCAGATACCAAAACCATCGCACTATATAAGATGCAATAATAAATGTAAGAAAATGATACAAGTATCTATCTAAACATACAAGTAAGAATATTTTTCCTTTCAGAAAGAAGATAAGAACAAGAGGCTCACCACGGTGGTGTCGGTGATGAGATCGGCACGGGTGATCGACGGCGGTGAAGACGGGGACGGGGCGTGACGGACCGCTAAATCTAGATAAATCTCGAGGAAAATGGAGTTTGGAGGTCGAGCTTCGAGAGGAGAAAGCTTAAGTACGTAGTGTGGCTCGGGCATTCCATCGAACACCTCATGTGCATAGGAGGTGAGCTAGAGCACCACAAAGCCCTCTCCCCCTCGGCCAGAAAAAACAGAGCACTGTGCTCTGCTCTTGCGCGAGGGGGTATATATAGGCACCTCATTGGTCCCGGTTGGTGACATGAGCCGGGACTAAAGGGGAGCCTTTGGTCCCGGTTCAAGCCACCAACCGGGACCAATGGTGGTGGGCTAGGAGCGAGGCCCATTGGTCCCGGTTCGTCCCACCAACCGGGACCAAAAGGTCCAGATGAACCGGGACCAATGGCCCACGTGGCCCAGCCGGCCCCCTGGGCTCACGAACCGGGACCAATGCCCACATTGGTCCCGGTTCTAGACTGAACCGGGACTAATGGGCTAACCCGGCCTGGACCAAAGCCCTGTTTTCTATTAGTGTACTTGAGATCAGATATTGATGGAACGATGTGGCCAGATAACTCCAAACAGTGATCGAGTAGTAGCGCACTATGACAGACACAATGGCGTGGTCTTGCAGACACAGGTGGGCTGGTGTCTGATGTCAAGCGTAGATGCAAGACGGCGTACGCGGCAGACAGGTGCAAGACACGTACGGCCGGCAAAGAAAGAAAAACTTGTACGTGAGGGAAACGGCTGACGAGAAGGATGCGAACTCAGACTGCACGTAAGAATCGGCAAAACAGTAATAATCCGGTGCAATCTTGTTGTGTTTTTTCTGCTGAGTGGAAGGGATTTCTTTAGGGTGGACAAAAACCAGATCGATCTAGTAGATAATTTTCTCTCGGACTAATCTAGACCAGCACTAGTATTAGATGAATGCAACCAAAAATTCAACTACACAAATACTAGATGCAAAAATTGCTAAAGGCTAAAAAGATAGGTGCAGCGGATGAACTAATCTAATTTTTTTGGTTTTTTGTGGGTTGTAGGACTAAAATCAATCTAATCTAATAAAACTATAAATCTCTCACCGATGAACCTGAAAACTGATACCACTTGATGTGAACTGGGACCCGATCTTTCGATGAGAGAGGATAACTATGATTTTGGGTCGGACTTGACCCTCACGATCCGGCTACCAACCGTATAGGAAGAACAGTACACGACTGATATCCACGGCAATCGCTGAACCAACTCCACGGCGTTATCGACTGAGCCAACGGCGCGATCGACCTATCCACGAAGGATTTTTCCTGCAAGCAAATCGAAGAACATGCAAGAAAATAATAGCCAAGCAATCTCAAAATTGCGAATATGCTAGATGGGATTAATCTCACAAGATGGGGTTCTGATAGGATGTCTTGACGGTCGCACTAGCCACTACGAGCGAAGACAAATAAAAGTAGCAATAGCTAAACTTCTCTAAACAAAACCCCAGTCTAAACCCTAACCTAGATTGACTATTTATAAAAGGTGGACGTACGGCGAGTCTGTCTGTCGTTCCATAGGATGTTGGGCCGTACGATGACCTGACGCTGTACGACGGCTACGGTTGCTTCGGTTGGCCCATCCTGGTGCAAGTCTTTGGCCTCATCACGTTACTTCTCTTGTTAATTTAGAGAAAACAAAATTGTGTGACTCTTGTGACGTTGGCCCTTTGCTCCTCATGCATGATGGATGGAATGGATGGTTCGGTGGTGGAGTCCATGCATGCAAGGACAGTAAAGCGCATGCATGCAAAGAGTGCTGCTCTTCTTTAATTGTTTTTCTGATTTCTTTATTCCTGAATATAAATAAATCAAAATATAAGTGTAATATCTTATTCTCGTCAGTTAAATCATATGTACAAAGAAACGATTGTACCTGGCCATTTATTTGTCTCGCACGCGTAGATGTATATATGATATCTATGTCCACATCAGCCCACCACCATTGGTCCCGATTGGTGGCTTGAACCGGAACCAAAGGCTCCCCTTTAGTCCTGGTTCATGCCACCAACCGGGACCAATGAGGTGCCTATATATACCCCTCGCGTAAGAGCAGAGCACACTGCTTTGTATTTTCTGGCCGAGGTGGTGCTCTAGCTCAGCTCCTATGCACACAGGGTGTTCGATGGAATGCCCGAGCCACACTACTTAAGCTTTGTCCTCTCCAAGCTCGATCTCCAAGCTCCATTTTCCTCAATATTTGTCTAGGTTTAGCGGTCCGTCACGCCCCGTCCCCGTCTTCACCCCCGTTGATCACCCGCGCCGAGCTCATCGCCGGCACCACCGTGGTGAGCCTCTTGTTCTTATCTTCTTTCTGAAAGGAAAAAATATTCTTACTTGTATGTTTACATAGATACTTGTATTATTTTCTTACTTTTATTATTTCATGTTATATAGTGCGATGGTTTTGGTATCCACCCCCGTCGGCCCTCGTCCTGTCTATGATTCGGATGTGGTATATATATTATCTTTATAACTATTGGTTCATTTATTGTTTATGAAAATTATGCCGACCAACGTGACATAGATTTTATTTATCTACGATGTATGTGAACCGGAAATTCCAACCGACCCTATTGTCGAGAGGTTAAATTTAGTTGAAGAAGAAAACAATTTCTTGAAGGAAAAAATGAAAAAAATTGAGGAGGAGAAGATGATATTGGAGTTGCATGTTGCGGATGTCGTCGATGATCACAAGATCAAGATGGATGCAATGCGCTTGAATATTAGAAAGATTCGAAAATATGCCATTCATACCGAGGCTTGGTATCATTGTGCCGTTGGATCAATTGTTACCTTGGTTGCGATTATGATCGCATTTGTTTTCGCATTGAAATGTTTTACATAGTTTCAATGTATGGTTTAATTAATTAGATGCTCTAGAGAGCTATATGTTGTTAGATGATAACTATGTATGTACTTTGGTTTTAATGTGATGATGAACTTCCATTAATTTGGACACTTAATTACATATAATGCACGCAGATGAACCGGCAATGGATGTACGGTGACAGACACACCTCCGAGTACATTAAGGGCGTGCATGAGTTTATCGATGCGGCTGAGGCAAACAAGCAGAATGGTTTTATGTGTTGTCCATGCACTGAATATGGGAATATGATGTCTTACTCTAACTGGAAAATCCTTCACTCCCACCTGCTTTACAAGGGTTTCATGCCACACTATAATGTTTGGACGAGGCACGGAGAAATACGGGTTATGATGGAAGACGGCGAGGAAGAATAGTACGATGACAACTATGTGCCCCCTGAATACGGTGATGCTACAACGGGGGGAGCTGGTGAAGATCAAGAGGAACCAGACGACGTGCCCAATGATGCTGCAACGGGTGAAGCTGCTGAAGATCAAGAGGAACCAGACGATGTGCCCGATGATGATGATCTCCGCCGGGTCATTGTCGATGCAAGGACGCAATGCGAAAGTCAAAAGAAGAAGCTGAAGTTCGATCGCATGTTAGAGGATCACAAAAAAAGGGTTGTACCCCTATTGCAAAGATGGCAACACAAAGCTCGGTACAGTACTAAAATTGCTGTAGTGGAAGGCAGAGAATGTTGTGCCTGACAAAGGATTTGAGAAGCTACTGAAAATATTGAAGAAGAAGCTTCCAAAGGATAACGAATTGCCCGACAGTACATACGCAGCAAAGAAGGTCGTATGCCCTCTAGGATTGGAGGTGGAGAAGCTACATGCATTCCCTAATGACTGCATCCTCTACCGCGGTGCATACAAGGATCTGAACGCATGCCCGGTATGCGGTGCATTGCGGTATAAGATCAGACGAGATGACCCTGGTGATGTTGACGGCGAGCCCCCCAGGAAGAGGGTTCCTGCGAAGGTGATGTGGTATGCTCCTATAATACCACGGTTGAAACGTCTGTTCAGAAACGGAGAGCATGCCAAGTTGATGCGATGGCATAGTGAGGACTGTAAAAAGACGGAAAGTTGAGAGCACCCGCTGACGGTTGCAGTGGAGAAAAATCAAGAGGAAGTACTGGGATGAGTTTGCAAAGGACCCAAGGAACGTATGGTTTGCTTTAAGCACGGATGGCATTAATCCTTTCGGGGAGCAGAGCAGCAATCACAGCACCTGGCCCCTGACTCTATGTATGTATAACCTTCCTCCTTGGATGTGCATGAAGCGGAAGTTCATAATGATGCCAGTTCTCATCCAAGGCCCTAAGCAACCCGGCAATGACATTGATGTGTACCTAAGGCCATTAGTTGAAGAACTTTTACATCTGTGGAATGGAAACGGTTTACGTACGTGGGATGAGCACAGACAGGAGGAATTTAACCTAAAGGTGTTGCTGTTCGTGACCATCAACGATTGGCCCGCTCTCAGTAACCTTTCAGGACAGACAAACAAAGGATACCACGCATGCACACACTGTTTAGATGACACTGAAAGTATATACCTAGACAAATGCAGGAAGAATGTGTACATGGGCCATCGTCGATTTCTTCCGACTAACCATCAATGTCGAAAGAAAGGCAAGCATTTCAAAGGCGAGGCAGATCACCGGAAGAAGCCTGCCATGCGTACCGGTGATCACGTACTTGCTATGGTCAATGATTTAAACATAATATTTGGAAAGGGTCCCGGCGACTAGCTGTTCCGAATGACGTTGAGGGACACGCACCCATGTGGAAGAAGAAATCTATATTTTGGGACCTACCCTACTGGAAAGACCTAGAGGTCCACTCTTCAATCGACATGATGCACATGACGAAGAACCTTTGCGTGAACCTGCTAGGCTTCTTGGGCGTGTATGGAAATACAAAAGATACACCTGAGGCATGGGAGGACCTGCAACATTTGCACGAAAAAGATGGCATGCCTCCGAAGCAGTATGAAGGTCCTGCCAGCTACGCTCTTACGAAAGAAGTGAAAGAAATCTTCTTTGAATGCCTGCTCAGTATGAAGGTCCTGACTGGCGTTCTCGTTGAATATAAAGGGAATAATAAATATGCCAGAGAAAAAGTTCCAGAACCTAAAGTCTCATGACTGCCACGTGATTATGACGCAACTGCTTCCGGTTGCATTGAGGGGGCTTCTGTCGGAAAACGTACGATTAGCCATTGTGAAGCTATGTGCATTCCTCAATGCAATCTCTCAGAAGGTGATCGATCCAGAAATTGTACCAAGGCTAAGGAGTGATGTGGCGCAATGTCTTGTCAGTTTCAAGCTGGTGTTCCCACCATCCTTCTTCAATATCATGACGCACGTCCTAGTTCATCTAGTCGACGAGATTGTCATTCTAGGGCCCGTATTTCTACACAATATGGTCCCCTTTGAGAGGTTCATGGGAGTCCTAAAGAAATATGTCCGTAACCGCGCTAGGCCAGAAGGAAGCATCTCCATGGGCCATCAAACAAAGGATGTCATCGGGTTTTGTGTTGACTTCATTCCTGGCCTTAAGAAGATAGGTCTCCCTAAATCACGGTATGAGGGGAGACTGACTGGAAAAGGCACTCTTGGAAGTGACTAAATAATATACAGGGACGGATATTCTTGGTCTCAAGCACACTACACAGTTCTACAGAACTCTACCTTGGTGACCCCATATGTCGATGAACACAAGAACAGTCTGCGCTCCAAACACCCGGAGCAGTGCGACGACTGGATTACATGTGAGCACATCAGGACTTTCAGCAGTTGGTTGGAAACACGTCTCAGAGGTGACAACACTGTTTGTGATGAGCTGTACTTGCTGTCCAGGGGACCATCTTTGACTGTATTGACTTACAAAGGACACGAGATAAATGGGAATACATTTTACACGATCGCCCAAGATCAAAAGAGCACCAACCAAAACAGCGGTGTCCGCTTTGATGCAGCAACCGAGAGGGGAAAGGACACATATTATGGTTACATAGTGGACATATGGAAACTTGACTACGGACATGATTTTAAGGTCCCTTTGTTTAAGTGCAAATGGGTCAATCTGTCAGGAGGCGGGGTACAGGTAGACCCACAGTACGGAATGACAATAGTCGATCTGAAAAATCTTGGGTACACTGACGAACCGTTCGTCCTAACCAATGATGTGGCACATGTTATCTATGTGAAGGACATGTCTACCAAACCGAGAAAAAGAAAAGATAAGGAAGCGAATACATCATACGATGAGCAAAAGCGTCACATAGTTCTTTCAAGAAAAAGGGACATCCTGGGAGTGGAGGGCAAGACAGACATGTCTGAAGATTATGAAAAGTTTCATGAAATTCCTCCCTTCAATGTCAAGGCTGACCCAAGCATCCTGATAAACGATTAAGATTATCCATGGTTACGGCACAATAAGCAAATGACACAAGCGAAGAAAAAGTGAAGACTTTCTCCCGCAACTATTATGATGATACCATGCCAACTTTGTAACACACGAGTATGCTATGCCAACTTTTTGAGAGCTCATTTGAAAACTATGAATTTAGGTCGAATCTTCTCTATAGGTGCATCTATGTTCATGTCTTTTAGTAAAGTTAATCACAAACTTGTGATTCACACAAATTTCAAAGAATTCAAATTTTAACTATTCAAATTTGAAAACTAATGGCACTAACAGAAAGTTTATAATTTTTCTAAAACTAATGCACGTGTCGGGAGGGGGTATATTCTATTTTTTCTTCTTCTCCTCTTTTTTTCTTTTTTTTTCTTCGACACTTGGGGGGGGGGCTCGATATACCCCCTCCCGATAACTTCAACACGAGGGGGGGGGGTCGATATGCCCCCTCCACGATAATATTATTTTCTCATGTACGTATGTCGTGTCGATATAAACTCCCGATAACTTCAACACATGGGGGGTCGATATACCCCCTCCCGATAACTTCAACACGTGGGGGGGTCGATATACCCCCTCCCGATAAATTCAACACGTGGGGGGTCAATATACCCCCTCCCCAATAATATTATTTTCCCATGTGCATATGTCGTCGTTGTCGATATACCCCAAACCCTTGAAGCGTTGTCGAGGCCACCCCAAACCCTAGAGAAGCAGCCTCGAGGCCACTAATTAATATTAGTTCTATGTTTGCCACTAATATATCCATCTGTCATGTTTGAATAATAATTGCCATGTTGTAAATATTTGTAGAAACTATGGACACCGCCCGAGACGAAGTACAAGAAGAGTTGTTGGGGGACATAATCGCACGAGGAAGTGATGTCGTCTGCTTGTTGTTTCTCAACGACACCGATGGTCTGGAAGCAGCTGGCTATGATTATGATGGCTCCGGTGACCCAATGCTGGTGCAAGAAGGAGACCGTGAGGACGGCTCCGGTAACCCAATGCCGGTGCAAGAAGGAGACCGTGATGACGGCTTCGGTGACCGAACTGAGTCCGGCCAGGTATATATATTAGTTAAGCCTGTGCTGACTAGCTAATTGATGCATTCATTGTTTTGGTATGTACACATATTAATTAAGTCTTCGTTCTTTTTTCTAGCCCTCCGGATCGAGCACAACTTCGGTAAAGAGACGAGGCCCGAAGAAAAAGTTGAGCTCGGATGAAAGGTTTGAGATTATAGCAATCGCGCCCGACAGCCAACCGATTGAACCCATCCGAACAAAGAACACATTTGTTGCTCAGTGCGGGGTTCTGGTTAGGGACAAGATCCCGATCAGCATCCAGCAATGGTTAAAGCCGGCTACAAAAGACCCTGAGGTGTCTTATGTCAATGATATGCAGAAAAATAATCTTTGGACTGAGCTGAAGTCAAATTTGACCCTACCGCCAGAGGATGATCCGGAGAAGCCAGTTAAAGAGCAATTAATCAAGTCTTTTGCTCTTAAGAGGATGGCAGACCTATTCAGGAGGTGGAAGAAAGAGCTGAATAAGTTTGTCGATAAAAAAGAGACACCAGAATTCAAGGGCAGATATGAGAAGATCAGAGATCACTAGCCCGCATTTGTGGCCCAAAAGACATCAGAAAAGCGTAAGAAGATGTTGGCGACAAACAAGCAAAATGCTGCGAAGAAGAAGCATCACCATCGCACGGGGTCAGGTGGCTACCTCGTAGCCCGGCCTAAGTGGGCCAAGGCTGAGAATGATCTGGTTGATAAAGGAATCGAACCAGAGACAATTAACTAGCCAGACCGTTGCCGGACTTGGTTCTTCGGGGCTGGCGGAACCTTGGACCCTGTATCAGGGAAGTGCATTTGGACGGACGAGCAAATGGAAATACCAGTCAAGAGGCTTCAGCACTATATCGAAGCAACACAGCAAGGGACGTTCGTTCCAGACAGAGAGAACGACGAGCTCACAATGGCCCTCGGGAATCCTGAGCACCCTGGACGGACACGAGGCACGCCAGACTCCATTCCGTGGAAGGCTGGGTTTCCGGATGCAGGCGGTTACAAATGCCACGAGAGGAGGAAAAAAGTGGAGCAGACCCAACTACAGGCGCTGCACGCTAGGGTACAAGCGATAGAGGAACGAGAAGCAAATCGCAGCAAATGAACTGCCAAAGCTTCTCCCGAAGCTACCCCACCATCTTAGCGGAGAAGTAGTGTGGTTTCCACCGAGCTGCTTTAGCCGGAGCATGTCTTGACGGCTCCTGCCAGCTATCCCGTGGATGCTATCACGGAGTCTCAAAATTGCCACCTTATGACGCAATGGATTAATATGAAGGTTAAGGCGGCTGTTGGCTCTGTTTTTCCTACTAAACCCGGCGCAACTTTTCACTGCCGGCCGATTCCAGAAGGATATGCTAGGGTGATGGTGGATGAAATAACGGAGGGATTTCAGGACCTCCAGCTTGACCACCCTACCGGTGAAGGGGAACTCGGCTGGGTTCTGCTCTAAAGACTCCATGCGTATGGCGGAAGGAGCTCATCAACCTTCCGAACTGGACACCTCCGCCTCCTCCTCCTCCTCCAGCGAGTCAGGGCACTCCGCCTCCTCCACCGCCTCCTCCTCCGGCGAGTGACGATCAGGGCACTCGGCCGGCTCCTTCTCCGGCGCGTGGCGGCATTCCGCCTGCGCCGGCGCGCCCGAGCAGCCAGCCTCCTCCTTCTCCGCCTCGTCAGCAAGGGCGGAAGAGACCCGCCGCCGCTCCAGCTGCTCCGGCGCGTCGTAGTCCTTCTCCTCCGCCTCGTAAGCAAGTAAAGAAGACAACCGCTCCGTCTGCTCTGTCGGCGTCTAGCAGTACAGCCAAAGGCAGGAGGACATACAGATTCCGTCCTTCTCTGAAGACTCCAGAGAAGTTACCATACGAGAGGACCCCGGAGGAGAACGCCGAGATCGCGCGAGAAGAAGTGAGGAACTTCTTTGAAGGGGTGAAAGCAAAGAAACATCCACCTCCGGAGGAGAAGGTAGATCTGGTGAAAGCGAAGCGCACTCTGGCTACCCTGACAAAACCACCCAAGTCTCCGCCGAAAGGCAACTATGAGCGCATTATTGGAAAGGCATTTGCCAAAGCGGAGCGGTCGGGAAGTACTGTTAGTGATAAAAGGATGAAAGAACGATGAGATGGGAAACAAATTGCCCAGCTCGGCGAACAAGCAAAGCTATCGTGCCCCCCGCTCAAGGTGCCTAGCGACATCGTCGCTAATGATCCGAGGATGGTGCCCGGTTATAGCAATCTTGGAGATTACCTACCTGACAATGTACATTATGATTTCTTGGAGGTGTAGATACAAAGATACGAGTACGGGAAGCCTCTCGTCAAAGATGAAAGATCTCTATCAATGATGATGTGAAGATTGCATGATTGGTACTTGAAAATCTGCAGAGAGTCTGGGGGTAGGAATACTTTGTATATGAGAGTTAAAAAGGAGCATGACCTCGTTGGAATTGAACTGTTGCCTGTTCCATTTGAGGAGTTCTTTCAGTTTTTCAATCAATTGGCCCTCGATAAAGCAATGGTCACCTGCTACTGTCTATAAGTAGTACTACTTCTGTCATTAAGTCTCTCTATATAGCTCAGCTCTTTCATTGCATGTATTTATAATTATCCTCACTATATTATGCAGATTGAAGATCGCAGAATTGAAGAAAAGACAAGTCGGTGATATTGGGTTCATTAACACAAATCTCATAGATGCAACTGAGGTTAAATTTCATGCCGCAGATACCGAGGCCAACTTGCTACGATCGTTCGTAATAAATGAAAACAAAGATATAATACTCTTTCCTTACAACTTCAAGTGAGTGTTACTTTCTTGTGCATATTCGGTTTCCCTTATATATTAGTCAAGGTTATAGTAATGTAATTGATGAGTTATGCATGCGTGCGCAGGTTCCATTATATTCTCCTAGAGATTAAGCTTGAGCAAGGAGTAGTAACTGTCTTGGACTCTAAACGAAAAGATCCCCAGGAGTATGCGGACATGACTCAAATGCTTGAGAAGTAAGTTAAATCGATCATTATCCACCATATCAGCAACTTTGTTCATTTCTGATATCAAGTAATTGTTTTCTTTGTCTGGCAGGGTTTGGAGAAAATTCACCAAAAAAGCTCCGGGACTGCCGAAGAAGCTGGAATTTAGACACCCGAAAGTAAGTACTATAGTAGCATGTTCCGCGCATCTCCTAGTGATTCAAGCGATAGTTTCATCAATACCATTTGGCATTCTTGCTTATCAGTTTGATTGACCTCTATTTCTTGTAAAGTGGTTGTGGCAGGAATAAGAGAATGATTTCTGTGGATACTACGTTTACGAGTCCATCCGCCACACGACCTGTGAGCGGGGCTACTCTGACGAACAATATGAAGTGCGTAAATAACAGTATTCACAATTTTATTTTATTACCATCATTTGTGTTGAGTTTCATTCATTCATATATATACGTATTGACCCCTTCTTCAAATTAGATGTTTCGGATGCGGGATGAACTCCTAGCACCAGCTCACATGCGAGCAATTCAAGAGGAATTGGCGGCATTCTTTCTTGACCACGTGATCGCTGAAGACGGAGAATACTATGTGGACCATGCGTCCGTATGTTAGGAGATTATATTTGTAAGAGATAATTATTGTATATATGTAGCCGATAGTGTCGAATAGATATACAAGAACTTGTTGTTCGACCAATCTCTCGGAGAAGGAGAGGTGGTCGATATCACTTCTCTCTGTATGCATATATGTTCATGACGATCTTCTGTTTCCTTCGTTTGCTTACTAGCTAGCTAGCGTGTCTAGTCCTCTCTATACGTATGTATAGTACGTAGCGTCGACCAAGCACGGACATAAGAGAGGACACTTCTCTCTATTAATTAGCTAGCTAACACAATATATGAAACACCTAAATTAACCTCCCAAAACCCCCAACCCCCCCCCCCCCCACTTTCAAAAAAACAAATACCCCAGCCACAGAAATGCTGACGCATGGATGTCTATTGGTCCCAGTTGGTGCCACCAACTGGGACCAAAGGCCCTCCTGCCTGGGCTCCGTGCACAGGCCACGTGGAGGCCCATCTGTCCCGGTTCTGGACTGAACCGAGACTAAAGGGACATGGCATTAGTAACGACCCTTTAGTCCCGGTTTCGGAACCGGGACAAAAGGCCCTTACGAACCGGGACAATAGGCCCATTTTCTACTAGTGCATCTTCAATAGCTGGCCTATCTTTCGCACGAAAACAAGGTGTTGTGGAAAATTTTGGACCCGAAAACAGCTTCTTGTTTTTTTGGTACGAACAACCATCGTCGTCTGCAACAGCTGCCCTAAAATAGTGCAATAAAACTGACACTGGTGTGGAGCTGTTGAAAATTAATTTAACTGTCGAAAGGGACATCATATCAGGTTGTTGTACAGTTCACGGCGACTGAACCTACTGTGGAACCCACTTGCTCTGTTCTACTAACAAGCTACGTCTATGCTCAGGTATGGTATGGAACTAGAAGGGTTGGGTGCACGCTTTGTTGCGTCGTTGGTGTTGTTTGGTTTCTTAGAAACATTACTCACTCTATTTCAAATATAAGGTGTATTACATTTTAAAAAAGTCCTTTTCTAAAAAAACATTTTTAAAAAGTCAAATATTCGTAAGTTTGATCAAATTTGTGGAGAAATATATCAATATCCATAATACCAAATCGGTATAATTAGATTCATCATGAAATGAATTTTCATATATTTTTATTTAATATTATGGATGTTGACATTTTTGGCTCTGGACTTGTTCAAAATTAAAGGAATTTGACTTTCTAAAAAACTAATACCTTTCTCTGCCTCCCGCCGGCGCCGGCATCGGTCTGCCCCGTCTACCGTGGCCTTAGGGCCATGGGGACGGAGTGGATCCTAGCCCTTGCCGGTGGGAGGGCTCCGTTTTTAGATCTTTTTTCAAGATTTGTTAGGGTATGTATCCTACTCTGGAAGGCGAGACGGCGGCGACTCCTTGAAGATGCAATAAAGGTCTCCCTGCCTAGCCTCCATTCCGGTGATGCATCTAGCATCGTCGGTGGGCGTGTGGAGGTGTGTCTCTGGTGGATTTGCTCGAATCTGTTCGTCATTCGTCTTTGTTGGTGTGTCTTCAGGTTGGATCCTTCTTATCTACACTCTTCATTGGTGGCGGTTGCTATTCTGATGCGTTGGTTCTACGGGGCCTTAGCACGACGACTTCCCGACCGTCTACTACAACAAAGTTTGCCCGGCTCCGACGAGGGAGGGGCGATGACAACGGCGCGCCTTCGGCTCGCTTCAGTGCTTGTAGTCGTCGCTAGGTGGTCTACGGATCCGCATGTAATTTTTATTATTTCTAGTGTTCGTTGTACTACTATGATTAAAGATGAATAGATTGGACTATTTGGAAGGCCTTTGCTGAATTCGTACCAAAAGGCGGATTATCCTATATGGGACTCCATTCCAGAACAACTTTGCAGAACTTCGTACCAACATGCCCTGGTTACTTCCGGCTAATGATGAAGGCATGGATTTCTTCAATACTTTGACACTAGGAAACCTCTCTCGACCCCTCAGCGATCCTCGACCCCTGGAACCCTCGACGACCCTGGAACCCTCAATCCCTAGACGACCCTGGAACCCTCGCCCTCGACCCTATAGAACCCTCGAACCCTCGACCCTGAAACCCTCGACCCCTCGGCGATCCTCGACACCCTCGTTCCCAATAAAAATTAAGAAGAAGAAGAAGAAGAAGAAGAAGAAGAAGAAGAAGAAGAAGAAGAATGAGGAGAAGAAGAAAGGAATAGCTAGAGGAGAAGATCGAAGAAAAAAAAGAAGAAAATAAAGAGGAGAAGAAGAAAGGAATAGTGGAGAAGAAGAGAAAATAGAATATATTCTATTTTCTCTTCTTCTCCACTATTCCTTTCTTCCTCTCCTCTTCTTTTTCTTCTTTTTTCTTCTTCTTATTTATTTCTCCTCTTCTTCCTCTCCTCTTCTTCTTATTTAGTTCTCTCGACCCCTCGTCCCTCTCTCATGTTGTCGGGGAGGGGGTATATCGACCTCCGCTCATGTTGAAATTATCGGGGAGGGGGTATATCGACACCCACCCCCCTCATCATGCATATATAGCTACCACATACATATATACATTGAAAAAAATTACATATATGCAACAAAAACATTAATACACATATGAACAAAAAAATACATGTATGAACAAAAACATTCTGTGAAAAAAAAACATTAATGTAATAAATCTAATAAGAAATTAATCTAATAAAAAACATGCTCTGAACTTACATATAGCCACATACATACAAATATACATTATATATATATGAACAAAAAATTAATCTAATACAAAATCAAAACAGAGCCGGACCGGCGCGGTGGCTCACAGCGGGGGCGCCTGGCGATGGCGACGGCGGGGGAGGCAAGGGCGCCGGCGGGCGAGGGCGGGCCGCGGGAAGGTGCTAGGGCGCGGGGCAGGGGCCGGCGCGGCGACGACGTGGTCGGCGGCAGGGGCGGTGCGACGACGGCACTGGAGGCAGGGGCGGCGCGGCAACGGCGTCGGAGGTAGGGGCGGCACGGCGACGGCGTCGGGGGCAGGGGCGGCGCGGCGACGGCGTCGGAGGTAGGGGCGATGATGGCGACGGCGACGAGGAGCAGCGCTGGGGCGTCGGGCACGAACTGACGATGAAGTTGTGAAATTTTCACAAGTCCAGCTTATATACCGACAGCATTGGTCCCGGTTCGTGGCACAAACCGGGACGAATGCCTCCCTTTTGTCCCGGTTGGTGCCACCAACCGGGACCAAAGGCCTCTTTTCAGCAGCCCAAAGGGCGGGAAGCGGCGGCCTTTGGTCCCAGTTGGTGGCACCAACCGGGACTAAAGGATGGCATAAGTCCCGGGTCGTAGCACCAACCGGGACTAATGCCCCCCTTTAGTCCCGGTTGGTGCCACCAACCAGGACCAAAGGCCTGTGCTGCCCCGAACCCAAATATTTAGTCCCACCTCGCTAGTTGAGAGGGAGGCACACCTGTTTATAAGGTGTGGTGCGCCTTCCCTCTCGAGCTCCTCTCTAAAGCAGGCTTTCGGGCCTAACACTGCAATCTGTGCCTGTGGGCCTACTGGGCCTCCCGCGGGCCTGAATCCTGGCCCATGGTAGGGTTTCTAGTCGTATTCAGGCCGTGGGGGCCCAGTAGGTGGCACTTTTTTTGTTTTTTTGTTTCTACTTAGAACTAAATACTTATAGTTTTGTAGTGTTTTCTTTTTTATTTTAGGTCACAAAAATTATAAACTTTCTGTTAGTGCCATTAGTTTTAAAATTTGAATAGTTTAAATTTGATTTTTTAAAAATTTGTGTGAATCACTACTTTATGATTAACTTTACTATAAAAATTGATTTTTGAGTCAATCTTTTTCCTGCTATTTAATATTACTGTGTTTTATCATTATACTCAATTTGGTAATTTTAGTTAGTCATAACAAATATTATAGGGGTGCGCCCTATTTTTTCCAGTTTTTTTGTTTTGTTTTCTGCATTATTTATTTCCTTTTGTTTTTTGCTTTATTTTTTAATTCTTTTTGCTTTTGGTTTTAGAAAAATTATAAACTTTCTGTTAGTGCCATTAGTTTTCAAATTTGAAAACACTTTTTTAGTTTTTTTGTTTTCTTTGTTGCTTTATTTATTTTATTTTGTTTCTACTTACAACAAAATATTTATTGTTGCTATTTTTATTTTTTTTCCAGTTTTTTTGTTTTGTTTTCTGTATTATTTATTTTCTTTTGTTTTTTGCTTTATCTTTTTAATTCTTTTTGCTTTTAGGTCAGCAAAATTATAAACTTTCTGTTAGTGCCATTAGTTTTAAAATTTGAATAGTTTAAATTTGATTTTTTTTAAAATTTGTGTGAATCACTAGTTTATGAATAACTTTACTATAAAAATTGATTTTTGAGTCAATCTTTTTCCTGCTATTTAATATTACTGTGTTTTATCATTATACTCAATTTGGTAATTTTAGTTAGTCATAACAAATATTCTAGGGGTGAGCCCTATTTTTTCCAGTTTTTTTGTTTTGTTTTCTGCATTATTTATTTCCTTTTGTTTTTTTCTTTATTTTTTAATTCTTTTTGCTTTTAGTTTTAGAAAAATTATAAACTTTCTGTTATTGCCATTAGTTTTCAAATTTGAAAACACTTTTTTAGTTTTTTTTGTTTTCTTTGTTGCTTTATTTATTTTATTTTGTTTCTACTTACAACAAAATACTTATTGTTGCTATTTTTATTTTTTTTCCAGTTTTTTTGTTTTGTTTTCTGTATTATTTATTTTCTTTTGTTTTTTGCTTTATTTTTTAATTCTTTTTGCTTTTAGGTCAGCAAAATTATAAACTTTCTGTTAGTGCCATTAGTTTTAGAAAAAATATAAACTTTCTGTTAGTGCCATTAGTTTTCAAATTTGAATAGTTTAAATTTGAACACAGATGCACCTATAGAGAAAATTCGACCTAAATTCATAGTTTTCAAATGAACTCTGAAAAAGTTGGCATAGCATACTCGTCTGTTACAAATTTGGCATGGTATCATGATAATAGTTGCGGGAGAAAGTCTTCAGTTTTTCTTCGCTTGTGCCATTTGCTTATTGCGCCGTAACCATGGATAATCTTCATTGTTTATCAGGATGCTTGGGTCAGCCTTGACATTGAAGGGAGGAATTTCATGAAACTTTTCATAATCTTCAGACATGTCTGTCTTGCCGTCCACTCCCAGGATGTCCCTTTTTCCTGAAAGAACTATGTGGCGCTTTGGCTCATCATATGATGTATTCGCTTCCTTATCTTTTCTTTTTCTCGGTTTGGTAGACATGTCCTTCACATAGATAACCTGTGCCACATCATTGGCTAGGATGAACGGTTCATCAGTGTACCCAAGATTTTTCAGATCCACTGTTGTCATTCCGTACTGTGGGTCTACCTGTACCCCGCCGCCTAACAGATTGACCCATTTGCACTTAAACAAAGGGACCTTAAAATTAGGTCCGTAGTCAAGTTCCCATATGTCCACTATGTAACCATAATAGGTATCCTTTCTGCTCTCGGTTGCTGCATCAAAGCGGACACCGCTGTTTTGGTTGGTGCTCTTTTGATCTTGGGCGATCGTGTAAAATGTATTCCCATTTATCTCGTATCCTTTGTAAGTCAATACAGTCAAAGATGGTCCCCTGGACAACAACTACAACTCATCACAAACAGTGTTGTCACCTCTAAGACGTGTTTCCAACCAACTGCTGAAAGTCCTGATGTGTTCACATGTAATCAAGTCGTCGCACTGCTCCGGGTGTTTGGAGCGCAGACTGTTCTTGTGTTCATCGACATACGGGGTCACCAAGGTAGAGTTCTATAGAACTGTGTAGTGTGCTTGAGACCAAGAATATCCGTCCCTGCATATTATTGAGTCTCTTCCAAGAGTGCCTTTTCCAGTCAGTCTCCCCTCATACCGTGATTTAGGGAGACCTATCTTGTTAAGGCCAGGAATGAAGTCAACACAAAACCCGATAACATCCTCTGTTTGATGGCCCATGGAGATGCTTCCTTCTGGCCTAGCGCGATTACGGACATATTTCTTTAGGACTCCCATGAACCTCTCAAAGGGGAACATATTGTGTAGAAATACGAGCCCCAGGATGACAATCTCGTCGACTAGATGAACTTGGACGTGCGTCATGATATTGAAGAAGGATGGTGGGAACACCAGCTCGAAACTGACAAGACATTGCGCCACATCACTCCTTAGCCTTGGTACGATTTCTGGATCGATCACCTTCTGAGAGATTGCATTGAGGAATGCACATAGCTTCACAATGGCTAATCGGACGTTTTCCGGTAGAAGTCCCCTCAGTGCAACCGGAAGCAGTTGCGTCATAATCACGTGGCAGTCATGAGACTTTAGGTTCTGAAACTTTTTCTCTGGCATATTTATTATTCCCTTTATATTCGACGAGAAGCCAGTCGTGAACTTCATACTGAGCAGGCATTCAAAGATGATTTCTTTCTCTTCTTTCGTAAGAGCATAGCTGGCAGGACCTTTATACTGCTTCGGAGGCATGCCGTCTTTTTCGTGCAAACGTTGCAGGTCCTCCCGTGCCTCAGGTGTATCTTTTGTCTTCCCATACATCCCCAAGAAGCCTAGCAGGTTCACGCAAAGGTTCTTCATCACGTGCATCACGTCGATTGAGGAGCGGACCTCTAGGTCTTTCCAGTAGGGTAGGTCCCAAAATATAGATTTCTTCTTCCACATGGGTGCGTGTCTCTCAGCGTCATTCGGAACAGCTAGTCCACCGGGACCCTTTCCAAAGATTACGTAGTGTAAATCATTGACCATAGCAAGCACGTGATCACCGGTGCGCATGACGGGCTTCTTTCGGTGATCTACCTCGCCTTTGAAATGCTTGCCTTTCTTTCGACATTGATGGTTGGTCGGAAGAAATCGACGATGGCCCAGGTACACATTCTTCCTGCATTTGTCCAGGTATATACTTTCAGTGTCATCTAAACAGTGCGTGCATGCGTGGTATCCTTTGTCTGTCCTGAAAGGTTACTGAGAGCGGGCCAATCGTTGATGGTCACGAACAGCAACGCCTTAAGGTTAAATTCCTCCTGTCTGTTCTCATCCCACGTACGTACACCGTTTTCATTCCAAAGCTGTAAAAGTTCTTCAACTAATGGCCTTAGGTACACATCAATGTCGTTGCCGGGTTGCTTAGGGCCTTGGATGAGAACTGGCATCATAATGAACTTCCGCTTCATGCACATCCAAGGAGGAAGGTTATACATACATAGAGTCACGGGCCAGGTGCTGTGATTGCTGCTCTGCTCCCCGAAAGGATTAATGCCATCTGCGCTTAAAGCAAACCATACATTCCTTGGGTCCTTTGCAAACTCATCCCAGTACTTTCTCTCAGTTTTTCTCCACTGCGACCCGTCAGCGGGTGCTCTCAACTTCCCATCTTTCTTTCGGTTCTCACTGTGCCATCGCATCAACTTGGCATGCTCTTCGTTTTGGAACAGACGTTTCAACCGTGGTATTATAGGAGCATACCACATCACCTTCGCAGGAACCCTCTTCCTGGGGGGCTCGCCGTCAACATCACCAGGGTCATCTCGTCTGATCTTATACCGCAATGCACCGCATACCGGGCATGCGTTCAGATCCTTGTATGCACCGCGGTAGAGGATGCAGTCATTAGGGCATGCATGTATCTTCTCCACCTCCAATCCTAGAGGGCATACGACCTTCTTTGTTGCGTATGTACTGTCGGGCAATTCGTTATCCTTTGGAAGCTCCTTCTTCAATATTTTCAGTAGCTTCTCAAATCCTTTGTCGGCCACAGCATTCTCTGCCTTCCACTGTAGCAATTCCAGTACGGTACCGAGCTTTGTGTTGCCATCTTCGCAATTGGGGTATAACCCTTTTTTGTGATCCTCTAACATGCGATCGAACTTCAGCATCTCCTTTTGACTAATGCATTGCGTCCTTGCATCGACAATGACCCGGCGGAGATCATCATCATCGGGCACATCGTCTGGTTCCTCTTGATCTTCAGCAGCTTCACCCGTTGCAGCATCATTGGGCACGTCGTCTGGTTCCTCTTGATCTTCACCAGCTCCCCCCGTTGCAGCATCACCGTATTCAGGGGGCACATAGTTGTCATCGTACTCTTCTTCTTCGCCGTCTTCCATCATAACCCCTATTTCTCCGTGCCTCGTCCAAACATTACAGTGTGGCATGAAACCCTTGTAAAGCAGGTGGGAGTGAAGGATTTTCCGGTTAGAGTAAGACCTCGTATTCCCACATTCAGTGCATGGACAACACATAAAACCATTCTGCTTGTTTGCCTCAGCCGCATCAAGAAACTCATGCACGCCCTTAATGTACTCGCGGGTATGTCTGTCACCGTACATCCATTGCCGGTTCTTCTGCGTGCATTATATATAATTAAGTGTCCAAATTAATAGAAGTTCATCATCACATTAAAACCAAAGTGCATACATAGTTCTCATCTAACAACATATAGCTCTCCAGAGCATCTAATTAATTAAACCATACATTGAAACTATGTAAAACATTTCAATGCGAAAACAAATGCGATCATAATCGCAACCAAGGTAACAATTGATCCAACGGCATAATGATACCAAGCCTCGGTATGAATGGCATATTTTCTAATCTTTCTAATCTTCAAGCGCATTGCATCCATCTTGATCTTGTGATCATCGACGACATCCGCAACATGCAACTCCAATATCATCTTCTCCTCCTCAATTTTTTTTATTTTTTCCTTCAACAAATTGTTTTCTTCTTCAACTAAATTTAACCTCTCGACAATAGGGTCGGTTGGCATTTCTGATTCACATACATCCTAGATAAATAAAATCTATGTCACGTTAGTCGGCATAATTTTCATAAACAATAAATGAACCAATAGTTATAAAGATAATATACATACCACATCCGAATCATAGACAGGACGAGGGCCGACGGGGGCAGATACCAAAACCATCGCACTATATAAGATGCAATAATAAATGTAAGAAAATGATACAAGTATCTATCTAAACATACAAGTAAGAATATTTTTCCTTTCAGAAAGAAGATAAGAACAAGAGGCTCACCACGGTGGTGTCGGTGATGAGATCGGCACGGGTGATCGACGGCGGTGAAGACGGGGACGGGGCGTGACGGACCGCTAAATCTAGATAAATCTCGAGGAAAATGGAGTTTGGAGGTCGAGCTTCGAGAGGAGAAAGCTTAAGTACGTAGTGTGGCTCGGGCATTCCATCGAACACCTCATGTGCATAGGAGGTGAGCTAGAGCACCACAAAGCCCTCTCCCCCTCGGCCAGAAAAAACAGAGCACTGTGCTCTGCTCTTGCGCGAGGGGGTATATATAGGCACCTCATTGGTCCCGGTTGGTGACATGAGCCGGGACTAAAGGGGAGCCTTTGGTCCCGGTTCAAGCCACCAACCGGGACCAATGGTGGTGGGCCAGGAGCGAGGCCCATTGGTCCCGGTTCGTCCCACCAACCGGGACCAAAAGGTCCAGATGAACCGGGACCAATGGCCCACGTGGCCCAGCCGGCCCCCTGGGCTCACGAACCGGGACCAATGCCCACATTGGTCCCGGTTCTAGACTGAACCGGGACTAATGGGCTAACCCGGCCTGGACCAAAGCCCTGTTTTCTACTAGTGTACTTGAGATCAGATATTGATGGAACGATGTGGCCAGATAACTCCAAACAGTGATCGAGTAGTAGCGCACTATGACAGACACAATGGCGTGGTCTTGCAGACACAGGTGGGCTGGTGTCTGATGTCAAGCGTAGATGCAAGACGGCGTACGCGGCAGACAGGTGCAAGACACGTACGGCCGGCAAAGAAAGAAAAACTTGTACGTGAGGGAAACGGCTGACGAGAAGGATGCGAACTCAGACTGCACGTAAGAATCGGCAAAACAGTAATAATCCGGTGCAATCTTGTTGTGTTTTTTCTGCTGAGTGGAAGGGATTTCTTTAGGGTGGACAAAAACCAGATCGATCTAGTAGATAATTTTCTCTCGGACTAATCTAGACCAGCACTAGTATTAGATGAATGCAACCAAAAATTCAACTACACAAATACTAGATGCAAAAATTGCTAAAGGCTAAAAAGATAGGTGCAGCGGATGAACTAATCTAATTTTTTTGGTTTTTTGTGGGTTGTAGGACTAAAATCAATCTAATCTAATAAAACTATAAATCTCTCACCGATGAACCTGAAAACTGATACCACTTGATGTGAACTGGGACCCGATCTTTCGATGAGAGAGGATAACTATGATTTTGGGTCGGACTTGACCCTCACGATCCGGCTACCAACCGTATAGGAAGAACAGTACACGACTGATATCCACGGCAATCGCTGAACCAACTCCACGGCGTTATCGACCGAGCCAACGACGCGATCGACCTATCCACGAAGGATTTTTCCTGCAAGCAAATCGAAGAACATGCAAGAAAATAATAGCCAAGCAATCTCAAAATTGCGAATATGCTAGATGGGATTAATCTCACAAGATGGGGTTCTGATAGGATGTCTTGACGGTCGCACTAGCCACTACGAGCGAAGACAAATAAAAGTAGCAATAGCTAAACTTCTCTAAACAAAACCCCAGTCTAAACCCTAACCTAGATTGACTATTTATAAAAGGTGGACGTACGGCGAGTCTGTCTGTCGTTCCATAGGATGTTGGGCCGTACGATGACCTCACGCTGTACGACGGCTACGGTTGCTTCGGTTGGCCCATCCTGGTGCAAGTCTTTGGCCTCATCACGTTACTTCTCTTGTTAATTTAGAGAAAACAAAATTGTGTGACTCTTGTGACGTTGGCCCTTTGCTCCTCATGCATGATGGATGGAATGGATGGTTCGGTGGTGGAGTCCAAGCATGCAAGGACAGTAAAGCGCATGCATGCAAAGAGTGCTGCTCTTCTTTAATTGTTTTTCTGATTTCTTTATTCCTGAATATAAATAAATCAAAATATAAGTGTAATATCTTATTCTCGTCAGTTAAATCATATGTACAAAGAAACGATTGTACCTGGCCATTTATTTGTCTCGCACGCGTAGATGTATATATGATATCTATGTCCACATCAGCCCACCACCATTGGTCCCGATTGGTGGCTTGAACCGGAACCAAAGGCTCCCCTTTAGTTCTGGTTCATGCCACCAACCGGGACCAATGAGGTGCCTATATATACCCCTCGCGTAAGAGCAGAGCACACTGCTTTGTTTTTTCTGGCCGAGGTGGTGCTCTAGCTCAGCTCCTATGCACACAGGGTGTTCGATGGAATGCCCGAGCCACACTACTTAAGCTTTGTCCTCTCCAAGCTCGACCTCCAAGCTCCATTTTCCTCAATATTTGTCTAGGTTTAGCGGTCCGTCACGCCCCGTCCCCGTCTTCACCGCCGTCGATCACCCGTGCCGATCTCATCACCGGCACCACCGTGGTGAGCCTCTTGTTCTTATCTTCTTTCTGAAAGGAAAAATATTCTTACTTGTATGTTTAGATAGATACTTGTATCATTTTCTTACATTTATTATTGCATCTTATATAGTGCGATGGTTTTGGTATCTGCCCCCGTCGGCCCTCGTCCTGTCTATGATTCGGATGTGGTATGTATATTATCTTTATAACTATTGGTTCATTTATTGTTTATGAAAATTATGCCGACTAACGTGACATAGATTTTATTTATCTAGGATGTATGTGAATCAGAAATGCCAAGCGACCCTATTGTCGAGAGGTTAAATTTAGTTGAAGAAGAAAACAATTTTTTGAAGGAAAAAATAAAAAAAATTGAGGAGGAGAAGATGATATTGGAGTTGCATGTTGCGGATGTCGTCGATGATCACAAGATCAAGATGGATGCAATGCGCTTGAAGATTAGAAAGATTAGAAAATATGCCATTCATACCGAGGCTTGGTATCATTATGCCGTTGGATCAATTGTTACCTTGGTTGCGATTATGATCGCATTTGTTTTCGCATTGAAATGTTTTACATAGTTTCAATGTATGGTTTAATTAATTAGATGCTCTGGAGAGCTATATGTTGTTAGATGAGAACTATGTATGCACTTTGGTTTTAATGTGATGATGAACTTCTATTAATTTGGACACTTAATTATATATAATGCACGCAGAAGAACCGGCAATGGATGTACGGTGACAGACATACCCGCGAGTACATTAAGGGCGTGCATGAGTTTCTTGATGCGGCTGAGGCAAACAAGCAGAATGGTTTTATGTGTTGTCCATGCACTGAATGTGGGAATACGAGGTCTTACTCTAACCGGAAAATCCTTCACTCCCACCTGCTTTACAAGGGTTTCATGCCACACTGTAATGTTTGGACGAGGCACGGAGAAATAGGGGTTATGATGGAAGACGGCGAAGAAGAAGAGTACGATGACAACTATGTGCCCCCTGAATACGGTGATGCTGCAACGGGGGGAGCTGGTGAAGATCAAGAGGAACCAGACGACGTGCCCAATGATGCTGCAACGGGTGAAGCTGCTGAAGATCAAGAGGAACCAGACGATGTGCCCGATGATGATGATCTCCGCCGGGTCATTGTCGATGCAAGGACGCAATGCATTAGTCAAAAGGAGATGCTGAAGTTCGATCGCATGTTAGAGGATCACAAAAAAGGGTTATACCCCAATTGCGAAGATGGCAACACAAAGCTCGGTACCGTACTGGAATTGCTACAGTGGAAGGCAGAGAATGCTGTGGCCGACAAAGGATTTGAGAAGCTACTGAAAATATTGAAGAAGAAGCTTCCAAAGGATAACGAATTGCCCGACAGTACATACGCAGCAAAGAAGGTCGTATTCCCTCTAGGATTGGAGGTGGAGAAGCTACATGCATGCCCTAATGACTGCATCCTCTACCGCGGTGCATACAAGGATCTGAACGCATGCCCGGTATGCGGTGCATTGCGGTATAAGATCAGACGAGATGACCCTGGTGATGTTGACGGCGAGCCCCCCAGGAAGAGGGTTCCTGCGAAGGTGATGTGGTATGCTCCTATAATACCACGGTTGAAACGTCTGTTCAGAAACAGAGAGCATGCCAAGGTGATGCGATGGCATAGTGAGGACCGTAAAAAGACGGAAAGTTGAGAGCACCCGCTGATGGTTGCAGTGGAGAAAAATCGAGAGGAAGTACTGGGATGAGTTTGCAAAGGACCCTAGGAACGTATGGTTTGCTTTAAGCACGGATGGCATTAATCCTTTCGGGGAGCAGAGCAGCAATCACAGCACCTGGCCCGTGACTCTATGTATGTATAACCTTCCTCCTTGGATGTGCATGAAGCGGAAGTTCATAATGATGCCAGTTCTCATCCAAGGCCCTAAGCAACCCGGCAATGACATTGATGTGTACCTAAGGCCATTAGTTGAAGAACTTTTACATCTGTGGAATGGAAACGGTGTACGTACGTGGGATGAGCACAGACAGGAGGAATTTAACCTAAAGGTGTTGCTGTTCGTGACCATCAACGATTGGCCCGCTCTCAGTAACCTTTCAGGACAGACAAACAAAGGATACCACGCATGCACACACTGTTTAGATGACACTGAAAGTATATACCTAGACAAATGCAGGAAGAATGTGTACATGGGCCATCGTCGATTTCTTCCGACTAACCATCAATGTCGAAAGAAAGGCAAGCATTTCAAAGGCGAGGCAGATCACCGGAAGAAGCCTGCCATGCGTACCGGTGATCACGTACTTGCTATGGTCAATGATTTAAACATAATATTTGGAAAGGGTCCCGGCGACTAGCTGTTCCGAATGACGTTGAGGGACACGCACCCATGTGGAAGAAGAAATCTATATTTTGGGACCTACCCTACTGGAAAGACCTAGAGGTCCACTCTTCAATCGACGTGATGCACATGACGAAGAACCTTTGCGTGAACCTGCTAGGCTTCTTGGGCGTGTATGGAAATACAAAAGATACACCTGAGGCATGGGAGGACCTGCAACATTTGCACGAAAAAGATGGCATGCCTCCGAAGCAGTATGAAGGTCCTGCCAGCTACGCTCTTACGAAAGAAGTGAAAGAAATCTTCTTTGAATGCCTGCTCAGTATGAAGGTCCTGACTGGCGTTCTCGTTGAATATAAAGGGAATAATAAATATGCCAGAGAAAAAGTTCCAGAACCTAAAGTCTCATGACTGCCACGTGATTATGACGCAACTGCTTCCGGTTGCATTGAGGGGGCTTCTGTCGGAAAACGTACGATTAGCCATTGTGAAGCTATGTGCATTCCTCGATGCAATCTCTCAGAAGGTGATCGATCCAGAAATTGTACCAAGGCTAAGGAGTGATGTGGCGCAATGTCTTGTCAGTTTCAAGCTGGTGTTCCCACCATCCTTCTTCAATATCATGACGCACGTCCTAGTTCATCTAGTCGACGAGATTGTCATTCTAGGGCCCGTATTTCTACACAATATGGTCCCCTTTGAGAGGTTCATGGGAGTCCTAAAGAAATATGTCCGTAACCGCGCTAGGCCAGAAGGAAGCATCTCCATGGGCCATCAAACAAAGGATGTCATCGGGTTTTGTGTTGACTTCATTCCTGGCCTTAAGAAGATAGGTCTCCCTAAATCACGGTATGAGGGGAGACTGACTGGAAAAGGCACTCTTGGAAGTGACTAAATAATATACAGGGACGGATATTCTTGGTCTCAAGCACACTACACAGTTCTACAGAACTCTACCTTGGTGACCCCATATGTCGATGAACACAAGAACAGTCTGCGCTCCAAACACCCGGAGCAGTGCGACGACTGGATTACATGTGAGCACATCAGGACTTTCAGCAGTTGGTTGGAAACACGTCTCAGAGGTGACAACACTGTTTGTGATGAGCTGTACTTGCTGTCCAGGGGACCATCTTTGACTGTATTGACTTACAAAGGACACGAGATAAATGGGAATACATTTTACACGATCGCCCAAGATCAAAAGAGCACCAACCAAAACAGCGGTGTCCGCTTTGATGCAGCAACCGAGAGGGGAAAGGACACATATTATGGTTACATAGTGGACATATGGAAACTTGACTACGGACATGATTTTAAGGTCCCTTTGTTTAAGTGCAAATGGGTCAATCTGTCAGGAGGCGGGGTACAGGTAGACCCACAGTACGGAATGACAATAGTCGATCTGAAAAATCTTGGGTACACTGACGAACCGTTCGTCCTAACCAATGATGTGGCACATGTTATCTATGTGAAGGACATGTCTACCAAACCGAGAAAAAGAAAAGATAAGGAAGCGAATACATCATACGATGAGCAAAAGCGCCACATAGTTCTTTCAAGAAAAAGGGACATCCTGGGAGTGGAGGGCAAGACAGACATGTCTGAAGATTATGAAAAGTTTCATGAAATTCCTCCCTTCAATGTCAAGGCTGACCCAAGCATCCTGATAAACGATTAAGATTATCCATGGTTACGGCACAATAAGCAAATGACACAAGCGAAGAAAAAGTGAAGACTTTCTCCCGCAACTATTATGATGATACCATGCCAACTTTGTAACACACGAGTATGCTATGCCAACTTTTTGAGAGCTCATTTGAAAACTATGAATTTAGGTCGAATCTTCTCTATAGGTGCATCTATGTTCATGTCTTTTAGTAAAGTTAATCACAAACTTGTGATTCACACAAATTTCAAAGAATTCAAATTTTAACTATTCAAATTTGAAAACTAATGGCACTAACAGAAAGTTTATAATTTTTCTAAAACTAATGCACGTGTCGGGAGGGGGTATATTCTATTTTTTCTTCTTCTCCTCTTTATTTCTTTTTTTTTCTTCGACACTTGGGGGGGGGCTCGATATACCCCCTCCCGATAACTTCAACACGAGGGGGGGGTCGATATGCCCCCTCCACGATAATATTATTTTCTCATGTACGTATGTCGTGTCGATATAAACTCCCGATAACTTCAACACATGGGGGGTCGATATACCCCCTCCCGATAACTTCAACACGTGGGGGGGTCGATATACCCCCTCCCGATAAATTCAACACGTGGGGGGTCAATATACCCCCTCCCCAATAATATTATTTTCCCATGTGCATATGTCGTCGTTGTCGATATACCCCAAACCCTTGAAGCGTTGTCGAGGCCACCCCAAACCCTAGAGAAGCAGCCTCGAGGCCACTAATTAATATTAGTTCTATGTTTGCCACTAATATATCCATCTGTCATGTTTGAATAATAATTGCCATGTTGTAAATATTTGTAGAAACTATGGACACCGCCCGAGACGAAGTACAAGAAGAGTTGTTGGGGGACATAATCGCACGAGGAAGTGATGCCGTCTGCTTGTTGTTTCTCAACGACACCGATGGTCTGGAAGCAGCTGGCTATGATTATGATGGCTCCGGTGACCCAATGCCGGTGCGAGAAGGAGACCGTGAGGACGGCTCCGGTAACCCAATGCCGGTGCAAGAAGGAGACCGTGATGACGGCTTCGGTGACCGAACTGAGTCCGGCCAGGTATATATATTAGTTAAGCCTGTGCTGACTAGCTAATTGATGCATTCATTGTTTTGGTATGTACACATATTAATTAAGTCTTCGTTCTTTTTTCTAGCCCTCCGGATCGAGCACAACTTCGGTAAAGAGACGAGGCCCGAAGAAAAAGTTGAGCTCGGATGAAAGGTTTGAGATTATAGCAATCGCGCCCGACAGCCAACCGATTGAACCCATCCGAACAAAGAACGCATTTGTTGCTCAGTGCGGGGTTCTGGTTAGGGACAAGATCCCGATCAGCATCCAGCAATGGTTAAAGCCGGCTACAAAAGACCCTGAGGTGTCTTATGTCAATGATATGCAGAAAAATAATCTTTGGACTGAGCTGAAGTCAAATTTCACCCTACCGCCAGAGGATGATCCGGAGAAGCCAGTTAAAGAGCAATTAATCAAGTCTTTTGCTCTTAAGAGGATGGCAGACCTATTCAGGAGGTGGAAGAAAGAGCTGAATAAGTTTGTCGATAAAAAAGAGACACCAGAATTCAAGGGCAGATATGAGAAGATCAGAGATCACTGGCCCGCATTTGTGGCCCAAAAGACATCAGAAAAGCGTAAGAAGATGTTGGCGACAAACAAGCAAAATGCTGCGAAGAAGAAGCATCACCATCGCACGGGGTCAGGTGGCTACCTCGTAGCCCGACCTAAGTGGGCCAAGGCTGAGAATGATCTGGTTGATAAAGGAATCGAACCAGAGACAATTAACTAGCCAGACTGTTGCCGGACTTGGTTCTTCGGGGCTGGCGGAACCTTGGACCCTGTATCAGGGAAGTGCATTTGGACGGACGAGCAAATGGAAATACCAGTCAAGAGGCTTCAGCACTATATCGAAGCAACACAGCAAGGGACGTTCGTTCCAGACAGAGAGAACGACGAGCTCACAATGGCCCTCGGGAATCCTGAGCACCCTGGACGGACACGAGGCACGCCAGACTCCATTCCGTGGAAGGCTGGGTTTCCGGATGCAGGCGGTTACAAATGCCACGAGAGGAGGAAAAAAGTGGAGCAGACCCAACTACAGGCGCTGCACGCTAGGGTACAAGCGATAGAGGAACGAGAAGCAAATCGCAGCAAATGAACTGCCAAAGCTTCCCCCGAAGCTACCCCACCATCTTAGCGGAGAAGTAGTGTGGTTTCCACCGAGCTGCTTTAGCCGGAGCATGTCTTGACGGCTCCTGCCAGCTATCCCGTGGATGCTATCACGGAGTCTCAAAATTGCCACCTTATGACGCAATGGATTAATATGAAGGTTAAGGCGGCTGTTGGCTCTGTTTTTCCTACTAAACCCGGCGCAACTTTTCACTGCCGGCCGATTCCAGAAGGATATGCTAGGGTGATGGTGGATGAAATAACGGAGGGATTTCAGGACCTCCAGCTTGACCACCCTACCGGTGAAGGGGAACTCGGCTGGGTTCTGCTCTAAAGACTCCATGCGTATGGCGGAAGGAGCTCATCAACCTTCCGAACTGGACACCTCCGCCTCCTCCTCCTCCTCCGGCGAGTCAGGGCACTCCGCCTCCTCCATCGCCTCCTCCTCCGGCGAGTGACGATCAGGGCACTCGGCCGGCTCCTTCTCCGGCGCGTGGCGGCATTCCGCCTGCACCGGCGCGCCCGAGCAGCCAGCCTCCTCCTTCTCCGCCTCGTCAGCAAGGGCGGAAGAGACCCGCCGCCGCTCCAGCTGCTCCGGCGCGTCGTAGTCCTTCTCCTCCGCCTCGTAAGCAAGTAAAGAAGACAACCGCTCCGTCTGCTCTGTCGGCGTCTAGTAGTACAACCAAAGGAGGGAGGACATAAAGATTCCGTCCTTCTCTGAAGACTCCAGAGAAGTTACCATACGAGAGGACCCCGGAGGAGAACGCCGAGATCGCGCGAGAAGAAGTGAGGAACTTCTTTGAAGGGGTGAAAGCAAAGAAACATCCACCTCCGGAGGAGAAGGTAGATCCGGTGAAAGCGAAGCGCACTCTGGCTACCCTGACAAAACCACCCAAGTCTCCGCCGAAAGGCAACTATGAGCGCATTATTGGAAAGGCATTTGCCAAAGCGGAGCGGTCGGGAAGTACTGTTAGTGATAAAAGGATGAAAGAATGATGAGATGGGAAACAAATTGCCCAGCTCGGCGAACAAGCAAAGCAATCGTGCCCCCCGCTCAAGGTGCCTAGCGACATCGTCGCTAATGATCCGAGGATGGTGCCCGGTTATAGCAATCTTGGAGATTACCTACCTGACAATGTACATTATGATTTCTTGGAGGTGCAGATACAAAGATACGAGTACGGGAAGCCTCTCGTCAAAGATGAAAGATCTCTATCAATGATGATGTGAAGATTGCATGATTGGTACTTGAAAATCTGCAGAGAGTCTGGGGGTAGGAATACTTTGTATATGAGAGTTAAAAAGGAGCATGACCTCGTTGGAATTGAACTGTTGCCTGTTCCATTTGAGGAGTTCTTTCAGTTTTTCAATCAATTGGCCCTCGATAAAGCAATGGTCACCTGCTACTGTCTATAAGTAGTACTACTTCTGTCATTAAGTCTCTCTATATAGCTCAGCTCTTTCATTGCATGTATTTATAATTATCCTCACTATATTATGCAGATTGAAGATCGCAGAATTGAAGAAAAGACAAGTCGGTGATATTGGGTTCATTAACACAAATCTCATAGATGCAACTGAGGTTAAATTTCATGCCGCAGATACCGAGGCCAACTTGCTACGATCGTTCGTAATAAATGAAAACAAAGATATAATACTCTTTCCTTACAACTTCAAGTGAGTGTTACTTTCTTGTGCATATTCGGTTTCCATTATATATTAGTCAAGGTTATAGTAATGTAATTGATGAGTTATGCATGCATGCGCAGGTTCCATTATATTCTCCTAGAGATTAAGCTTGAGCAAGGAGTAGTAACTGTCTTGGACTCTAAACGAAAAGATCCCCAGGAGTATGCGGACATGACTCAAATGCTTGAGAAGTAAGTTAAATCGATCATTATCCACCATATCAGCAACTTTGTTCATTTCTGATATCAAGTAATTGTTTTCTTTGTCTGGCAGGGTTTGGAGAAAATTCACCAAAAAAGCTCCGGGACTGTCGAAGAAGCTGGAATTTAGACACCCGAAAGTAAGTACTATAGTAGCATGTTCCGCGCATCTCCTAGTGATTCAAGCGCTAGTTTCATCAATACCATTTGGCATTCTTGCTTATCAGTTTGATTGACCTCTATTTCTTGTAAAGTGGTTGTGGCAGGAATAAGAGAATGATTTCTGTGGATACTACGTTTACGAGTCCATCCGCCACACGACCTGTGAGCGGGGCTACTCTGACGAACAATATGAAGTGCGTAAATAACAGTATTCACAATTTTATTTTATTACCATCATTTGTGTTGAGTTTCATTCATTCATATATATACGTATTGACCCCTTCTTCAAATTAGATGTTTCGGATGCGGGATGAACTCCTAGCACCAGCTCACATGCGAGCAATTCAAGAGGAATTGGCGGCATTCTTTCTTGACCACGTGATCGCTGAAGACGGAGAATACTATGTGGACCATGCGTCCGTATGTTAGGAGATTATATTTGTAAGAGATAATTATTGTATATATGTAGCCGATAGTGTCGAATAGATATACAAGAACTTGTTGTTCGACCAATCTCTCGGAGAAGGAGAGGTGGTCGATATCACTTCTCTCTGTATGCATATATGTTCATGACGATCTTCTGTTTCCTTCGTTTGCTTACTAGCTAGCTAGCGTGTCTAGTCCTCTCTATACGTATGTATAGTACGTAGCGTCGACCAAGCACGGACATAAGAGAGGACACTTCTCTCTATTAATTAGCTAGCTAACACAATATATGAAACACCTAAATTAACCTCCCAAAACCCCCACCCCCCCCCCCCACTTTCAAAAAAACAAATACCCCAGCCACAGAAATGCTGACGCATGGATGTCTATTGGTCCCAGTTGGTGCCACCAACTGGGACCAAAGGCCCTCCTGCCTGGGCTCCGTGCACAGGCCACGTGGAGGCCCATCTGTCCCGGTTCTGGACTGAACCGAGACTAAAGGGACATGGCATTAGTAACGACCCTTTAGTCCCGGTTTCGGAACCGGGACAAAAGGCCCTTACGAACCGGGACAATAGGCCCATTTTCTACTAGTGCATCTTCAATAGCTGGCCTATCTTTCGCACGAAAACAAGGTGTTGTGGAAAATTTTGGACCCGAAAACAGCTTCTTTTTTTGGTACGAACAACCATCGTCGTCTGCAACAGCTGCCCTAAAATAGTGCAATAAAACTGACACTGGTGTGGAGCTGTTGAAAATTAATTTAACTGTCGAAAGGGACATCATATCAGGTTGTTGTACAGTTCACGGCGACTGAACCTACTGTGGAACCCACTTGCTCTGTTCTACTAACAAGCTACGTCTATGCTCAGGTATGGTATGGAACTAGAAGGGTTGGGTGCACGCTTTGTTGCGTCGTTGGTGTTGTTTGGTTTCTTAGAAACATTACTCACTCTATTTCAAATATAAGGTGTATTACATTTTTAAAAAGTCCTTTTCTAAAAAAACATTTTTAAAAAGTCAAATATTCGTAAGTTTGATCAAATTTGTGGAGAAATATATCAATATCCATAATACCAAATCGGTATAATTAGATTCATCATGAAATGAATTTTCATATATTTTTATTTAATATTATGGATGTTGACATTTTTGGCTCTGGACTTGTTCAAAATTAAAGGAATTTGACTTTCTAAAAAACTAATACCTTTCTCTGCCTCCCGCCGGCGCCGGCATCAGTCCGCCCCGTCTACCGTGGCCTTAGGGCCATGGGGACGGAGTGGATCCTAGCCCTTGCCGGTGGGAGGGCTCCGTTTTTAGATCTTTTTTCAAGATTTGTTAGGGTATGTATCCTACTCTGGAAGGCGAGACGGCGGCGACTCCTTGAAGATGCAATAAAGGTCTCCCTGCCTAGCCTCCATTCCGGTGATGCATCTAGCATCGTCGGTGGGCGTGTGGAGGTGTGTCTCTGGTGGATTTGCTCGAATCTGTTCGTCATTCGTCTTTGTTGGTGTGTCTTCAGGTTGGATCCTTCTTATCTACACTCTTCATTGGTGGCGGTTGCTATTCTGATGCGTTGGTTCTACGGGGCCGTAGCACAACGACTTCCCGACCGTCTACTACAACAAAGTTTGCCCGGCTCCGACGAGGGAGGGGCGATGACAACGGCGCGCCTTCGGCTCGCTTCAGTGCTTGTAGTCGTCGCTAGGTGGTCTACGGATCCGCATGTAATTTTTATTATTTCTAGTGTTCGTTGTACTACTATGATTAAAGATGAATAGATTGGAAGTTTATCTCGCAAAAACAAACTAATACCCTTACATTTTGGAATTGATCGAATATTTAGTTTGCTGCGGCGGGAAGATGATGGAGTGTGTTTTAGTTTTTATATAATTCGATGATTTGGCGGGCCTTCCTCGATGTGATTCTGTGTTATCCGCTAAGAAACCTATATTTATATAAGGAAATTTATGTGTCGATAGTTGCATGTACTATATTGGTGCTACTATATCACATGGTGGCATTTTTTTTCTAGGTGGTAGGAGGGTGCGTGAGATTGATATGTTTTTATAGGCAGCTGTTGCCAATTGATTTGAAAAATGATTGACCCATCTTAAACCAAACCCAAAATTGAATTGAAGAGGTTCAAATTAGGGAACAATAGTAATTAAAATAATTGAACGGGAGAGCTCCTTGAAAAATTGTTGACCTAGTCAAAATTGAGTGACTCAATTTTAACTCGAACGTCTTAATTAGTTGTGACACCTTAAAAATTAGGAAGCATATTTTGTAGTATAAAGAATTGAATGAGAAAGTTTTGAGAAATTGTTAACCGGGTCAAAATCGGGTGACCCAATTTCAATTGAAGACCTCAATTTATTGTGAGTGCTTTAAAATTAGGGAGCTTAGTGTTATAGAGGATTCCAAGAGCATGTACAAGCTGACTTTCTTTACATAAGTCAAGTACTTATGCTTACATCACACTTTCTCTGCACAAAATTCAGAAAACGAATGCACACACTGCCCTATTCTACTACTCTACCAAAAAAATTCAGAAAACGCACACACACGTAGAACAGAGCACGAGGTGACCCGGCCGGCGGTAGCATGCCCGAGCGCAGAACGAGAGGAGGCGGTGGTGGGCTGGCACGGCGCAGGAAGCCCTGCTCGATGGAGAGGCCGCTGCCAAGGATTAGACCGAGCTCACCGGAGCAGGCCCAACGGCACAACAGGGACCGGATCCAGGCAAGAGAAGAGAGGGATCGGCCGACAGGGCGGGCTGGACGCATGCACGGACGTGGTAGGCGGTCGATTTGCGACCGAATCCACCGGATCCGTGGGACAGTGGACGGAACTGGTCGCGGGAGCGGGGGAAGATATCCAGTGCTACGGGAGCACCTAAGATTAGATGCTCCAGGAGCTTTTCAGCCGTTAGATCTGAGATCCGAAGGTCGAGGAGAGAGCTCGCACATTTATTCAGAAAACACCCCCAGGAGTCTGTTATTACAACTGGGTCCAGGGCATCTCTAGACCATTGGATTTCAGATCTATTGGCTGAGAAGCTCCTGGAGCACCTAAACTTAGGTGCTCCCATAGCACCTGATATTTTCCCGCCGGAGCGGCGAGGTTGGTCGCGGCCGAGGAGGCAGAGAAGGTATCGAGAAGAAAGTTGGTTTTGGGCAGCATTTCTCGTTTAACGGCAGCTGCCAAAGTCAACTTTGCAAAAAGGAATTGCGGTTAGGAAGTTACTGGAGGCCGTTTTTTACCTCCTCATTCCAAAAAAGTAGTACATCTATTGAAGATGCTATGAAACTTGGTGCCTCAAAAATTATAATGCATGAGAGAGAAGGTTTCTGCGCGTCGTAGTTGTTGTTGCTTTTCCAGATGATGTGCAAAACTAATGCCCACAAAATTCAGCTTGTGTGCTCTCGCAGGATCCAACGATTGGGAAAGCCGGAGGAAGATTTGACTGTTGGTGTGGGCAATGAGCTCAATCCCGTCTGTTGAGGCTGAGACGGTTGTCGAGGGTGGTGACGGGAGGGACAAGGGCCCGAAGGGGACTTAGGTACTGCTAGACAACGAGTACTTGTTGGTTAGTTGCTCGAAATTTGAGCCAACGATTAACGGGCTTAGGGGCTGGATAGGGCGCCCTGTTCCGTTACACAGGTTGCACGTCATCTAGGCTTGGAACCTGGGCATTACATGGCATATATGTGTGCCATGCTTACTACTGTACATGGATAAAAGATATAATAAGTTCAGATATGAAATTATAAAATAAAAATAATTAGGAGGATAAATAATCCAAGGCAAGGAAATAAGATTGAAACAAAGTGAAAATTTTATGGACATCTCCCTGGGAAAGTGCATCTGGATTACATACTTGAGGTGCTCTCCGGTGGGTGCGACGAGCAGCACACCAGCACTGGCGCCTTGCAGCGAGAAAGCCCCGTCAAAGTACATAATCTAGTTGCGACTTGCCTCCTTGCCGGGGAGGGTGATCTCCTGGATCTCTTCATCTGGCGTCCAGGTCCACTCGGCAATGAACTCTGCCAAGACTCTGCTCTGGATTGTCGAAGTACTTTCAAACTTCAGACCAAAGCTTGACAGCTTGACAGCCCACTCCACAATCCTCCCGGTTGCGTTTGGGTTATGCAATATCCATTGCAATGGGAGGCCGGCGACGACGGTGATCTCGTGTGCTTGGAAGTAATGACACAGCTTCCTCGAGGCCATAAGGAGATCGAAGAGCAATTTCTGCGCACCGGAGTACCTTGACCTAGCCCCTTGCAAGAGGGAGCTGACAAAGTAAATCGGGTGCTGCATCATTTTCTTCTTCGGCAGCACTTCGTCTGGTTGCGCAGGCCCTGCCCCGCCAGCGTCAGACCCTGCCGGGGGCCTTGCCTCTTCGTCGACCTCCCTCTGCGCCACTAGTGCAGCACTGACCACTTGGTTCGTGGCCGCCAGGTATAGCAGCAACGGCTCTTATGGTTTGGGCGCAACCAGTATCGGTGTAGAGGAGAGGTATTTCTTCAAATCCTATAGTGCTGCTTCGGCCTCTGGGGTCCATTCCATTGGGCCCGCCTTTTTCAAGATTTTGAAAAAGGGAAGGGCACGCTCAGCAGACCTGGAGATGAATCTGCTCATGGCGGTAACGCAACCAGTGAGCCGACGCACGTCCTTGATCCGCTTGGGTGCCCTAATCTGCTCAATAGCCTTGATTTTGTCTGGATTCGCCTAGATCCCACGATGTGACACAAAGAACCCGAGAAGTTTGCCGGACGGAACGCCAAAGACACACTTCTCATGGTTCAACTTGAGGTTGATCTTGCGCAGATTCGCGAACGTCTCTTACAAATCTTGTACAAGTGTCGCCCTGTCTTTGGTTTTGACCACTATGTCATCCATATAAGCTTCCATATTTCTATGTAGCGGGGGCTCAAAACCAATCTGGACTACCCTTGCAAACGTCGAGTCAGCACTCTTCAACCCAAAAGGCATCCGTAAAAAGCAATACGTGCCACATGGGGTGATGAACGTTGTCTTGTCTTCGTCTTCTCTCGCCATGAAGATTTGGTGGTACCCCGAGTAGGCGTCAAGGAATGATAACAGATCACACCCGGCCGTGGAGTCAACAATCTGGTCAATGCACGGCAACGGGAAAGGGTCCTTGGGACAAGCCTTATTGATATCTGTGTAGTCAATACACAGCCTCCACTTCCCATTCGCCTTGCGCACCACTACCAGATTGGCCAACCACGTCGGATGGAGTACTCCTCTCACCAAGCCTGCCGCTTCCAACTTCCTGATCTCCTCCATAATGAACTCCTGTCGTTCCAAAGCTTGCTTCCTGACCTTCTGCTTGACAGGTCGCGCATGAGGACATACAGCAAGATGGTGCTCAGTCACCTCCCTGGGAACGCCGGGGATGTCGGATGCTTGCCATGCAAACACGTCGACATTTGCCCGCGGGAAGGTGACGAGCGCGCTTTCCTATTTGCTGTCCAGGGTGGAGCTTATGGTGAAAGCCCCTCCCGTGCCATCCTCCTCGACATACACCCTTTTGGTCTCTGGTGGCGCAACTCTGGATTTCTTGCTCTTGCCGGTGGAGCTCTCTGACACGTCCTCAACGAGAGCACAACACTCCGAAGAGGTGCGCTTGCTGGAGTGGGTGTGAGAGGTCTTGCTGGTCTTCTTCCCTGCCGGGGTTCCAACGGTAGGAGCGAGTGCCTTGGCGGCAGTCGCTGCAACTACTTCCCGGTAGAGTTGGTCGGCGCAGATCAGTGCATCCTTGTCAGAGGGGACGGTGATGATGGTCATCGGCCCCGGCATCTTCAGCGTGTTGTAGGCGTAATGCGACGCCGCCATAAACTTGGCTAGTGCCGGGCGGCCGAGAATCCCGTTGTAGGGCAAGGGGATCTCGGCTACATCGAAAACAATCCTCTCCGTCCTGTAGTTTAACTCGCCTCCAAACGTCACGGGCAGTGTGACCTTACCCTTCGGCTGACTCCTCCCCATGTTGACCCCTTGAAACGTGCCCATCTCTTCGAGGTCTGCATCAGGAATCTGCAGCCTTTTGATCACGACGGGCGAGATCAAGTACAGACCGGCCCTGCCGTCAACTAGCATCTTCGTCACCTTGAGGTTGCCTATTGTTGGGGAGACCAACAATGGCAAACACCTAACCGCAGTTGTGCGATCAGGGTGGTCCTCTACGTCGAAAATGATAGGCATGCTGGACCATTTCAGTGGCCTCTGAGCGTCGAGTGATGGTTTCGTTGCTGTGATCTCACGCGCCCACTGCTTAAGCTGGCGGTGAGCAGTGTGCAGCGAGGCACCACTGTCGACGCACATGGCCTCCGTAGCCTTCTGGAACTCGTGCTCGCCAGACTCGTCATCTTCGTCATGATCATCATGTCCTTGCTTCTTGTCGTGGCCCTGAGCGGGCCTCTCTTGCTGATTATCCTTTCCGCAGCAGCCTCCTTGGCCGCCACGCTTCTTGCCAGACCCCTCGGCACCATCCTGGCCCTTCTCCTTGTCCCGCCTCTTGTACTCAGCCTTTTGCTTCTCAGCAAGCAGCTCAACTTGCCGGTAGTTCTGGAGGTCGTGGCCCTTGGTGCGGTGGATCTTGCAATATTGCTTGTCGGAGCCTCCTGGCTTGTCGGCAGCCGCCAAGGCCCGGCAAGCGGCGCATCCGGCAATTTCCTTGCCAGGGTCGTCTGCCTTAGCCTTCTTGGCAGCGCCGGTGTCCTCGAATCCCTCGACGGCAAGCACGGTTTTGCCCTTGCGCTTCCTGTTGCGGCGCCGGCCCTTCTTCGTCGGGATGGTCGTGTCTTCGTCTATGGAGTCGGTTTCCGCGCCGGCGTCCTCGCCGGGGTACTTCCTCCCCTCTTCTGCTCGAGCGCACCTATTGGCCAGAACATAAAGTTCGGCCACATCTTTGACCTTGTTCATCGCCACCTCTTCACGCATCTTGCGGTTGCGCACATTCTGATGGAATGCGCTGATCACGGCGGCGGGATGAACATCTGGGATGTTGTACTACACTCGACTGGACCTCTGTATGTATTTGCGCAGGGTTTCACCTTCCTTCTAGAGGATGATATGCAAATCGCTCGCCTGGCCATGAGCTTGGAGGCCTCCGGTAAAGGCGCCAATGAACTCATGGCACAAGTCCGACCAAGAAGAAATGGAATCCGCCGGCAAGTGCATCAGCCATGACATGACATTGGGTTTGAGCGCTAGTGGGAAGTAATTGGCAAGCACCTTGTCGTCGCAGGCTCCAGCAGCTTGCATCGTGATGGTGTAGATGTTGAGGAACTCTAATGGGTGGGTCTTGCCATTGTACTTCTCATCAATGTCTGGCTTGAACATGCGATGGGAGGGCCACTGGAACTGTCGCAGCTCACGGGTAAAGGCCGGGTAACCCACCCCGTAGGGTAGGTCGCCAGAGCCCCCCGGTGTTGGGTGGTCCATAGTGGGCCCCGCCCGCCTATCTGACTGGTGGTGTGCATCGCACCAGCGCTCGATGGTGGTTCGAGCGTCTTCATGGGCTCGCTCCCGAAGAACTTGGCGCTGATCGTGGTGGATCCGTGGGTCGGACGACGCTAGGGAAATGTTATCACAAGCGTTGTCATGACGGATCGACACCCGCGACGGCTAGCGTGGAGGAGGAGAGTGCACCGTGGCCGCAGCGCCCCCGATCCTTCCACCACTGGCATGCGGTGGCTCGACGGAGCGCCGGCCAGAGGGCCCCGACGGCCGTGGCTCATCTTTGTTGGCAACGCCGACGAGGCTTCGGATGGTGGCTCTCCACTCATCGAGTTTTCCCGCAGCAGGGGGAAAGTCGAGGAGCAACTGTGCGCATGCCAAAGCTTCTGCTGGCGTGGGTGGTGGCGAAAGGTGCTTGGATCGTGATGCGCTCCAACTTCTAACCACGTTAGAAGGAGCTCTATCATGGCCTGGCAGCTGTACGCCGTTTCCGCCAGCACCTCGGCGCGCGTGCTGGCCTTCTATGTCCCGTGAATGACGCACATGACTCTTCCCACGACGGTGCCTAGGGTCACCAGCGTGGTGACACTGCTCACCGTGAACAACCTGGGAAGAGCGTGTCGGGGGCGCTAGCGTAGGCGCTTTGGAAGTCGCCGTGCCGCCCGTGGGTGGCACGACGCCTCCCCTGGAGGGCCCCACGCCGCCTGCGGGGGCCTGGCTCCGTCTTTGGATTTGGTGGCATGTGGCCCGTCATCTCACGCACGAACGACGCCGCTCGCCAGGCTTTGGCTGCCAGAGTGACGCGGGTGTTCATGAGCCGCGTCTTGGCTTCCGTCCGCGACCGCCCCACCACTCGCCCACAATGGTATGGGCCATTCGGCCCCCGACGAACCGATCGCTGTGGTCGTCTTCTTGTTGGGAGCCATGGCGATGAAGAACTGCTAAACTAACTGCTAGACCAGATTTTCACAACTATGCACCCCCTACCTAGCGCACCAGAGATGTCGGTGGGAAACGACACCTATGAGGTCACTGGGATCCCTTCTACGGTTGGCGGGCACAGGGTTGTGCAAAGAGCGGGTCTAGCGGTCAGCACACAAATCGTTTACCCAAGTTCAAGCCATGGAGACGCGTAAAACCCTAGTCCTGCTTTGGTGTATATTTAGGTGTTGTTGTGTTCTTAAACTAGATACGGTGTCTCCTTAGTCCAAAAGAGCCGAATCCCCCTCCAGTATGCCACGGGCCTCCTTTTATAGACAAAAAGGGGTCGCCACAATGGCACACAGGAGGTGGAAAGGTGTACAGGGGCTGAGTTTATCCCCTGGCATCGTCGGACAAACACATTTAATGCACTGCCGACATGCCCCTCTTGCTTTATTGGGGACGACAAAGAAGCTCGTCCCAGCTGTCACCGCCTCGCCTGGCTCCGACGCGCGTCCAAGCTGACGAGGCATTGTAGCGCCACGTTGGCTGGCTGCTGGGCTGGCGCGGTGGTGGAGCCTTCACGAAGATCTGCATGCCACCACGCAGGTGCTTGCTGAGTTGGTGTAGAGGTCGCGTGTTGCCACGCAGATGCCTGCCTAGCTGGTAGAGCTGGCAGCTGTATGGGGAGCGGCGGTGGAGTTTTGGCAGACGCGGGCCTGGCTGTGGCCCCGCAGGCGTCCTCGGTAAGAGTCTTGCCGAGGGCCTGGCAAGGGTCTCGCTGCGGCACTGTGGTCGTCCCCGACAAGGATCTTGCCTAGGGTCTCGTGGATTTTCTTGGCAAGGATCTCGCCAAGGATCGTCATCTTCTGGCTCTCATCTGATCTTGTGTATCTATGATCTCTACAAAGATCTGCATGCCACCACGGAGGTGCCTCCCAAGCCTTGGCTCCAATATGGTTGATGGTGTTGGAACCCCTTGGACTCAAGGGTGGCGCGCTCTGCTGGCATAAGGCAAGTTGCCCCGGCAAGGATCTTGCCGAGGCTGCGGAAGCCACCCCGGCAAGGGCCTTGCCAGGGGAGTCCACCTTGCCCTCTCGCTCTCTTTGCGTCTCTGGTCTTGGCGTTGCTTTGATCATCTTGTGCTTCGGCTTCCCTCCTCTGCCCTGCTTAGTGTGGTCGTGGGCGCGGCTCTGACTTCTCGCACACAAGTAAAGGGGTGCAAAAGGAGAGCCCCTAACTTTGCACACCGACAGGCATAGAGTGGGACTAATGCCCTTAAGATCAACAAGAGTATATCCAATAGCAGCACAGTGCTTCTTGAGATTTTTCAATAATTTCTCTTCTTCCTGCTCTGAAAGGTTAGCACTAATAATAATAGGATATATCTTTTTCTCATCAAGATAAGCATATTTAAGAGTATGAGGTAATGGTTTAAGCTCAAACACGGGATCACCCTTGGGTGGAGGAGTATCCCCTAGGATTTCAACAGGCAAGTTGTGTTTCAAAATAGGTCCCTGTTTAAAGAATACTTCATCTATTTTCCTTCTTTCATTCATAAACATATCATTTTCATGGTCGAGCAAATATTGTTCTAAAGGATCATTAGGAGGCAGGACAATAGAAGCAAGACCAATAATTTCATCTTTACTAGGCAATTCTTTATCATGGGGTTGTCTATGAAATTTAGCAATATTAAACTCATGAGACATATCCCCCAAACCAATAGTAACAACATCCTTTTTGCAATCTATCCTAGCATTAATAGTATTCAAGAAGGGTCTACCAAATATAATGGGACAAAAGTTATCTTGTGGGGAACCAAGAACAGGAAAATCAGCAGGATATTTAACTTTCCCACACAAGACTTCCACATCTCTAACAATCCGAATTGGTGAAATAGTGTCTCTATTGGCAAGCTTAATTGTAACATCAATTTCCTCTATCTCAGCAGGTGCAATATCATGCATAATTTCTTTATATAAGGAATGAGGTATTGCGCTTGCACTAGCACCCATATCACATAAGCCATGATAACAATGATCTCCTATTTTAACAGAAATAATAGGCATGCCTACAACAGGTCTATATTTATTTTTAGTATCAGGTCTAGCAATTCTAGCAGCTTCATCACCGAAGTAAATAACATGCCCATCAATATTATCGGCCAAGAGATCTTTAACCATAGCAACACTAGGTTCAACTTTAATTTGCTTAGAGGGTGTAGGTGTTCTAGTATTACTCTTATCAACCATAGTTGAAGCTTTACCATGATCCTTTATTCTAATAGGGAAAGGTGGTTTCTCAATATAAGCAGTAGGAACAACAGGATCAACATTATAAGTGATATTCTTTTCTTCAAATTTTATAGGTGCAACTACTTTTACTTCAATGGAAGGATTATATTTAAACCACTTCTCCTTAGGGAGATCAACATGAGTAGCAAAGGATTCACAGAAAGAAGCTACTATCTCAGAGTCAAGTCCATATTTAGTGCTAAATTCACAGAAAACATCGGTATCCATAAAAGATTTAACACAATCAAACTTAGGTGTTATACCTGACTCCTTAACTTCGTCGAGATCTCAATCTTCAGAGTTGCATTTAATTATTTCCAATAAATCCCATTTTAATTCAATAGTCTTCATCGTAAAAGAACTAGTACAAGAAGTATCGAGCATGGAGCAATTATTGAGAGAAAGCCGAGCATAAAATTTTTGAATAATAATTTCTCCTGAGAGCTCATGATTGGGGCATGAATATAACATTGACTTAAGCCTCCCCCAAGCTTGAGCGAGGCTTTCCCCTTCGCGGGGCCAAAAATTATATATATAATTACGATCACGATGAACCAGATGCATAGGATAAAACTTCTGATGAAATTCCAATTTCAATCGGTTGTAGCTCCATGATCCCATATCATCACATAGCCTAAACCATGTCAATGCCTTTCCCTTCAAAGATAAAGGGAAGAACTTCTTCTTGATAACATCCTCGGGCATACCTGCAAGCTTAAATAATCCACAAACTTCATCCACATAGATTAGGTGCAAATCGGGATGTAATGTTCCATCACCTGTGAAAGGATTAGCTAGCAGTTTCTCTATCATACCCGAAGGAATTTCAAAGTAAACATTTACGGTAGGTCCAGTAGGTTGAGGAGCAACTCTTTGCTCTAGTGGCCGGGGTGAAGATACCCTGAACAAGCCCCTCAAAGGATTATGTTCCATAGTAACAAGTGACAGTAAATTTCAGCACACTATATAAATTTTTTCTTACCAAATTCCACCTACCAACGGCGCTTCACTCCCCGGCAATGGCGCCAGAAAAGAGTCTTGATGACCCACAAGTATAGGGTTTCTATTGTAGTCCTTTAGATAAGTAAGAGTGTCGAACCCAACGAGGAGCGGATGGAAATGATAAGCAGTTTTCAGTAAGGTATTCTCTGCAAGCACTAAAATTATCGGTAACAGATAGTTTTGTGATAAGGTAATTTGTAACGGGTCACAAGTAATAAATGTAAATAAGGTGCAGCAAGATGGCCCAATCCTTTTCATAGCAAAATACAAGCCTGGACAAACTCTTATATAAAGGAAAACGCTCCCGAGGACACATGAGAATTATCGTCAAGCTAGTTTTCATCACGTTCATATGATTCGCGTTCATTACTTTGATAATTTGATATGTGGGTGGACCAGTGCTTGGGTACTGCCCTTCCTTGGACAAGCATCCCACATATGATTAACCCCTCTTGCAAGCATCTGCAACTACAAAAGAAGTATTAAGGTAAACATAACCATAGCATGAAACATATGGCCAAATCAGCCCCTTACGAAGCAACTCATAAACTAGGGTTTAAGCTTCTGTCACTCTAGCAACCCATCATCTACTTATTACTTCAGAATGCCTTCCTCTAGGCCCAAAAAATGGTGAAGTGTCATGCAGTCAACGTTCACATGATACCACTAGAGGATAGACAACATACATCTCATCAAAATATCGAACGAATACCAAATTCACATGACTACTTATAGCAAGAATTCTCCCATGTCCTCAGAAACAAACGTAACTACTCACAAATAATATTCATGTTCATAATTAGAGGGGTATTAATATGCATAAAGGATCTGAACATATGATCTTCCACCGAATAAACCAACTAGCATCAACTACAAGGAGTAATCAACACTACTAGTAACCCACATGTACCAATCTAAGTCTTTGAGACAAAGATTAGATACAAGAGATGAACTAGGGTTTGAGATGAGATGGTGCTGGTGAAGATGTTGATGGAGATTGACGCCCTCCTGCTGAGAGGATCAATGTTGATGACGATGATGATGATTTCCCCCTCCCAGAAATGTAATAAATGTAAATAAGGCGCAGCAAGATGTAAATAAGGTGTAATAAATGTAAATAAAGTGTAGCAAGATGGCCCAATCCTTTTCGTAGCAAAGGACAAGCCTGGAAAAACTCTTATATAAAGGAAAACGCTCCCGAGGACACATGGGAATTATCGTCAAGCTAGTTTTCATCACGTTCATATGATTCGCGTTCGTTACTTTGATAATTTGATATGTGGGTGGACCGGTGCTTGGGTACTGCCCTTCCTTGGACAAGCATCCCATGTATGATTAACCCCTCTTGCAAGCATCTGCAACTATAAAAGAAGTATTAAGGTAAACCTAACCATAGCATGAAACATATGGCCAAATCAGCCCCTTAAGAAGCAACTCATAAACTAGGGTTTAAGCTTCTGTCACTCTAGCAACCCATCATCTACTTATTACTTCCCAATGCCTTCCTCTAGGCCCAAAAACTGGGAAAGTGTCATGCAGTTGACGTTCACATGATACCACTAGAGGATAGACAACATACATCTCATCAAAATATCGAACGAATACCAAATTCACATGACTACTTATAGCAAGAATTCTCCCATGTCCTCAGGAACAAACGTAACTATTCACAAATCATATTCATGTTCATAATCAGAGGGGTATTAATATGCATAAAGGATCTGAACATATGATCTTCCACCGAATAAACCAACTAGCATCAACTACAAGGAGTAATCAACACTACTAGTAACCCACATGTACGAATCCAAGGCTTTGAGACAAAGATTAGATACAAGAGATGAACTAGGGTTTGAGATGAGATGGTGCTGGTGAAGATGTTGATGGAGATTGACCCCCTTCCACTGAGAGGGTCGATGTTGATGGCGATGATGATGATTTCCCCCTCCCGGAGGGATGTTTCCTCGGCAGAACAGCTCCATCGGAGCCCTAGATTGGTTCTGCCAAGGTTCCACCTCGTGGCGGCAGAGTTTCGTCCCGTGAGCTTGCTTATGATTTTTTCCTCGATGAAAGACTCCATATAGCCAAAGATGGGCATCAGAGGGCCACCAGGTGGCCCATGAGGCAGGGGGCGCGCCCAGGGGGTAGGGCGCGCCCCCCACCCTCGTGGATGGTGGGTGGCCCCCTCTGGTTCTTCCTTCATCCAATATTTTTTATATATTCTGAAACTGACTTCCGTGGAGTTTCAGGACTTTTGGAGTTGTGCAGAATAGGTCTCTAATATTTGCTCCTTTTCCAGCCTAGAATTCCAGCTTCCGGCATTCTCCCTCTTCGTGTAAACCTTGTAAAATAAGAGAGAATAGGCATAAGTATTGTGACATAATGTGTAATAACAACCCATGATGCAATAAGTATCGATATAAAAGCATGATGAAAAATGGACGTATCACCTGCCGCACCATCTCATGACCCATCGACTAATGCTGGCTGCTACCAAATTCCTTGACGAGCACCCACACCGGGCTCCTTGAATGTAACTTGGCACCCGCAGGAGTTTCTGGAACTTCGTGTTGTCCTATAGCTGAATCTTGTGTTTCTGAACTTGTTATTGTCCTGTAACTGAATCTTGGTGTTTCTGAACTTGTTGTTGTCCTGTAACTAAATCTTGGTTTTTCTGAACTTGTTGATGTCCTGTAACTGAAACTTGGTGTTTCTGAACTTATCGTTGTCCTGTAACTGAAATTTGTGTTTCTGAAGTTAGTAGTGTATTAGCTGATTTCAGTAGATTTATGTGGCTGGAATTGTTGAAAAGCTTCTGGAATGATTTCAGTTGTTTTACAACCTATTTTAGAGTTGAGCATCCACGAACACCTTCTCTCCTAATTTCCTGACCTTGTGCAGTGCACGTAAAGCTTGAACTTGGTATTTTCTGTTGGTAGTAGATGATTTCAGTAGATTTATGTGGATAGAATTGTTGAAAACAAAAGATCAAGCTTTACATGCACTCACAAGGTCAGGAAATTAGGAGAGAAGTTAGTGAATTCTGATCTGAAGACTTTGGGGACTAACAGGGGAGGGGAGTTCACCTCAAATAAATTCATCGACTACTGTGATGAAAATGGCATTAGGCATATCCTCACTACTTCGTACTCACCACAGCAGAACTGTGTTGTAGAGCGTCGGAACCAAACTGTTGTATCAATGGCAAGAAGCACGTTGAAGAGCAAAGGTGTTCCGAGTATATTTAGGGGAGAGGCTATCAGTACAGCTGTGTACTTACTGAGTAGATCTCGCACAAAAAGTGTAACAAATATGACACCATACAAAGCCTGGTGATACATCCATTTTGCATCATGCTTTTATATAGATATTTATTGCATTATGGGCTGTTATTACACATTATGTCACAATACTTATGCCTATTCTCTCTTATTTTACAAGGTTTACATGAAGAGGGGGAATGCCGGCAGCTGGAATTCTGGGCTGGAAAAGGAACAAATATTAGAGACCTATTCTGCACATCTCCAAAAGTCCTGAAACTCCACGGGAATTATTTTCAGAATATATAAAAATGTCAGGACCCCGATTCCAAGTCACATCGATCTAGCCGATAACACCTCATATCACTTTGCGGCCTCACACACGGTATTCCCACGGGTGTCGCCTTACCATGGCCTGGGACCATTTGCGCCTTTTGGCTCACGTATATGATAGTGTCGCTAGCATCCATATGACGGGGAACCCGGGCCGACATTACTAGTCGTGAACCCAAAGTGGCACTAACTTGCGGGGACAGGCATACATGAATCAACATCAAGCATGTCGGTCAGCAGCGTGCGAATCCGGGCTATAGCACTGGGCTAACAGGACTCCGGTGAACCGGGCTGTAGCAGGCTAGGCAGGACTCCGGATGTCACCGCGTGACATTTCCCCAAAGGGACACACACAGGAACGAAGTGAAACACATGCCGGCCAGTCAAGTGTTCCGGAGCAGTAGTGTGGGGCTAGCAGGACTCCGGTGAACCGGGCTGTAGCGGACTACCTTGGCTCATGGAAGCACAAGACTACATTTCCCCATAAGAGAGGCTACCAAGGATAAACAACTAGGTTGTCGGATCCCACACATACCAAGCATTTCAATCATACACACAATATGCTCGATATGTGTAAATACAACATGGCATCACAACAAAACTCTATGACTCAAAGTATTATTCATTAGGCTCCGAGGAGCGAGATATTACAAACATGGGTCTCATGACCCAACATATAGAGCATACAAGCAACAAGCACATGCGGAAGCTTAACTTGTCTGAGTACAGACAACTACAAATGAAGAAGGCTCAGAAGCCTGACTATCTACAAGACCCTCCCAAGGGTACAAGATCGTAGCTGAGGTAACAAGCTAAACGTCGAAGTCCATGTGGAAACTACTAGCGAGACTGAAGTCTCTCTGCAAAACATAAATTAAGAAAACGTGAGTACAAATGTACCCAGCAAGACTTACATCAGAACTAACTACATATGCATCAGTATCAACAAAGGAGGTGGTGGAGTTTAACTGCAGCAAGCCAGCTTTGACTCAGTGGCTAACCTGAACTACGACTGCAAGTAACTCTTTTGAGGTGGCGCACATGAGTCCACAAATTCACCATACCAATACACCACTATGGATCAGCTCCCGTCTCCCTGCGAGAACGCCATCCATAGCACTCACGCTTATCTTATGAGTTTTAGAGTATCCACTTTCACTTGTCTATGAACTATGCAAGGGGTCCAAGTTTCCATATCCGAGGAAACCGGCTATTCGAATAGATAATGATAACCCTGCAGGGGTGTACTTCTTCACACACGCTCCCGCCACTTACCACCATGTACACGTCGTGTATCTCGGTAACCTTCAAGCGGAAGCCTGGCGAGGGAGTCGGCCACGACCTGACTAACCAACAAGTCTCTAGTCCAGGTTTATCGCCTATTCGGGTTCCATCCGCAAGGAGATCCGGCCGGGGTGTCGCTCACGGCCCCAAACGATGTGTACAGGGTTCCCAAGCCCACCATCCGGGTGCCACTTGGTACACCGGGCCACTGTGCCTAGTCTGTCCCAAGCCCACCTGTACCGGGTGCCACTTGGTAGACTACTAACACTACCTACAAACACCAGAAACTAGTTGCAACTCCTGGACAGAGATCGAGTGGATTAATAAGTCGAGAGGGGTCGAGTTATCGGAACCCAATGTGTGGTAGTAACTGTTCATGGATCACAAACACAGAACTCAGTTCCTGAGGACGGCTGCAATGAGACAACCCACCATGTACTCCTACATGGCCTCTCACCGCTACCTTTACCAAATTGTGTTCACACACTTAGCTCTCAACGGTAGGACATGTTCACCACATTCCAATTCATCCCCGATGAATCAGACCTGACTCAACTCTAAGCAGTAGCAGGCATGACAAACAAACATGAATGAGTAGGCACATCAGGGCTCAAACAACTCCTACTCATGCTAATGGGTTTCATCTATTTACTGTGGCAATGACAGGTCATGCAGAGGAAAGGGGTTCATCTACCGCAGCATGTAACAGTTGAAACGTTGTTGTCCTAATGCAGTAAAAGAGACCAGGAGCGAGAGAGTGGGATTGTATCGGAATGACCAAGGGGGTTTTGCTTTCCTGGCACTTCTGAAGATAGTATAGCTCTTCATCGGTGTCATCGAATTCATCGCTGGATCAACACATGACGATATGCAACAATATGATGCATGCTATGACATGGCAATATGAATGTGTTTTGGGCTAATGCAACAGAAAGTCATTTTAATTGAAGTGGAATTCAAAACTATATCAAATTCCAACTCCAAACCTATTATAAATTTTGCCCTAATCATGTTTCATCCTAAACAGTGAGGTTAACTTGATCAAACATGCATGAAAATGGTACAGATGGATTCCTTGAATTTTTCTGATAATTTTTCATTTATAATTTATTTCATTTGGAGTTACGGTTGAATTTCTATGATTTTTCAAAGTTTGCAACATTTTTTGAAATTTCCGAATCATTTTTGAATTAGAAATATTCCAGAAAATGCTTACTGCGTCAGCTCTAGGTCATGCTGACGTCAGCTGGTTAACAGGGCCAGTCGGGGTCAAACCTGACGTGTGGGGTCCACACGTCAGTGACATGGGGACTAATCCCGGTCAAAACCAGCGCTGACTGGGTTTGACCCGTGGTGGAGCCCACTGTCAGTGCCTGTGAGGTGGCTAATTAAGGGATTAGCCTCTAATGACGGAGCCATGTCATCGTCGCTGGATTAAGCGCCGGCAACCATCTCTCGTGGCAGAGGCTCGCCGGAGTTGCTCGGGCTCGCGCTACAGGCGGCCGTTTGCGACGCGGTTGGTCTCTACGGCGAGCTGAAGCTTGCACGCATCTGAAGAAGCTGGCAGGCGGAGCTGCGGTGGTCTGTGGTGACGGCAGCAGCGAGCTAGGCGGCGGCCGGAGTTCGGAGTTGCGCGGGCGCTGCGTTGCGGGCGGCTAGTGAGCGAAGAGAGGGTTGTGCTGGGTTCCTGGGCACTCCAGGGGCACGCTAGGCAGCGCAGGGCGTCTAGAGGAGCTCGGCAGCAGCGCACCCATCAGCCATGGTGGACGGCGGTGCGGGAGCTCGGTGAGAAGCAGCTACGAGATGACCTAGAGGAAGGGGACGTGAGGGTAAAAGGAGAGAAGCTCACGGCGAGGTGAAAGGTGTAGACGGCGGGGCTGGGGACGACCCGGGTGGCGCGGATAGGCGCCAGCGATCTCGGTGGCCTGAGGTAGAAGACGATGATGTCGAGGGTGTTGCGGTGCTTCCCAACTCACGTGGCTCGGTGGGTTATACGGGGACGGCGTGGTTGAGCTCTCGAGCACGTTGGATGGGCGAGGGAGGGCCGGTGGGCGTGGCAACAGCAAGCGGCGCCGACGGGCATGCTCGGCCATGGGGGGAAAGCAGAGGAGCGAGGGGGAGGGAGGTCCAGAGAGCGAGGGAGAAGTGAGAGGGGGGTCGGGGAGGTGGCGTGGCACTCGTGGAGGCGTCTAGGCCATTGGCGGCAAGCAGGAGCTGGCGAGGCGCGTGCCAGCGCGCCGCGGCCACGCGCTCCTGTCCTCCTGGCGTGAGGAGGGAGATGACTGGCAGAGGCCAGTGGGCTGGGCCTCTGCTGGGCCGCCAGGTAAGCCTAGGTGAGGTTCCTCTCTCTCTTTCATTTCTTGTCTGTTTCTATTTTCTATAATTTGTTTGATTTGATTTGAAGCATCAAATCATTTAGAAATTTCTGTAAATTTTGATGTGAGCTCAGGAAACTTGTCCAAGGCCACATGCAAACTTACAAAAATTATTTGAACTTTACCTCTTATATAACAGAAATAAGTCCAACTCAAATATGTTATTAGTTTAATTCAAAGGCCCAAAATAATTATTTTAAAGCCTCCAAAAATATTGGTTTGAATTTTATTCTTGCCAATATTTTTCAAGGTTTAACAGGAACATTTTCTTGGGCTTCTTTGAGAAGATTTTAATGTTGATCATTTTTAAAAGGTTTATGAGGCTTTGAAAATTCCTCAATTAAAATTTCATTTGAATTTAAACATGATGCAACACATGACTAGCTAGCTCAGAGCATACTAGAACTAGGGATGTGGCAAAAAAATATTGGGCAAAAGAAGTACAGGAGGGGGGCCACCCACCATCCACGAGGGTGGGGGCGCGCCCTGTTGGGGAACGTTGCAGAAAACAAAAAAAATTCTACGGTTTCACCAAGATCCATCTAGGAGTTCATCTAGCAACAAGTGATCGGATGCATCTACATACCTTTGTAGATCGCGAGCGGAAGCGTTCAAAGAACGGGGATGAGGGAGTCGTACTCGACGTGATCCAAATCACCGGAGATCCTAGCGCCGAACGGACGGCACCTCCGCGTTCAACACACGTACGTTCAGCGTGACGTCTCCTCCTTCTTGATCCAGCAAGGGGGAAGGAGAGGTTGAGGAAGATGGCTCCAGCAGCAGCACGACGGCGTGGTGGTGGTGGAGCTGCAGTACTCCGGCAGGGCTTCGCCAAGATCTATGGAGGAGGAGGATGTGTTGGAGAGGGAGAGGGAGGCACCAAAGGCAAAGGTAAGAGGTCCTCCATCCCCCCCACTATATATAGGGGGGCCTAGGGGCGGCGCCGGCCCGAGGAGATGCAATCTCCTAGGGGGCGGCGGCCAAGGGGTGGGGGGGCTTGCCCCCCAAGCAAGGGGGCGCCCCCCTTTAGGGTTTCCCCCACCCTAGGCGCATGGGCCCTAGGGGGAAGTGGCGCCCCAGCCCACTTTGGGCTGGATCCCTTCCCACTTCAGCCCATGGGGCCCTCCGGGATAGGTGGCCCCACCCGGTGGACCCCCGGGACCCTTCTGGTGGTCCCGGTACAATACCGGTGACCCCGAAACTTGTCCCGATGGCCGAAATAGCACTTCCTATATATAATTCTTTACCTCTGGACCATTCCGGAACTCCTCGTGACATCCGGGATCTCATCCGGGACTCCGAACAACATTCGGGTTACTGCATATACATATCCCTACAACCCTAGCGTCACCGAACCTGAAGTGTGTAGACCCTACGGGTTCGGGAGACATGTAGACATGACCGAGATTGCTCTCCGGTCAATAACCAACAGCGGGATCTGGATACCCATGTTGGCTCCCACATGCTCCTCTGTGATCTCATCGGATGAACCACGATGTCGAGGATTCAAGCAACCCCGTATACAATTCCCTTTGTCAATCGGTATGTTACTTGCCCGAGATTCGATCGTCGGTATCCCAATACCTCGTTCAATCTCGTTACCGGCAAGTCACTTTACTCATACCATAATGCATGATCCCGTGACCAGACACTTGGTCACTCTGAGCTCATTATGATGATGCATTACCGAGTGGGCCCAGTGATACCTCTCCGTCATACGGAGTGACAAATCCCAGTCTTGATCCGTGTCAACCCAACAGACACTCTCGGAGATACCCGCAGTATACCTTTATAGTCACCCAGTTACGTTGTGACGTTTGGTACACCCAAAGCACTCCTACGGTATCCGGGAGTTACACGACCTCATGGTCTAAGGAAAAGATACTTGACATTGGAAAACTCTAGCAAATGAACTATATGATCTTGTGCTATGTTTAGGATTGGGTCTTGTCCATCACATTATTCTCCTAATGATGTGATCTCGTTATCAATGACATCCAATGTCCATAATCAGGAAACCATGACTATCTGTTGATCAACGAGCTAGTCAACTAGAGGCTTACTAGGGACATGTTGGTGTCTATTATTCACACATGTATTACGATTTCCGGATAACACAATTATAGCATGAATAAAGACAATTATCATGAACAAGGAAATATAATAATAATGCTTTTATTATTGCCTCTAGGGCATATTTCCAACACGCCCTACCCCCTGGGCGTGCCTCCTGCCTCATGGGCCACCTGGTGGCCCTCTGATGCCCATCTTTGGCTATATGGAGTCTTTCGTCGAGGAAAAAATCATAAGCAAGCTCACGGGATGAAACTCCGCCGCCACGAGGTGGAACCTTGGCAGAACCAATCTAGGGCTCGAGCGGAGCTGTTCTGCCGGGGAAACTTCCCTCCGGGAGGGGGAAATCAGCACCATCGTCATCACCAATGATCCTCTCATCGGTAGGGGGTCAATCTCCATCAACATCTTCACCAGCACCATCTCCTCTCAAACCCTAGTTCATCTCTTGTATCCAATCTTTGTATCAAAACCTCAGATTGGTACCTATGGGTTACTAGTAATGTTGATTACTCTTTGTAGTTGATGCTAGTTGGTTTATTTGGTGGAAGATCATATGTTCAGATCCATTATGCATATTAATACCCCTCTGATTATGAACATGAATATGCTTTGTGAGTAGTTATGTTTGTTCCTGAGGACATGGGAGAAGTCTCGCTATAAGTAGTCATGTGAATTTGGTATTCATTCGATATTTTGATGAGATGTATGTTGTCTTTCCTCTAGTGGTGTCATGTGAACGTCGACTACATGACACTTTACCATTGTTTGGGCCTAGAGGAAGGCATTGGGAAGTAATAAGTAAATGATGGGTTGCTAGAGTGACAGAAGCTTAAACCCTAATTTATGCGTTGCTTCGTAAGGGGCTGATTTGGATCCATATGTTTCATTCTATGGTTAGGTTTACCTTAATAATTCTGTTGTAGTTGTGGATGCTTGAAATAGGGGTTAATCATAAGTGGGATGCTTGTCCAAGCAAGGACAGTACCCAAGCACCGGTCCACCCACATATCAAATTATCAAAGTACCGAACGCAAATCATATGAACATGATGAAAACTAGCTTGACGATAATTCCCATGTGTCCTCAGGAGCGCTTTCCTTTATATTAGAGTTTGTCCAGGCTTGTCATTTGCTACAAAAAGGATTGGGACATCTTGTTGCACCTTATTAACTTTTATTACTTGTGACCCGTTACAAATTACCTTATCACAAAACTATCTGTTACCGATAATTTCAGTCCTTGCAGAGAATACCTTACTAAAAATTGCTTATCATTTCCTTCTACTCCTCGTTGGGTTCGACACTCTTACTTATCGAAAAGGCTACGATAGATCCCCTACAGTTGTGGGTCATCAAGAATCTTTTTTGGCGCCGTTGCCGGGGAGTGAAGCACCTTTGGTATGTGGAATTTGGTAAGCAAAGATTTATATAGTGTGCTGACATTTATTGTCACTTGTTACTATGGAACATAATCCTTTGAGGGGCTTGTTAGGGGTTTCTTCACCCCGACCAGTAGAGCAAAGAGTTGCTCCTCAACCTACTGAACCTACTGAAAATGTTTACTTTGAAATTCCTTCGGGTATGATAGAGAAACTGCTAGCTAATCCTTTCACAGGTGATGGAACGTTGCATCCCGATTTGCACCTAATCTATGTGGATGAAGTTTGTGGATTTTTAAGCTTGCAGGTATGCCCGAGGATGTTATCAAGAAGAAGGTCTTTGTCAGGCTCACTTCCGTACAGAATAGCCCAAAGTCTCACCAGCCCCAAGATCAGGACTGCTGGTGGACTTCCTTGATATAGATAACCAATACATACATAATATTACATCGGGTTGAGCCAAAGTGCTCTACAATCTGGTACAAACTTGTAAAATAGGTGGCGGTGGAATATGACAGTGGGTGAGGTGATACAGCACCGATATAATAAAGTAAGCCAAGCGTCAGGGTGAGGCTTGACTATTTTATTTGTGTAGCGGAAGCACTAGTGTATGATACATGTGGTAGACTCCAAATCCACAGGTGACTGACTGGGAACACTTCTACGTGTTGGGCTCGCTAGCGCAGTCCTCCTCTACAAGCTCGTCCTCCTCCAGGTCTGGCCAAGACAATAGCCAGGGACAAGCCTGTGAGTACGTTGGAATGTACTCGCAAACATTATGAATAGAAGGTATAACGAATGCAAATGCTCATTGTCGTGGAATTGTCACGGCAGATGTCCTAGTGTGAGGACTTAGTCGTGAGGCCAACACATCTATGTGGTAGGTTGAGAGGGGTTGAGTGGAATCTAGAGACACAACGCAAGACAAAGGTTTAGACAGCTTCGGGCCCCGGGAAACATCATCCGGTAACAACCCTACGTGCTGTTTGAGGCTATCTCTCATTATGATCATGAGGAAGTCGCTGTAAACCGTCTCTCCCAGTTAACCCTAACCCTTTAAGATTGTTTTCTCCTTCCTTCTCCCTCTTTGGGGAGCCCTACCCTTCCTTATATATGTTGAAGGGGCGGGTTACATGTAGAGTCCAACTCGGACTTAAGACTTAACTATTATGACTTCTCTTCTTGGGCTTCTTAACATCTTGGGCTTCACAACGTCTCGGGCTTCATAACTCCTGGCAACCCAGTTACCACTGCCTGCCGGGAGTTAACTGGTGCCGGTTTAAGATAGTCTGCCGGGAGTTAACTGGTGCCAGTTTAAGATGGTCTGCCGGTTTAAGAATGTCTGCTGAATTATCATCTGACTTAACTCCTGTCTTAACTGTCAGCCGGTTTAACAACCTGCCAGTTTACTGTCTCAGTTAACTGTCTGTTTTACCTGTCTGTCTTAACTGTCAGCCGGTTTACCGTCTGACTTAACACCAACCGGTTTACCACCTGCCTTAACACCTGCCAGTTTACTAAGTCCCAGCCGGGTTATAACTCCGCCCGGATCATACCGCGGGGTATATCCCCGACATTAGCCCCCAGTTTAATTTGGATTTATCCATGTTAAACTGATCTTGATTATCCTTAAGTCCTCTTCACTTCCTTCTTCTATAAAATTCGAGTCAATAGACCGGCTTCATAATCAATTTGCTGACATTGGTTTGTCACAGAGGAATATTGTGAAGAATAACTCCTTTGACTTCAGCTCCCAATGCTTAATAAAAATATTGGCTTTTGAAATACTCATTTGATCTTCAGCCGGTTTAAGAATGTAGAACTTTCCGGTTTAAGAATGTAAAACTTTACCGATTTACCATTGCCAAAATTGCCGGTTTAAGAATATTGATGGCACCGGATCAGAACTGTTTGTTAACATCAGTTTTGAAAATATACCTCTTATATGCCTATCACTTGTAGCCCCCAAGCCTTAAGAAGGTAGCATAGCAACAGCTTAAGACTTGCTTCAATATGAATGTCACAAGCTTGAAGAAATCCAGGTTGTTCATCTCAATCACCAGTCAGAACTGAGTATTCCACATATGTAGCCCCCAAGGGCCGGGTTGTCATGCTTGCAGCAACCTGGGACTTGCCTTATGCTCATAAAAACTTCAACCAGTGTAGCCCCAAAGGGCCGGGTTATTATGCAATAATGAGCAGGGACTTTGTAAATATGATCATGTAAAATTGAGCAGCAATGTGTAACCCCAAGGGCCGGCTCAATAAGATAATATTGAGCTAGGACTTGATATATTCTTCAATGAAAATAACATCATATGATGTAACCCTCATCATGGGGCTTGAATCCACGTCCACAAGGTTAAAGCCATGTGCTTTACCAACTGAGCAGTGGACCCTTCAATATAATGGATTAAAAGCTTTGTACCTTGAATTGTTGACAGGAGCAATTGGTAGCCCCCAAGGGCTGGCTCATTACGATGTGATGAGTCCGGTCTTCAATAAGGTGAGCAAACAATGACTTTGCATTAGCCCCAAGTGTCATGGTGCATGCTTGCAGCGACATGAGACTTGTGTATTTGATGTAATCCCAACTTGCATAATGTAGCCACCAAGTGCCGGGTCGTAAGCCTGCAGCGACTCGGGACTATTCCTTCCATTGTAGAATAAATCATATCCATTGATAATATGATAGCCATTGCGCTAAAGAGACTTTGAAAATCTTAATCATAATATTGGTTATTGATAACCATAATTAAAATCCAACCGTGTTGGCTATTAAAGATTTTGAATAATATAACTTGGTTTGAAAACCGATTCCTGTCATATAAACCGATATATCTATGCACATGTGATACATGCTATGATGACGTAATGATGATGCAACGTATGATGCAATATATGATGATGTATGTGTATGATCAAGAGGGTTTAAGCTATGGTTCAGATACGACCAGAGTCCCCAAGTAGTCATAATTGTGGCATTGCGCCGATCAAGAGGTGTAACTATGGTTCGAATATGACCAAGCCGGCCCCCAAGTGATTTTCCTAGTGCCCTTATGCCTATCAAGAGGTGTAACCATGGTTCGAACCCATAGCCCCCAAGTGATTTTCCTTGGTGTCCTTATGCCTATCAAGAGGTGTAGCTACGGTTCGGATACGACCAAGCCCCCAAGTGATTTTCCCGGTGCCCTTATGCTGATCAAGAGGGTATAAGCTATGGTTCGGATACGACCAGAGCCCCCAAGTGATTCCCCTGGTGGCTTTAAGCCTATCAAGAGGTGTGACTATGGTTCGAACATAGCCCCCAAGTGATACTGTGAGCTGTGCTCAAGGGATACCCATGTTTGAGCTGTGTTGTGCAACAAACTCTCTTTGACCCCTTATGATAATATTTGGCGTGATAGCCGGATCAAGAGGTGTAGCTATGGTTCGAATACGACCAAGCCCCCAAATGATACTGTGAGCTGTGCTCAAGGGGTACCTATGTTTGAGCTGTGCTGTGCAGCAGACTCTCTTTGGTCCCTTCACTTTTTCTGAAAGCTCGAACTTTGTGAGAAATAATACTCTTCTTGAACCGGAAATTCTTAGACCGGATATTGAGAGCTTCAAAGCTTGGAGAGAGATGACTCTTCAACCAGATTTTGAACCGGAATCCTTCTTTTTAAATCGGAAATTTTCTGACGGCCTGATACGCCAGGCCAGTAATTATCCACCATGGAGTTGATCATCACCACAGTGAAGCTGAAATCAATTACGGCCGAGTCGACCGTAGGAGCAGGCAGATGATCCTGTCATGGCGTTGTAAGCCAGTGCGAACGAGCAAGTTGCCCTCCGTGTTGTAAACCGGCGCAGACGTGTGAACCGGCCGCAAGAGCGGACGAGCGAGTTGATGTAAACCGGGCCACTGGAGCGGCAACTTGTGCTCATCCGTTCATCGGGTAGTGTGGCACGGACGAAACGCCAAGTCAGAACGTTTGCCAATGCGTGCTCCATCCTCACAATATAACAATAATTTTACCTGTATATAAAAACACCAACAGGGCAGTGTAATGGTGTTCAGAGAAATTAAAATATACTAATAAAACATATAAGAAGAATAACACCTGATTTTGTCAGATGAACGTAGATGCTGATATCATATACTGAATAGTATATGCACAATGAACTTTGCTGATATGATGTAGCATAACATCCACGTGACCTTTCGTTTGTCAAACATTTTTTCAGCTTGATCTTTATGAGCAGACCGAATATAGCTTTGACCATTGGGAAATAGTCAAGTAGCCTAGCCCTTCACGTGAGGTGAATTTGTAGGCAATAATTAACCTGGGGATTTGTGCCTTCCCAGGATTTACCTTTCCTTGTAGCAAACAGATACTCCTATTTAAAAAGTGCAAATTGACTTGCCTGATTTAGGGGTGTTTGTTTTCAGGGACTTTTTTGTGTAGGGACTAGAAAAAGTCTCTTTTAGAGACCTTTTTACCAAACGGGAGGGACTTTTAAGGACTAAATTAGGCATTTGGGATTAAATGAAGAAGACTCTCAAGGAGAGTCTTTTTGGGACTTTTCCAACAATACCTTTCCATGCACCCATTGGTCCGCCACCCCATGGTGTTGTTTGATTGTTATTTTTTTATATACTAGGGGCAACATGGTCATTTAATAATCTCTAGAAAGGGACTAGGAACTTTTAGTCTCTGAAAACAAACAAGAATAGATTTTTTAGAAACTAGGAACTTTTTAGTTGGGACTACAAAAAGTCTTAAAAATAGAAAACCAAACAGCACCTTGGTCTTTACACCAGGGAGTAGTACTCCATCTATTCTGATTGAACAAATTTGCCTTCACATAGAAAAAAATGCCGACACAAAAACACCTTGGTTTTGCCCGCTACCGCCGCTGGGAATTTACTCTGGGCTTGTGCGTATACACAGCCATACGTAGTTGAATGAGAGGGGGCTGCTCAATCAGCCGAGGGCGCAACAGCTTGTAGGCTGCAGAGTTCGTGCTCGGAGATGGCGCGCGGAGGAGTGACCCCGGGTGCAGGCGCGAGGCAGCGACGGAGGACCGGAGCGGACGACTTTTGCGCGAGGCGGCCCGGGCAGGAGCACGCGCGGGGACGCAGTCAGAGCCGCGCGTGCAGGGGGGCCGCCGGGCGCGGCGGAATCCGGCCAGGGCCAACGGGGCCGGAGCAGAGGGGCCGCGGCGACCCGGCGTCTAGGCGCGGGCGCAACAAGTGCGTGCCAGAGCACACGACGAGGATCTCGAGCTCGCGGAAGCGGACGGAGCAGAGCGCCGCGCCGGCCCAGCAGTGCGCGCACGGGCATGGCTGGCAGATGCGCACCGCGGGCGCCGCGTGGGGCAGGCCCAGGCCGGGCGAATCGGGCGCAAGCCGCAGCGACAGGTGCAGCACGGGATTTTGGGCGGAGCAGAGCGAAAGGGAGGGACCGCGGGCACACCGCGAGGCATAACGCGAGGCGATTGGTGCTCGAGCAGTCCGGGGCCGTGCAGCGGTGTCGCAAGGCGCCGGAGCAGACGCGGGGTCTACGGCGACTGGGCCGGCTTAATCCGGCGGATCGATGAGGTGCGTCCGCGGCAGCGGCGACTGGGCCGGCTTAATCCGGCGGGTCGACGAGGTGCGTCCGCGGCAGCGGCGAGTTGGAGAGGCGCGACCATGGCCGGTTCAGCGCGAGCGCACAGAGTAAGAGGAAGTGATGACGCTAGGTGGGAGCAGGGCAGGGGGCGACCCGCCAGCGACTTGTCGAAGGCAACTCACGGCGACCGCTCTGAGGTGCAGTTGCAACTGCAGATGGCGGTTTAGCTGGTCCGCGTGAATCCGCAGCGTCGGCGAGGTAGTCACTGTTTGAATTAAAAGGCCGCGGGCGACCAGGTGCACATGTTGACTGGAATTAAATCATGACATGATAATGTGGATCTGACGTGGGTAACTAATCAAATAACAGTAGTGATAGCCAAGAAATTTAAAGTGGAACATCGGACGTTAGACCGCCCGAGAAATTCCAGGAAAAATGCCAAACAGGTGTGTGAAAGCGACGCCTCATAAGGTCTTGAAAAGAAATGCCAAACGGGTGTCTAAAAGAGAACCGGGCCAGACAGGACCGCCCTAGAACTCAAGCGACGCCACGTAAGGTCTTGAAAATAAAACTGAGTATCCGGATAGTCTAGCCATCCCAAGTGATACTCAGAAAAGAAAATAAAGCTGAGTGCACGGGTAGTCTAGCCATCCCAAGTAACACTCGGTACAATTGAATAAGATAACCGGGTTAGTCCATCACATCAATAATATGCATAACAATATTATTCATGGCAGCCTCAGTGGTGCCCATAATTACCCTGCAAGATGGATCAAGCTCAATTTAATTATTTTTCTCCAAAGACCGACACCAGGACCGATACTTGACCCTTCCCAACTGTGCCCTTGACCATAGACACGGCTATTCAAATAGATGTAACGCTGCAGAGGGTGTACTCTTTATCCACATGTGTGGAATTCCTATAGCCAATGTTTAGACCTTGACTAATCTCCATTACGGCTTTTGGGTTGAAAACACACCTGACCAGCACACCAGAATAACTTTCCGGATGCCAGGAATCACCCAAAGCATCTTTCAAGAAAAACTCTAAGTCGGGGAGACCATCGTCTCGACTAGCATGGGATCACTATCAATACGCGCGGATTACAAGGGGTGCCCCCCTCTCGGCCCAGCCGGATACACCCATGCCCCCTGACCCGATGACTGGCATTAATCCATGGCCGTGGAACCCTCATCGTGGCCTCTCTAAGTGGTGTGTAGACGGAAAGGGGCTAACAACTTACTAAATCGCACTCCCCTTGCGGGAAGACAAGTGGCAGCACGGTGTGTAGTTAGGCTTAATTGAACAAGACTCGATTCTAGGTCCACTCAGGAGGTGTTGTTATTAAGACTGACATATCTCACATGCCACAGTGACACCGTCGTGTCGTAACACAGTCTGTGCCCATCGGCACGTCCAAGGTAGGAGATACACTCCTCGATTCTTTCCACATTCATACGTTAGCAAAATACCTAAAGAGTGAAATAGTGCTCACATGACATGCAACAGGGTCCATGCAATAGTGCTCAAATTGACGTGACCGATGCATGCTTCTACTATTACTACTATATGGTGCAAAACCACTCTGATGCAACCATGCAGGTAATTCATTATAACCCAAGTCCAATAATGCTTGCCTTGACTAAAATAAAAGTCCAAATTCAACCCATTTTTTGCAACCGCACAAAAAGTTGTCTCAAACTATTTCTAAATAAATACTAAAATCAACTAGAGTGAAAAGCAAAATTTTCAGAAAAAGAAAAAATTGAAACTGATCTGTGGTTTAAACGTTATTAAGGATTCAAACCCAGGGACCTCTCTGTAACAGAATAATTGCCAGCGGGTCCCTGCGGTAATAAGTGAAAACGCCTTGGCGATTAATACGCTTCCAAGGGAAGAAACCGTAAACCTGGAAAAGACGCTTTCAAAAATAACAGAAAAGAACAGAATACTGACGGGTGGGCCCCAGTCGTCAGGTTTGAAATTCAAACGCGCTTTACGCGCGTGTGTACAGAGGGGAGGCGGTGGTCACCAGCGGCGATCGCCGGCGTTTCAGGAGGCGGCGATCGCCGGCGTTTCAGGAGGCGGCGATGGTAGGGACGCGTTCGGGGTGGCACCCCGCTTCGGTGGGTAGTGGTGGTGGTCGCCGGCGAGCACCAGAACGACGGCGAGGTCGACTCCGGCGGACGGCGGCGTCGGGTGGTTGTGGGCTTCGCTAGAGAGGGCTCCGGTTGTCAAATTGAAGCACGGAAACGATCACATGGTGGATCAGTGGGCTACTGGCAGAGTTTTGGAGGTGTAGGTGGAGTAGTGGCGTCGTGTTGATCGGGGAGGGTGGCGGCGGATCGGTAGTCGAAGCCGGGGAAGAAGACCTTCTCGAGGTCGAGGTGGTGTGCGGGAGATCGATTGAGAAGGTGGTGGAGTGGTGTGGATGAAGAACGGGGCTAGGGGTGGCCTTTTATAGGTGGTCCGAGTAGGTCGGTGGCAGAGTGGATCGCGTCGGAGTTATTCCGGCCGACGAGGTAGGTTTGGATGATGGTCGGGGGCGGTGAGGAGTGGATGAGGTCGAGGGAATACTCCAGAAGCGCCAGCGCGACGTCCACAAGCTCTGTGGCCTTATCCACAGCGAGGTGTTCGCATGGGTGTGGCGGCGGTGTCCGTCTCCGGCGACTGGCAGACGGGCGCGGGGTGGCTTGGGCGGTCGGTCACGCCGTAGAGGACGCGCCACGTGGAGAGGAGGTAGGCAGGCGAGCTGTAGGGGAGTGAAGGCGGCTGGTGGCCGTGCTGATCCTGTTCGGCCGCCGCTGCCGAGGTCGGTGGCAGGTGCACCGGCCAGCTACTGTTCTAGCGTCGTCGAGCGGCCGACTAGAGGTGACCCAGCGACGCATTAATGAGGAGAAGAGGCGCGGACGAGGAGGGGATGTGGTGGAGTGCAGTGCACGGCGTCGATCTCGCCCCCCTCTCTGAACTTCTGTCCGTTTCTGAATTTACTGAACAATTTGACAGCGATGAACAGTGCACACCATGTGTTTGATGAAATGCCTGAGAGCTCTAGGCATCTTAGAAAATTTTGAGAATATTTGTGGTGATGAGTTGGTTCATAAGAGAGTGTCTGGCCAAATTTCAGAATTTTTGGAGCAAGGAAAATTGGGTTTTGACCATGAAATGTAAATCTGGTCCAAATTTGAATTGCATGGAATTTGAACATCTTGAACTGTGGAACCCCATTTTTTGGTGAAATGGGTTGTGGGTACTGTCTAGTTTCTGGTGTAATACTTGTGGATGCAGACGAGTCACCTAGAATGTGGTTCCTTTGTGAACCACAGAAACCTTGATAAATATAAATTCCACCTTGGGAATTTATTAAATATGAGGAAAAATATTTTTTTGGAGAAGTGGGGTGTTGGACACTGTCCTAGAAAGTGAGGAAGACTAAGATAGGAATTTATAGTGACAGAATAGATTTTTGGGATGAGTTAGAAGTGTCTGAAAAGAGTGAAGTGACCAAATCCTTGGAATATTTTTAAATGCCACAAAAATTCTTCTAACATAAGAAATGCTTTTGATGTTAGACAAAATAACCAAACCAAAAACTCATCCAAATAAAGAAACCATTTAAAAAAATTAAAAACCAAGGGTTAATTTTGGGGTGTTACAACACCTACCCCTCTTAAGAAAAATCTCGTCCCCGAGATTTCAGCTGTCCCTCAAATGGGTACGGATATTCAGTCCTGAGGTGATCCTCTCTTTCCCAAGTTGCTTCTTCCTCAGTATGATTGCTCCACTGAACCTTGTAAAATTTTATCACGCTCTGCCGGGTCCTCCGTTCAGACTCCTCGAAGATTTTTATCGGGCGCTCCTTATATGTAAGGTCTGGTTGAAGATCCAGGTCCTGGTGTTGGACTTGTTTGTCCGGGTTGCTAACACATCTCCTTAGTTGTGATACATGGAACACATCATGAACATCTGACAATTCTGCTGGTAGCTTTGGTTGGTAGGCAACCCTGCCTCTCCTTGCAATAATTCTAAATGGTCCAACAAACCATGGTGCTAGCTTTCATTTGACCTTAAATCTCTGTAGTCCTCTCATTGGGAATACCTTGAGGTACACATACTCATCAGGTTCAAAACTGACCTGACGATGTTTCTGGTCATAATAGCTCTTCTGACGGCTCTGAGTTGTTTTCAATCTGTCCCGAATAAGTTTCACTTTTGTTTCTACTTCTTTGAGAACTTCCGTAACTAGAACCATGTTGAGTTTGGCAAACTCCTGGTTGAACTCATGCTGTGGAAATCGCACACTGTCATTGTCGATGCATGGATTTCGATTGAGGGTGTCTGCCACAACATTTGCTTTATCCGGGTGGTAATGAATTCCCACATCATAGTCCTTAATTAATTCGAGCCAGCGATGTTGCCGTAGGTTCAGTTCTGGCTGGGTGAAGATATACTTTAGGCTTTTGTGATCCGTGTATATCTCACATCGGTTACCAAGGAGGTAATGTCGCCATTCCTTGAGTGCATGTATCACGGCTGCCACTTCCAAGTCATGGGTAGGATAATTCTCTTCATGTCATCGTAGTTGCCTTGAAGCATATGCTACGACCTTTCTTTTTTGCATCAAGACACACCCAATGCCCTTTCCGGATGCGTCACAGTATATATCAAAAAATTTGTGTACATCAGGCATAGTCAGAACGGGTGCAGTTGTTAATCTCTTATTTAACTACTGGAAACTTTTTTCGCATGCCTCGGTCCATTTAAACTTTTTATCTCTCTTGAGCAACTGAGTCATGGGTTTGGCTATAGTGGAGAACCCTTCAATAAACCGTCGGTAGTAGCCAGCCAAACCAAGAAAACTTCTGACCTCAGTTACGCTGGTGGGTTCCTTCCATCCCAAAACATCCTTTACCTTGCTTGGGTCCACTGCTATTCCATCCTGTGTCAGAACATGTCCTAGAAAGCCAACTTCTCGTAACCAAAATTCACACTTACTGAATTTGGCATAGAGTTGATTTTTCCATAATTCCTCGAGGACTATTCGAAGATGTTGCTCATGTTCTTCTGGTGTCTTGGAATAAATAAGTATATCATCAATGAACACAACCACAAACTTATCCAAGTATTTCATAAAGACCTTGTTCATGAGATGCACAAAATAAGCAGGAGCATTGGTTAATCCAAAAGGCATCACAGTGAACTCATATAATCCATATCTGGTGGTAAAGGCAGTCTTTCGTACATCTGACGGTCGGATTCTTAATTGGTGGTAGCCTGATCTCAAGTCTATTTTTGAGAACACATTGGCTTCAGCCAGTTGGTCGAACAAGTCATTGATCCGTGGTGGTGGATATTTATTTTTGATGGTGACCAGGTTGAGTGCCCTATAATCGATACACAACCTTAAGGTACCATCCTTTTTCTTGGCGAATAATACCGGTGATCCCCATGGTGACGAGCTAGGTCGGACATAACCCTTCTCCAATAACTCCTTGATTTGCTTCTTTAGCTCAACCAGCTCTGTTGGGGCCATGTGGTATGGCTTCTTATAGATGGGTGCCGTTCCGGGTGCTAGTTCAATAACGAACTCAATCTCATGATCCGGTGGCATGCCTGGTAGCTCCTCAGGGAATACGTCTAGATATTCACATACCACAGGAACTTTGCATAAGTCCGTCATGTCCACTCGATTTAATTTTCCCGGCAAGGTGGACATTCTCCTTGTACCAACCTTTACTGTTTTCCCTTGATAGTCTGTGAGAGTTACTGTATGGCTGTAGCAGTCTATAAAACCTTTATTTGTAGTCAACCAGTCCATTCCCAGAATGACGTCCAGGTCGACTGCTTCCAACACAATAAGGTTGGCTAAAAACTAAGTTCCTTTGATGTCAATGTTCACATCCTTGCAGTACCGTTGCGTACTTTGCTTTGATCCCGAGGACTGAATAACCATTGAATTTTCCAACGACGAAAAAGAAAATTGATTCTTCAAGGCAAATCTTTTAGAGATGCACGAATGGGAAGCTCCATAATCAAATAAAACTGTAGCATTAATTGTGTTGACAGGGAACATACCAAACACGATGTCCGGTGCATTCTGGGCTTCCTCAAACGTCACATGATTAACATGTCCCTTTCTTTGGTTGTTATTGGGGTTGTTGTGTCGTGGGGCTACGTTTGTCCGGCGGCCGTTGTTGTTGGGTCTTCGAGCATTATTTCCTTGTTTTGGACACTGCCTAGCGTAATGCCCTTCCGCATCACAGGCGTAGCAAGTAATGCTAGGACGGTACACAGTTTCCTTGGCCCGATTGTTGAAAGTGTTGCGATTATGTTGCGGTCGTGGTGTCGGTACTGCTGGTCGGGGTATCACAGGGTTCTGAAATTCATTTCGGGGCCACTCATTTCGGGGCATGTTGTTGCGAACCGGTGCTGACTGGTTCATACGGCACTTGCGAATCTCATTCAGGTTGTGGTGCTCATTTTCCATAATAATAGCCTTGTCTACCAATGTCTTGAAATCTGGAAAGGTGTGGACTACCAGTTGGCACTTCAGAGATGGAACAAGTCCGTCCAGAAACCTCTCCATCTTTTTGTTCTCTGTCATGTACTCATCGTTGGCGTACCGAGCTAGCTGAGTAAATTGGTCCAGGTACTGGGTTACCGTTGTGCCCCGTTGCTTGTGATCCTCAAACTCTCGTTTCTTTAACTTCATGATACTATTGGGGATATGGGCTCCCCAGAAGTTTTCCTTGAATTGCTCCCAGGTCATGTCCGCTCCATTGGGATACGTGTGGCACAGATTTTCCCACCATGATGTTGCTGTACCAGAAAAGTAATGCAGAGCATATAGTACTTTTTCCTGGTCCGTACACTGGGCTATGACCAACTTCCTTTCAATGTCATGTAGCCAGTCGTCTGTCTCCAGAGGTTTATCTGCGTGAGAAAAGACCGTTGGGTTGGTCTTCTGGAGTTCAGATAATTTTGACCAGGGTTGTTGTTGTGCTTGGTGATTCCCCATATTTATCAAGTGCTGCATCATTTCTTGGTGCTGTTGCTGACTTTGCTCGTACAGACAGAACACTTCTGAAAACGCAGAATCATTGCTCTGTTGACTTGTCTGTCCAGGTGTGAAATTGTTTCCCATCTGCGCAAAGTTGTCCTCTCGGGGACTGGGCATAAAACGAGTCCAGGGATGATGCATTTTATTTCTAGGGTATTGGTATAACATGATGAGAAAAGAATTTCAAAGGAGAAAAACAAATCTTTAAGAAACTGAAAATAAAACCCCCCCAAGACGCAAGTACAGCAAGACATATTATCCATGCAGGTTTTAATTATACAAGAAGGACTTAATCATACATGCGTGATCTAATTATACAATATGCATGCCGCCGCCATATACTACATGACCGCTTATTAAAACTAGCGCACTGCTCTAACTTCTAGCGTGCTGCAGTCTGAGTCTACTACTTGCTATCTTACAAGGGAGGAAAAGGATAGAAGATAACTATTTTACAACTACGTCTCATTAAGGGTGGTTGCGGTGTAGCTGCCTTGGCTGCCATCATGGAGTATCTCAGATGTCATAGGCCCTGCTGAGTGTGAGTCCCAGATGAGGTGCTGAAGATTCGACCTCCTCATCCTCCTCGTGTATGGTCTCTAGTCGCGCCACGCCTGCTCGCAGTGGCACTGTGCTTGTTGGTAGTGACGCTCTAACGGGAATGGGTGCAACCAAGCGACTAGCTTCGTTGCTCGGGGATGGGCGTCGAAACACAGAATAAGTAGAAGGGATATATGGTGGAGTCAGAATGCATGGAGCATGCGGTGACGGAGAACGGAGCTCCCTCCTACGAGGAACTCTCGCACAAGCTAAGTCCATTCGTACAATAAGATAGTCATCCACCAGTGAGGTGAAGACTGATTCTAGAGCCATGATATATTGAACCAAGGGTTCAATTGCCTCGTCCCTTTCTTCCACGGTGCACGAGAAAGCATAATGACTTGTGTATGGAACATGACATGGCAGGTAATAATAGGGACGGGTCTGCATGATTGGAAGGATGTCCCTTAGACGAGCAATGGCTTCACGAGCGGCCATCTGGATAGCATGCATCTTAGTAGGCATGACTCTCCCAACAAAGCGGTAGTTGCGGTGGGGCTCGGCGGTTTCACCCCGAATATATACCAAGGCCTGGTACATGGTCAGGGTGTCTGTGATCCTGTCGGGGAAGATGGTGTACTCCGGACGGCTTGGTGATCTCACCGCGACCCTAGCGATGATGACGAGAAGACGGGAGAATCCCGTAGGCTTGTTGGCAAATATCTGGGTCGGACAGCTGCCGCCATACATCTACAACAGTAGACAAAAATCCAAATAGTCATATCATAGGTATATGATGACTAAGGAAAAATTGTTACAATGCACAAAATGCATGCTAAGGAAATGTTAGGACTGGTCCTATTACTAGCGAACGCACCTAGGGCTTCCTACAGTCAGCCCGGCTCTGATACCAAGGTTTGCCAGGCTCACTTCCGTAATAAATCACAGAATAGCCCAAAGTCTCACCAGCCCCAAGATCAGGACTGCTGGTGGACTTCCTTGATATAGATAACCAGTACATACATAATATTACATCGGGTTGAGCCAAAGTGCTCTACAATCTGGTACAAACTTGTAAAATAGGTGGCGGTGGAATATGACAGTGGGTGATGGTGATACAGCACCGATACAATAAAGTAAGCCAAGAGTCAGGGTGAGGCTTGACTATTTTATTTGTGTAGCGGAAGCACTAGTGTTTGATACACGTGGTAGACTCCAAATCCACAGGTGACTGACTGGGAATACTTCTACGCGTTGGGCTCGCTAGCGCAGTCCTCCTCTGCAAGCTCGTCCTCATCCAGGTCTGGCCAAGACAATAGCCAGGGACAACCCTGTGAGTACGTTGGAATGTACTCACAAACATTATGAACAGAAGGTATAACGAATGCAAATGCTCATGATGGGCTATGCCAAATGCACATATTGACTGGAATTAAATCATGACATGATAATGTGGATCTGATGTGGGTAACTAATCAAATAACAGTAGTGATAGCCAAGAAATTTAAAGTGGAACATCGGGTGTTAGACCGCCTGAGAAATTCCAGGAAAAATGCCAAACGGGTGTCTGAAAGAGACGCCTGATAAGGTCTTGGAAAGAAATGCCAAACGGGTGTCTAAAAGAGAATCGGGCGAGACAGGACCGCCCGAGAACTCAAGCGGCGCCACGTAAGGTCTTGAAAATAAAACTGAGTATCCGGGTAGTCCAGCCATCCCAGGTGAGACTCAGAAAAGAAAATAAAGCTGAGTGCACGGGTAGTCTAGCCATCCCAAGTGACACTCGGTACAATTGAATAAGATAACCGGGTTAGTCCATCACATCAATAATATGCATAACAATATTATTCATGGCAGCCTCAGTGGTGCCCATAATTACCCTGCAAGATGGATCAAGCTCAATTTAATTATTTTCCTCCAAAGACCGACACCGGGACCGATACTTGATCCTTCCCAACTGTGCCCTTGACCGTGGACACGGCTATTCAAATAGATGTAACTCTCCAAAGGTTGTACTCTTTACCCACATGTATGGAATTCCTATAGCCAATGTTTAGACCTTGACTAATATCCATTACGGCTTTTGGGTTGGAAACACACCTGACCAACACACACCAGAATAACTTTCCGGATGCCAGGAATCACCCAAAGCATCTTTCAAGAAAAACTCTAAGTCGAGGAGACCATCGTCTCGAATAGCATGGCATCACTATTAATACGCGCGGATTGCAAGGGGTGCCCCCCTCTCGGCCTAGCCGGATACACCCATGCCCCCTGACCCAATGACTGGCATTAGTCCATGGCCGAGGAACCCTCATCGTGGCCTCTCTAAGTGGTGTGTAGACGGAAAGGGGTTAACAACTTACTAAATCGCACTCCCCTTGCGGGAAGACAAGTGGCAGCACGGTGTGTAGTTAGGCTTAATGGAACAAGACTTGATTCTAGGTCGACTCAGGAGGTGTTGTTATTAAGACTGGCATGTCTCACATGCCACAGTGACACCGTCGTGTCGTAACACAGTCCGTGCCCATCGGCACGTCCAAGTCAGGAGATACACTCCTGGATTCTTTCCACATTAATACGTTAGCAAAATACCTGAAGAGTGAAATAGTGCTCACATGACATGCAACAGGGTCCATGCAATAGTGCTCAAATTGACTTGACCGATACATGCTTCTACTATTACTACTATATGGTGCGAAACCACTCTGAAGCAACCATGCAGGTAATTGCTACGTCTCGAGCTTGCGTTGGTTTTCCCCAAAGAGGAAGGGATGATGCAGCAGAGTAGCGTCAGTATTTCCCTCAGTTTTGAGAACCAAGGTATCAATCCATTAGGAGGCCACGCTCAAGTCCCTCGTGCCTACACAAAACGATAGCTACTCGCAACCAACGCGATTAGGGGTTGTCAAGCCCTTCACGGTCACTTACGAGAGTGAGATCTGATAGACATAATATTTTTGGTATTTTTGGTATAAAGATGCAAGGTAAAAGGTAAAAGCAAAGTAAAAGAGCAAAGCAATATTAAAGTGATGGAGATTGATATGATGAGAATAGACCCGGGGGCCATAGGTTTCACTAGTGGCTTCTCTCAAGAGCATAAGTATTCTACGGTGGGTGAACAAATTATTGTTGAGCAATTGACAGAATTGAGCATAGTTATGAGAATATATAGGCATGATCATGTATATAGGCATCACGTCCATGACAAGTAGACCGAAACGATTCTGCATCTACTACTATTACTCCACTCATCGACCGCTATCCAGCATGCATCTAGAGTATTAAGTTAAAAACAGAGTAACGCCTTAAGCAAGATGACATGATGTAGAGAGATAAATTCATGCAATATGAAATAAACCCCATCTTGTTATCCTCGATGGCAACGATACAATATGTGCCTTGCTGCCCCTTCTATCACTGGGTAAGGACACCGCAAGATCGAACCCAGAGCTAAGCACTTCTCCCATGGCAAGAACTACCAATCTAGTTGGCCAAACCAAACAGATAATTCGAAGAGACTTGCAAAGATAACCAATCATACATAAAATAATTCAGAGAAGATTCAAATATTATTCATAGATAGACTTGATCATAAACCCACAATTCATCGGTCTCAACAAACACACCGCAAAAAGAAGATTACATCGAATAGATCTCCACAAGAGAGGGGGAGAACTTTGTATTGAGATTCAAAGAGAGAGAAGAAGCCATCTAGCTACTAACTATGGACCCGAAGGTCTGAGGTAAACTACTCACACTTCATCGGAGGGGCTAGGATGATGTAGAAGCCCTCCGTGATGACGGCCCTCTTCCGGCGGAGCTCCGGAACAGGCCCCAAGATGGGATCTCGTGGATACAGAAAGTTGCGGCGGTGGAATTAGGTTTTTGGCTCCTGTTCTGATCGTTTGGGGGTACGTGTGTATATATAGGAGGAAGAAGTATGCCGGAGGAGCAACGAGGGGCCCACGAGGCAGGGGCGCGCCCTAGGGGGGGCGCCCCCACCCTCGTGACCACCTCTTTTGTTCCTTGGAGCAGGGTCCAAGTCTCCTGGATCACGTTCGGTGAGAAAATCACGTTCCCGAAGATTTTATTCTGTTTGGACTTCGTTTGATATTCCGTTTCTTCGAAACACTAAAATAGGAAAAAAAACAGCAATTCTGAGTTGGGCCTCCGGTTAATAGGTTAGTCCCAAAAATAATATAAAAGTGGAAAATAAAGCCCAATATAGTCCAAAACAATAGATAATATAGCATGGAGCAATCAAAAATTATAGATACGTTGGAGACGTATCAGGCATCCCCAAGCTTAATTCCTGCTCGTCCTCGAGTAGGTAAATGACAAAAAGAGAATTTTTGATGCGAAGTGCTACTTGGCATAATTTCAATGCAAATCTTCTTAATTGTGGTATGAATATTCATATCCATAAGATTCAAGACAAAAGTTTATATTGACATAAAAATAATAATACTTCAAGCATACTAACAAAGCAATTATGTCTTCTCTAAATAACATGGCCAAAGAAAGTTATCCCTACAAAATCATATAGTCTGGCTATGCTCTATCTTCACCACACAAAGTATTTAAATCATGCACAACCTTGATGACAAGCCAAGCAATTGTTTCATACTCTAACTTTTTCAAAACTTTTTCAATCTTCACGCAATACATGAGCGTGAGCCATGGATATAGCACGATAGGTGGAATAGAATGGTGGTTGTGGAGAAGACAAAAAGGAGAAGATAGTCTCACATCAACTAGGCGTATCAATGGGCTATGGAGATGCCCATCAATAGATATCAATGTGAGTGAGTAGGGATTGCCATGCAACGGATGCACTATAGCTATAAGTATATGAAAGCTCAAAAAGAAACTAAGTGGGTGTGCATCCAACTTGCTTGCTCATGAAGACCTAAGGCAATTTGCGGAAGCCCATCATTGGTATATACAAGCCAAGTTCTATAATGTAAAATTCCCACTAGTATATGAAAGTGATAACATGAGAGACTCTCTACTATGTAGATCATGGTGCTACTTTGAAGCACAAGTGTGGTAAGAGGATAGTAACATTGTCCCTTCTCTCTTTTTCTCTCATTCTTTTTTTATTTGGGCCTTTTCTCCTTTTTTTTATTTTATGGCCTCTTTTTATTTGGGCTTCTTTGGCCTCTTTTATTTATTTTTCGTCCGGAGTCTCATCCCGACTTGTGGGGTAATCATAGTCTCCATCATTCTTTCCTCACTGGGACAATGCTCTAATAATGATGATCATCACACTTCTATTTTTATTACAACTCAACATACAACTCGATACTTAGAACAAAATATGACTCTATGTGAATGCATCCGGCGGTGTACCGGGATATGCAATATGACAATGATGAATGTGTCATGATGAACTAGATGGTGGAAAGTTGCATGGCAATATATCTCGGAATGGATATGGAAATTCCATAATAGGTAGGTATGGTGGCTGTTTTGAGGAAGGTATATGGTAGGTGTATGATACCGGCGAAAGGTGCGCGGTATTAGAGAGGCTAGCAAAGGTTCAAGGGTGAGAGTGCGTATAATCCATGGACTCAACATTAGTCATAAAGAACTCATATACTTATTGCAAAAATCTAGAAGTTATCAAAGCAAAGTATTACGTGCATGCTCCTAGGGGGATAGATTGGTAGCAAAAGACCATCGCTCGTCCCCGACCGCCACTCATAAGGAAGACAATCAATAAATAAATCATGCTCCGACTTCATTACATAACGGTTCACCATACGTGCATGCTATGGGAATCACATACTTTAACACAAGTATTCTTTAAATTCACAACTACTCAACTAGCATGACTTTAATATTATCACCTCCATATCTCAAAACAATTATCATGCTTCAATCTTTTCTTAGTATTCAACACACTCAAAAGAAAGTTTCACAAATCTTGAATACCAAGCATATTATTATTAGGCAAATTACCATGCTATTAAGAGACTCTCAAAATGATTTAAGTGAAGCATGCGAGATCAATAGTTTCTTTAAAACAAATCCACCACCGTGCTCTAAAAGATCTAAGTGAAGCACATAGAGCAAAATTATAACGCTCAAAAGATATAAGTGAAGCACATAGAGCAAAACTACTTAGCTCAAAAGATATAAGTGAAGCACATAGAGTATTATATCAAATTTTAATTCATGTATGGCTCTCTCAAAAGGTGTGTACAGCAAGGATGATTGTGGCATACTAAGACACAAAGACACAAATAATACAAGATGCTCCAAGCAAAACACATATCATGTTGGTGAATAAAAATATAGCTCCAAGTAAATTACCGATGGAAGTGGACGAAAGAGGGGATGCCTTCCGGGGCATCCCCAAGCTTTGACTTTTTGGTGTCCTTGGATTATCTTGGGGGTGCCATGGGCATCCCAAGCTTAGGCTCTTGCCACTCCTTGTTCCATAATCCATCAAAAGAATTCACCCAAAACTTGAAAACTTCACAACACAAAACTCAAAGAAGAAAACTCGTGAGCTCCGTTAGCGAAAGAAAACAAAAGACCACTTCAAGGTACTGTAATGAACTCATTATTTATTTATATTGGTGTTAAACCTACTGTATTCCAACTTCTATATGGATTATAAACTATTTTACTAGCCATAGATTCATCAAAATAAGCAAACAACACACGAAAAACAGAATCTGTCAAAAACAGAACAGTCTGTTGTAATCTATAGCTAGCGCAAGATCTGGAACACCAAAAATTCTAAAATAAATTGCTGGACGTGAGGAATTTATTTATTAATCATCTGAAAAAATAATTAACTAAATAGAACTCTTCAAATAAAAATGACAGCAGTTCTCGTGAGCACTAAAGTTTCTGTTTTTTACAGCAAGTTCAACAAGACTTTCCCCAAGTCTTCCCAACGGTTCTACTTGGCACAAACACTAATTAAACACAAAAAACACAACTAAAACAGAGGCTAAATAATTTATTTATTACTAAACAGGAGCAAAAAGCAAGGAATAAAAATAAAATTGGGTTGCCTCCCAACAAGCGCTATCGTTTAACGCCCCTAGCTAGGCATAAAAGCGAGGATATATCTAGGTATTGCCGCCTTTGGTAGGCAATCCATAAGTGGCTCTCATAATAGTTTCATATGGTAATTTTATTTTCTTTCTAGGAAAGTGTTCCATGCCCTTTTTTAATGGAAATTGAAATCTAATATTCCCTTCCTTCATATCAATAATCGGACCAACCGTTCTAAGGAAAGGTCTACCAAGAATAATAGGGCAAGAAGGATTGCAATCTATATCAAGAACAATGAAATCTACGGGCACATAATTCCTATTTGCAACAATAAGAACATCATTAATTATTCCCATGGGTTTCACAATAGTGGAATCTGCAAGATGCAAGTTTAGAGAGCAATCATCAAAATTACGGAAATCTAGTAAATCACACAAAGTCTTGGGAATAGTAGAGACACTAGCACCCAAATCACAAAAAGCATAAAACTCATGATCTTTAATTTTAATTTTAATAGGGATAGAAACTTTCAACTCAAGTTTTTCTTCATAAGATTGCATCAAGGCATCAACAATATGTTCGGTGAAGGCTTTATTTCGACTATAAGAATGTGGAGAATTTAGCATGGATTGCAACAAGGAAATACGATCAATTAAAGAGCAACTTTCATAATTAAATTCCTTGAAATCCAATATAGTGGGTTTAGCAACATCTAGATTTTTATTTCTCTCAATCCCACTTTTATCAATTTCATCATTAAGATCTAAATACTCTGAATTTTAGAACGCCTTCTAGGTAAAGGAAGATCATATTCAGTTTCATCAAGATTCATATTGCAAAATATAGATTTAATAGGGGACACATCAATAACTTTTAGATCTTCATCTTGATTTTCATAGGAATTGGAAGAACACACTTTAATAAAGGCATCTTTGGAAGCACACATCCTAGCGGTTCTTTTCTTACACTCGTAAATTGAAATTCTCATGGCTTTTAGAGACTCATTGATATCATGCTTAGGTGGAATAGATCTAAGTTTCAAAGAATCAACATCAAGAGCAATTCTATCAACGTTCCTAGCGAAATCATCAATCTTAAGCAATTTTTCTTCAATCATAGCATTAAAATTCTTTTGCGAAGAAATAAATTCTTTAATATTAGAATCAAAATCAGAGGGCATCTTATTATAATTTCCATAAGAGTTATTGTAGGAATTCCCATAATTATTAGAAGGATTACTAGGATATGGCCTAGGATTAAAATTCCCTCTATAAGCGTTGTTACCAAAATTATTCCTACCAACAAAATTCACATCCATAGATTCATTGTTATTCTTAATCAAAGTAGACAAAGGCATATCATTAGGATCAGAAGAAACACTCTTAGTAGCAAATAATTTCATAAGTTCATCCATCTTTGCACTCAACACATTAATTTCTTCTATCGCATGCACTTTTTTATTAGAAGTTCTTTCAGTATGCCATTGAGAATAATTAACCATAATATTATCTAGGACCTCAGTAGCATCTCCTAAAGTGATTTCCATAAAAGTGCCTCCCGCGGCCGAATCTAAAAGATTTATAGAAGCAAAATTCAATCCGGCATAAAATTTTTGTATAATCATCCACAAATTCAAACCATGAGTAGGGAAATCACGTATCATTAATTTCATTCTCTCCCAAGCTTGTGCAACACGTTCATGATCAAGTTGTTTAAAGTTCATAATATCGTTTCTAAGAGAGATTATCTTAGCGGGAGGAAAATACTTAGAGATAAAAGCATCTTTGCACTTGTTCCATGAATCAATACTATTCTTAGGCAAAGACGAAAACCAAGCTTTAGCACGATCTCTAAGCGAAAAAGGAAATAGCTTCAATTTAACGACATCATTATCGACATATTTTTTCTTTTGCATATCACATAAATCAACAAAGCTATTCAGATGAGTAGCGGCATCTTCACTAGGAAGGCCGGCGAATTGATCTTTCATAACAAGATTCAACAAAGCAGTATTAATTTCACGAGATTCAGCATCGGTAAGAGAAGCAATCGGAGTGCTAAGGAAATCATTATTATTGGTATTGGTGAAGTCACACAATTTAGTATTATCTTGAGCCATCGCGACAAACAAGCAAACTAGCACACGAGCAAACAAAAAGCAAACGGGCAAAAGAGGCAAATAGAGAGGGAGGATAGAGAGAGAGGGCGAATAAAACGGCAAGGGTGAAGTGGGGGAGAGGAAAACGAGAGGCAAATGGCAAATAATGTAATGCGAGAGATAGGGATTGCGATGGGTACTTGGTATGTTGACTTTTTGCGTAGACTCCCCGGAAACGGCGCCAGAAATCCTTCTTGCTACGTCTCGAGCTTGCGTTGGTTTTCCCCAAAGAGGAAGGGATGATGCAACAGAGTAGCGTAAGTATTTCCCTCACTTTTGAGAACCAAGGTATCAATCCAGTAGGAGGCCACGCTCAAGTCCCTCGTACCTGCACAAAACGATAGCTACTCGCAATCAACGCGATTAGGGGTTGTCAAGCCCTTCACGGTCACTTACGAGAGTGAGATCTGATAGACATAATATTTTTGGTATAAAGATGCAAGGTAAAAAGTAAAAGCAAAGTAAAAATCAAAGCAATATTAAAGTGATGGAGATTGATATGATGAGAATAGACCCGGGGGCCATAGGTTTCACTAGTGGCTTCTCTCAAGAGCATAAGTATTCTACGGTGGGTGAACAAATTACTGTTGAGCAATTGACAGAATTGAGCATAGTTATGAGAATATCTAGGCATGATCATGTATATAGGCATCACGTCCGTGACAAGTAGAGCGAAACGATTCTGCATCTACTACTATTACTCCACTCATCGACCGCTATCCAGCATGCATCTAGAGTATTAAGTTAAAAACAGAGTAACGCCTTAAGAAAGATGACATGATGTAGAGAGATAAATTCATGCAATATGAAATAAACCCCATCTTGTTATCCTCGATGGCAACGATACAATACGTGCCTTGCTGCCCCTTCTGTCACTGGGTAAGGACACCGCAAGATCGAACCCAAAGCTAAGCACTTCTCCCATGGCAAGAACTACCAATCTAGTTGGCCAAACCAAACGGATAATTCGAAGAGACTTGCAAAGATAACCAATCATACATAAAGGAATTCAGAGAAGATTCAAATATTATTCATAGATAGACTTGATCATAAACCCACAATTCATCGATCTCAACAAACACATCGCAAAAAGAAGATTACATCGAATAGATCTCCACAAGAGAGGGGGAGAACTTTGTATTGAGATTCAAAGAGAGAGAAGAAGCCATCTAGCTACTAACTATGGACCCGAAAGTCTGAGGTAAACTACTCACACTTCATCGGAGGGGCTAGGATGATGTAGATGCCCTCCGTGATGACGGCCCTCTTCCGGCGGAGCTCCGGAACAGGCCCCAAGATGGGATCTCGTGGATACAGAAAGTTGCGGCGGTGGAATTAGGTTTTTGGCTCATGTTCTGATCGTTTGGGGGTACGTGTGTATATATAGGAGGAAGAAGTATGCCGGAGGAGCAACGAGGGGCCCACGAGGCAGGGGGCGCGCCCCCACCCTCGTGACCGCCTCTTTTGTTCCTTGGAGCAGGGTCCAAGTCTCCTAGATCACGTTCTCGAAGATTTTATTCCGTTTGGACTCCGTTTGATATTCCGTTTCTTCGAAACACTGAAATAGGCAAAAAAACAGCAATTCTTGGCTGGGCCTCCGGTTAATAGGTTAGTCCCAAAAATAATATAAAAGTGGAAAATAAAGCCCAATATAGTCCAAAACAATAGATAATATAGCATGGAGCAATCAAAAATTATAGATACATTGGAGACGTATCAGTAATTAATTATAACCCAAGTCAATTAATGCTTGCATTGACCAAAGTAATCAGCAAGAGGTTCTTGATAACTCCCGGTATAGTCCCCCTCTTCGTTTTCTGAAAATAAAAGTCCAAATTCAACCTTTTTTTGCCACCGCACAAAAAGTTGTCTCAAACTATTTCTAAATAAATACTAAAATCAACTAGAGTGAAAAGCAAGAATTTCATAAAAAGAAACAATTGAAACTGATATGTGGTTTAAACGTTATTAAGGATTCAAAACCAGGGACCTCTCTGTAACAGAATAATTGCCAGCGGGTCCCTGCGGTAATAAGTGAAAACGCCTCGGCCATGAATACGCTTCCCAGGGAAGAAAGCGTAAACCCGGAAAATACGCTTTTGAAAATAACAGAAAAGAACAGAATACTGACGGGTGGGCCCCACCCGTCAGGTTTGAAATTCAAACGCGCTTTACGCGCGTATGTACAAAGGGGAGGCGGTGGTCACCGGCGGCGATCGCCGGCGTTTCAGGAGGCGGCGATGGTAGGGACGCGTTCGGGGTGGCACCCCGCTTCGGTGGCTAGTGGTGGTGGTCGCCGGCGAGCACCAGAACGACGGCGAGGTCGACTCCGGCGGCCGGCGGCGTCGGGTGGTTGTGGGCTTCGCAAGAGAGGGCTCCGGTTGTCAAATTGAAGCGCGGAAACAATCACATGGTGGATCAGTGGGCTACTGGCAGAGTTTTAGAGGTGGAGGTGGAGTAGTGGCGTCATGCTGATCGGGGAGGGTGGCGGCGGATCGTTAGTCGGAGCCGGGGAAGAAGACCTTCTCGAGGTCGAGGTGGTGTGCGGGAGATCGATTGAGATGGTGGTGGAGTGGTGTGGATGAAGAACGGGGCTAGGGGTGGCCTTTTATAGGTGGTCCGAGCAGGTCAGTGGCGGAGTGGATCGCGTAGGAGTTATTCCGGCCGACAAGGTAGGTTTGGACGGCGGTCGGGGGCGGTGAGGAGTGGATGAGGTCGAGGGAATACTCCAGAAGCGCCAGCGCGACGTCCACAAGCTCTGTGGCCTTATCCACAGCGAGGTGTTCGCATGGGTGTGGCGGCGGTGTCCGTCTCCGGCGACTGGCAGACGGGCGCGGGGTGGCTTGGGCGGTCGGTCACGCCGTAGAGGACGCACCACGTGGAGAGGAGGTAGGCAGGGGAGCATTAGGGGAGTGAAGGCGGCCGGTAGCCGTGATGATCATGTTCGGCCGCCGCTGCCTAGGTCGGTGGCAGGTGCACCGGCCAGCTACTGTTCTGGCATCGTCAAGCGACCGACTAGAGGTGACCCGGTGACGCATTAATGAGGAGAAGAGGCGTGGACGAGGAGGGGATGCGGTGGAGTGCAGTGCACGGCGTCGATCTCGCCCCCCTCTCTGAAGTTCTGTCTGTTTCTGAATTTACTGAACATTTTGACAGCGATGAACAGTGCACACTAGGTGTTTGATGAAATGCCAGAGAGCTCTAGGCATCTTAGAAAATTTTGAGAATATTTGTGGTGATGAGTTGGTTCATAAGAGAGTGTATGGACAAATTTCAGAATTTTTTGGAGCAAGGAAAATTGGGTTTTGACCATGAAATGTAAATCTGGTCCATATTTGAATTGCATGGAATTTGAAAATCTTGAACTGTGGAACCCCATTTTTTTGGTGAAATGGGTTGTGGGTACTGTCTAGTTTCTGGTGTAATACTTGTGGATGCAGACAAGTCACCTAGAATGTGGTTCCTTTGTGAACCAAAGAAACCTTGATAAATATAAGTTCCACCTTGGGAATTTATTAAATATGAGGAAAAATATTTTTTTGGAGAAGTGGGGTGTTGGACACTGTCCTAGAAAGTGAGGAAGACTAAGGTAGGAATTTATAGTGACAGAATAGATTTTTGGGATGAGTTAGAAGTGTCTGAAAAGAGTAAGGTGACCAAATCCTTGGAATATTTTTAAATGCCACAAAAATTCTTCTAACATAAGAAATGCTTTTGATGTTAGACAAAATAACCAAACCAAAAACTCATCCAAATAAAGAAACCATTTAAAAAAAAATTAAAACCAAGGGTTAATTTTGTGGTGTTACAGTCTTCCCTTTATCTTTTAAGGGAGAGGCATTGACATGGTTTAGGCTATGTGATGATATTGGATCATGGAACTACCAATGATTGAAATTGAAATTTCATCAGAAGTTTTATCCTATGCATCTGGTTTATCATGATTGTAATTATATATATAATTTTTGGCCTCGCGAAGGAGAAAGCATCGCTCAAGCTTGGGGGAGGCTTAAGTCAATGTTATATTCATGCCCCAATCATGAGCTCTCAAAAGAAATGATTATTCAAAAAAATTATGCTCGGCTTTCTCTCAGTAATCGCTCCATGCTCGATACTTCTTGTACTGGTTCTTTTATGATGAAGACTATTGAATTCAAATGGGATTTATTGGAGAGGATTAAACGCAACTCTGAAGATTGGGATCTCGATGAAGGTAAGGAGTCAGGTATAACACCTAAGTTTGATTGTGTTAAATCTTTTATGGATACGGATGCTTTTCGTGAATTTAGCACTAAATATGGACTTGACTCTGAGATAGTAGCTTCTTTCTGTGAATCCTTTGCTACTCATGTTGATCTCGCTAAGGGGAAGTGGTTTAAATATAATCCTCCCATTGAAGTAAAAGTAGTTGCACCTATTAAAGTTGAAGAAAAGACTATCACTTATAATGATCCTGTTGTTCCTACTACTTATATTGAGAAACCACATTTCCCTGTTAGAATAAAGGATCATGCTAAAGCTTCAACTATGGTTCGTAAGAGTAATACTAGATCACCTACTCCCTCTGAGCAAATTAAAGTTGAACCTAGTGTTGCTATGGTTAAAGATCTCTTGGCCGATAATATTGATGGGCATGTTATTTACTTCTGTGATGAAGCTGCTAGAATTGCTAGACCTGATACTAAAAATAAACATAGATCTGCTGTAGGCATGCCTGTTATATTTGTTAAAATAGGAGATCATTGCTATCATGGCTTATGTGATATGGGTGCTAGTGCAAGTGCAATACCTCATTCCTTATACAAAGAAATTATCCATGATATTACACCTGCTGAGATAGAAGAGATTGATGTTACAATTAAGCTTGCCAATAGAGATACTATCTCACCAGTTGGGATTGTTAGAGATGTTGAAGTCTTGTGTGCGAAAGTTAAATACCCTGCTGATTTTCTTGTTCTTGGTTCCCCACAAGATAACTTTTGTCCCATTATATTTGGTAGACCCTTCTTGAATACTATTAATGCTAAGATAGACTGCAATAAAGATATTGTTTTTGTTGGTTTAGGGGATATGTCTCATGAATTTAATTTTGCTAAATTTCGTAGGCAACCCCATGATAAAGAATTGGCTAGTAAAGATGAAATTATTGGTCTTGCTTCTATTGTCGTGCCTCCTATTGATCCTTTAGAACAATATTTGCTAGACCATGAAAATGATATGTTTATGAATGGAAGAAGGGAAATAGATGAAGTATTCTAAATAGGGACCTATTTTGAAGCACAACTTGCCTGTTGAAATCTTAGGGGATCCTCCTCCACCTAAGGGTGATCCCGTGTTTGAGCTTAAGCCTTTACCTGATACTCCTGAATATGCTTATCTTGATGAGAAAGAGATATATCCTGTTATTACTAGTGCTAACCTTTCAGAGCATGAAGAAAAGAAATTATTGAAAACTCTATAGAAGCACCGTGCTGCTATTGGATATACTCTTGATGATCTTAAGGGCATTAGTCCCACTCTATGCTAGCACAAAATAAAACTGGAGAAAGATGCTAAACCGGTTGTTGATCATCAACAACGGTTAAATCCTAAGATGAAAGAATTGGTAAGAAAAGAAATACTAAAGCTTCTAGAGGCAGGTATAATTTATCATGTTGCTGATAGTCAGTGGGTAAGTCTTGTCCATTGTGTCCCTAAGAAGGGAGGTATTAATGTTGTTCCTAATGATAAAGATGAATTGATCCCACAAAGAATTGTTACAGGTTATAGAATGGTAATTGATTTCCGTAACTAAATAAAGCTACTAAAAAGGATCATTACCCTTTACCTTTTATTGATCAAATGCTAGAAAGATTATCCAAGCATACACATTTTTGCTTTCTAGATGGTTATTCTAGTTTCTCTCAAATACATGTGTCAAAAGAGGATCAAGAAAACACAACGTTTACTTGCCCTTTCGGTACCTTTGCTTATAGACGTATGCCTTTTGGTTTATGTAATGCACCTGCTACCTTTCAAAGATGTATGACTGCTATATTCTCTGAATTTTGTGAAAAGATTGTTGACGTTTTCATAGATGATTTCTCCATTTACAGAACTTCTTTTGATGATTGCTTAAGAAACCTTGATCGAGTTTTGCAAAGATGTGAAGAAACTAATCTTGTCTTGAGTTGGGACAAGTGCCACTTTATGGTTAATGAAGGTATTGTCTTGGGGCATAAAATTTCTGAAAGTGGTATTGAAGTTGATAAAGCTAAGGTTGATGTTATTGAAAAGATGTCGTGTCCTAAGGACATTAAAGGTATAAGAAGCTTCCTTAGTCATGCTGGTTTTTATAGGAGGTTCATTAAGGACTTCTCTAAAATCTCTCGGCCTCTGACTAATCTCTTACAAAAAGATGTCCCTTTTGTCTTTGATGATGACTGTGTAGAAGCATTAGAAATACTTAAGAAAGCTTTGATTTCTGCACCTATTGTTCAGCCTCCTGATTGGAATTTACCATTTGAAATCATGTGTGATGCTCGTGATTATGCTGTAGGGGCTGTTCTAGGACAAAGAATTGATAAGAAATTGAATGTTATTCAATATGTGATGTCTACTACACAACCTTCTTCTTGTAGACGTTGTTGGGCCTCCAAGTGCAGAGGTTTGTAGGACAGTAGCAAATTTCCCTCAAGTGGATGACCTAAGGTTTATCAATCCGTAGGAGGCGTAGGATGAAGATGGTCTCTCTCAAGCAACCCTGCAACCAAGTAACAAAGAGTATCTTGTGTCCCCAACACACCCAATACAATGGTAAATCGTATAGGTGCACTAGTTTGGCGAAGAGATAGTGAAACAAGTGGTATATGGATAGTAGATAAAGGTATTTGTAGTCCGAATTTATAAAAACAGCAAGGTAGCAAGTGATAAAAGTGAGAATAAACGGTATTGCAATGCGTTGAAACAAGGCCTAGGGTTCATACTTTCACTAGTGCAAGTCCTCTCAACAATACTAACATAATTGGATCACATAACTATCCCTCAACATGCAACAAAGATTCACTCCAAAGTCACTAATAGCGGAGAACGAATGAAGAGATTATGGTAGGGTACGAAACCACCTCAAAGTTATTCTTTCCAATCAATCCGGTGGGCTATTCCTATAAGTGTCACAAACAGCCCTAGAGTTTGTATTAGAATAACACCTGAAGACACAAATCAACCAAAACCCTAATGTCACATAGATACTCCAATGTCACCTCAAGTATCCGTGGGCATGATTATACGATAAGCATCACACAATCTCAGATTCATCTATTCAACCAACACAAAGGACCTCAAAGAGTGCCCCAAAGTTTCTACCGGAGAATCATGATGAAAATGTGTGCCAACCCCTATGCATAGGTTCATGGGAGGAACCCGCAAGTTGATCACCAAAACATACATCAAGTGAATCACGTGATATCCCATTGTCACCACAGATATCCACGGCAAGACATACATCAAGTGTCCTCAAATCTTTAAAGACTCGATCCGATAAGATTACTTCAAGGGGAAAACTCAATTCATTACAAGAGAGTATAGAGCGGGAGGAGAAACATCATAGGATCCAAATATAATAGCAAAGCTCGCGATACATCAAGATCGTATCATCTCAAGAACACGAGAGAGAGAGAGATCAAACACATAGCTACTGGTACATACCCTCAGCCCCGAGGGAGAACTACTCCCTCCTCATCATGGAGAGCACCAGGATGATGAAGATGGCCACCGGAAAGGTTTCAACATTTTATCATATTCTGACTTTTCTAGGGAATTATTGCAACAACGGTAAACTTTCTGTTTTCAAACATCAACATGTATACTTGTAACATAGGCATAGTAAAGGCTATCAATGCCACTTTTATTGAAATAAAATATGCAAAACATTGTTCTAAATAACAGCAAGCAAATCCTAACAAAATAAATTGACGCTCCAAGAAAAACACATATCATGTGACGAATAAAAATATAGCTCCAAGTAAAGTTACCGATGAACGAAGACGAAAGAGGGGATGCCATCCGGGGCATCCCCAAGCTTAGGCTCTTGGTTGTCCTTGAATATTACCTTGGGGTGCCTTGGGCATCCCCAAGCTTAGGCTCTTTCCACTCCTTATTCCATAGTCCATCGAATCCTTACCAAAAACTTGAAAACTTCACAACACAAAACTTAAAGTAGAAAACTCGTAAGCTCTGTTAGTATAGGAAAATAAATCACCACTTAAAGATACTGTAATGAACTCATTCTTTATTTATATTGGTGTTAAACCTACTTTATTCCAACTTCTCTATGGTTCATAAACTATTTTACTAGCCATAGATTCATCAAAATAAGTAAACAACACATGAAAAACAGAATCTGTCAAAAACAGAACAGTCTGTAGTAATCTGAATCAAACGTATACTTCTGGAACTCATAAAATTCTCAAATAAATTGCTGGACCTGAGGAATTTATCTATTAATCATCTGCAAAAATAATTAACTAAATATCACTCTCCAAATAAAAATTACAGCAGTTCTCGTGAGCGCTAAAGTTTCTGTTTTTTTATAGCATGATCAACAAGACTTTCCCCAAGTCTTCCCAAAGGTTCTACTTGGCACAAACACTAATTAAAAGCATCAAACCACATCTAAACAGAGGCTAGATGAATTATTTATTACTAAACAGGAACAAAAAGCATGGAATAAAAATAAAATTGGGTTGCCTCCCAACAAGCGCTATCGTTTAACGCCCCTAGCTAGGCATGATGATTTCAATGATGCTCACATAAAGAATAAGAATTGAAACATAAAGAGAGCATCGTGAAGAATATTACTAGCACATTTAAGTCTAACCCACTTCCTATGCATAGGGATTTTGTGAACAAACAACTTATGGGAGCAATAATCAACTTGCATAGGAAGGTAAAGCAAGCATAACTTCAAAATTTTAAGCACATAGAGAGGAAACTTGATATTATTGCAATTCCTACAAGCATATATTCCTCCCTCATAATAATTTTCAGTAGCATCATGAATGAATTCAACAATATAACCAGCACCTAAAGCATTCTATTCATGATCTACAAGCATATAAATTTTACTACTCTCCACATAAGCGAAATTCTTCTCTTGAATAGTAGTGGGAGAAACTCAACAAAGTAACTATCATGTGATTGAAAATTAAGATCAAGATGACAAGTTTCATGACTATCATTATTCTTTAAAGCATATGTGTCATCACAATAATCATTATAGATAGGAGGCATGCTTTCATAATAAATTTGCTCATCAAAACTTGGGGGACAAAAATATCATCTTCATCAAACATAGCTTCCCCAAGCTTGTGGCTTTGCATATCATTAGCATCATGGATATTCAAGGAATTCATACTAACAACATTGCAATCATGCTCATCATTCAAATATTTAGTGCCAAACATTTTATAGATTTGTTCTTCTAGCACTTGAGAACAATTATCCTTTCCATCATACTCAGAAAAGATATTAAAAAGGTGAAGCGTATGAGACAAACTCAATTCCAGTTTTTTATAGTTTTCTTTTATAAACTAAACTAGTGATAAAACAAGAAACTAAAAGACTCGATTGCAAGATCTAAAGATATACCTTCAAGCCCTCACCTCCCCGGCAACGGCGCCAGAAAAGAGCTTGATGTCTACTACACAACCTTCTTCTTGTAGACGTTATTGGGCCTCCAAGTGCAGAGGTTTGTAGGACAGTAGCAAATGTCCCTCAAGTGGATGACCTAAGGTTTATCAATCCGTAGGAGGCGTAGGATGAAGATGGTCTCTCTCAAGCAACCCTGCAACCAAGTAACAAAGAGTATCTTGTGTCCCCAACACACCCAATACAATGGTAAATTGTATAGGTGCACTAGTTCGGCGAAGAGATAGTGAAACAAGTGGTATATGGATAGTAGATAAAGGTATTTGTAGTCTGAAATTATAAAAACAGCAAGGTAGAAAGTGATAAAAGTGAGCGTAAACGGTATTGCAATGCGTTGAAACAAGGCCTAGGGTTCATACTTTCACTAGTGCAAGTCCTCTCAACAATACTAACATAATTGGATCACATAACTATCCCTCAACATGCAACAAAGAGTCACTCCAAAGTCACTAATAGCGGAGAACGAACGAAGAGATTATGGTAGGGTACGAAACCACCTCAAAGTTATTCTTTCCAATCAATCCGGTGGGCTATTCCTATAAGTGTCACAAACAGCCCTAGAGTTCGTACTAGAATAACACCTTAAGACACAAATCAACCAAAACCCTAATGTCACCTAGATACTCCAATGTCACCTCAAGTATCCGTGGGCATGATTATAGATAAGCATCACACAATCTCAGATTCATCTATTCAACCAACACAAAGGACCTCAAAGAGTGCCCCAAAATTTCTACCGGAGAATCACGACGAAAACGTGTGCCAACCCCTATGCATAGGTTCATGGGCGGAACCCGCAAGTTGATCACCAAAACATACATCAAGTGAATCACGTGATATCCCATTGTCACCACAGATATCCACGGCAAGAGATACATCAAGTGTTCTCAAATCTTTAAAGACTCGATCCGATAAGATTATTTCAAGGGGAAAACTCAATTCATTACAAGAGAGTAGAGGGGGAGGAGAAACATCATAGGATCCAAATATAATAGCAAAGCTCGCGATACATCAAGATCGTATCATCTCAAGAACACGAGAGAGACAGAGAGATCAAACACATAGCTACTGGTACATACCCTCAGCCCCGAGGGAGAACTACTCCCTCCTCGTCATGGAGAGCACCAGGATGATGAAGATGGCCACCGGAGAGGGATTGCCCCCTCCAGCAGGGTGCCGGAATGGGTCTAGATTGGTTTTTGGTGGCTACGGAGGCTTCTGGCGGCGGAACTCCCGATCTATGTTGCGTTCTGGAAGTTTTAGGTCACGTGGGTATATATGGGTGCAGGGAGGACGTCGAAGGAGCCACGGGGTCCCACGAGACAGGGGGCGCGCCCTAGGGGGGGCGCGCCCCCCACCCTCGTGAGCACCTCGTGTCTCCCCTGACGTGGGGTCCAAGTCCATCAGGTGTGTTTCCTTCCAAAAATAACTTCTCCAGTTGATTTCATTCCGTTTCGACTCCGTCTGATATTCCTTTTCTTCAAAACACTGAAATATGCATAAAACAGCAAATCTGGGCTGGGCCTCCGGTTAATAGGTTAGTCCCAAAAGTAATATAAAAGTGGATAATAAAGCCCAATATTTCCCAAAACAGTAGATAATATAGCATGGAGCAATCAAAAATTATAGATACGTTGGAGACGTATCAATATGCTAGTAAAACTCTAGACAGTGCTCAAAGAAATTATGCTACTACTGAAAAATAATTTTTTAGCAGTTGTATTTGCTTGTGATAAGTTCAGACTTTATATAGTTTATTCTAAAGTAACTATTCACACTGATCATGCTGCTATTAAATATCTTATGGAAAAGAAATATGCTAAACCTAGACTTATTAGATGGGTTCTCTTGATACAAGAATTTGATTTGCATATTATTGATAGTAAGGGAGCTGAGAACCCCATTGCAGACAACTTGTCTAGGTTAGAGAATGTTCTTGATGACCCACTACCTATTGATGATAGCTTTCCTGACGAACAATTAGTTGTGATAAATGCTTCTCGTACTGCTCCACGATATGCTGATTATGCTAATTATATTGTTGCTAAGTTTATACCACCTAGTTTCACATACCAGCAAAAGAAAAAGTTATTCTATGATTTAAGACATTACTTCTGGGATGGCCCACATCTTTATAAAGAAGGAGTGGATGGTGTTATTAGATGTTGTGTACCTAAGCATGAACAGGAACAGATCCTATGCAAGTGTCACTCCGAGGCTTATGGAGGACACCACGCTGGAGATAGAACTGCACATAAGGTATTGCAATCCGGTTTTTATTGGCCTACTCTCTTCAAGGATGCCCGTAAGTTTGTCCTATCCTGTGATGAATGTCAAAGAATTGGTAATATTAGTAGACGTCAAGAAATGCCCATGAATTATTCACTTGTTATTGAACCATTTGATGTTTGGGGCTTTGATTATATGGGACCGTTTCCTTCTTCTAATGGGTATACACATATTTTAGTTGCTGTTGATTACGTTACTAAGTGGGTAGAAGCTATTCCAACTAGTAGTGCTGATCATAACACCTCTATTAATATGCTTAAAGAAGTTATTTTTCCAAGGTTTGGAGTCCCTAGATATTTAATGACTGATGGTGGTTCACATTTTATTCATGGTGCTTTCCGTAAAATGCTTTCTAAGTATGACGTTAATCATAGAATTGCATCTCCTTGTCACCCACAGTCTAGTGGTCAAGTAGAATTGAGCAGTAGAGAGCTTAAATTAATTTTGCAAAAGACTGTTAATAGATCTAGAAAGAATTGGTCCAAGAAACTTGATGATGCATTATGGGCTTATAGAACTGCATATAAAAATCCTATGGGTATGTCTCCATATAAAATGGTTTATGGAAAGGCATGTCACATACCTCTTGAACTAGAACATAAGGCATATTGGGCCATTAAAGAGCTCAATTATGATTTCAAACTTGCCGGTGAGAAGAGGCTTTTTGACATTAGCTTACTTGATGAATGGAGAGCCCAGGCTTATGAGAATGCCAAACTATTTAAAGAAAAAGTTAAAATATGAAAAGGATACAAAGACGTGAGTTTAATGTATGTGATTGTGTATTGCTATACAACTCTCGTTTAAGATTTTTTGCAGGAAAACTCCTCTCTAAATGGGAAGGTCCTTACGTCATCGAGCAGGTCTATCGTTCTGGTGCCATAAAAATCAATAACTTCCAAGGCACAAATCCGAGGGTGGTGAACGGTCAAAGAATCAAACATTATATCTCAGGTAATCCCATAAATGTTGAAACCAATGTTATTGAAATCGTAACCCCGGAGGAATACATAAGGGACACTTTCCAGAATGTTTCAGACTTCGAAAAGAAATAGGTACGTGGTACGGTAAGTAAACCAACTCCAAAACAGTTCTAATGGCAATTTTTCTCCATTTTGGAATATTTAAGAAAATAGGAAAACAAGAAGTAATCTGGGAAGGACACGAGGCGTCCACGAGGGTGGAGGGCGCGCCCTACCCCCCCCCCCCCCCCCGGCGCGCCCCCTTGCCTCGTGGGCACCTCGTGTGCTCTCCGGACTCTGTTTTCTTGCACGATACTTCTTTCGGTCGGTAAAAATTCATTATATAATCTGCCGAAGGTTTTGACCACCGTATCACGCAAATATCTTCTGTCTTTGTTTCGAGCTGTTTTTCTGACAAATCTTGATCGCCATGGCGTCTTCAAGTGCCCCCAAGGACAAGTTCTTCGAGAAGGTCATCAACCCCTACCTCGCGGAGGTACTGCAACACCCTCAAACCATTGAGATGTGTGAGGGGTTGCTGCACATCCGCGATGTTGAGGGACCAAGGAGGACCGGAAGCATGGAGACAAGGTTCGAGGCATTGGAGCAACAGGTTCAAGTGCCAGGAGATGGTGGAACATGGACTTGACTCCAATCATATAATGATCATGGAGTTCACCAACAACCACAAGATGGATGACAAGAACATTGGGGAGGCCATCTTCAAGCTTCACGAGAAAATCGAGCGTCTCCAAGCCCAGATCTATGACCTGCAAAACCAAAACTGTGAGTATGAATATAGATTCAAGAGGATGAGTTTGGCTGCATATTTGAGGATCCCGGAGACTCGATCATCCTTCTATGATGGTGAGCCTATGCCTTGGAAGATGGACGACAAGCCTACATCATCAACAACTCTATCTCTAAACATGTGGACAAGCGAGGTCTAAGCTTGGGGGAGTTGATACGTCCATTTTGCATCATGCTTTTATATCGATATTTATTGCATTATGGGATGTTATTACACATTATGTCACAATACTTATGCCTATTCTCTCTTATTTTAAGGGTTTACATGAAGAGGGCGAATGCCGACAGCTGGAATTCTGGGCTGCAAAAGGAGCAAATATTAGAGACCTATTCTGCACATCTCCAAAAGTCCTGAAACTCCACGGGAATTATTTTTAGAATATATAAAAAATATTGGGTGAAAGAAGTACCAGAGGGGGGCCACCCACCGTCCACGAGGGTGGGGGCGCGCCCTACCCCCTGGGCGCGCCCCCTGCCTCGTGGGCCCCCTGGTGGCCCTCTGATGCCCATCTTCGGCTATATGGAGTCTTTCTTCGAGGAAAAAATCATAAGCAAGCTCACGGGACGAAACTCCGCCGCCACGAGGCGGAACCTTGGCAGAACCAATCTAGGGCTCCGGCGGAGCTGTTCTGCCAGGGAAACTTCCCTCCGGGAGGGGGAAATCATCACCATCGTCATCACCAACAATCCTCTTATCGGGAGGGGGTCAATCTCCATCAACATATTCGCCAGCACCATCTCCTCTCAAACCCTAGTTCATCTCTTGTATCCAATATTTGTATCAAAACCTCAGTTTGGTACCTGTGGGTTGCTAGTAGTGTTGATTACTCTTTGTAATTGATGCTAGTTGGTTTATTTGGTGGAAGATCATATGTTCAGATACATTATGCATATTAATAACCCTCTGATTATGAACATGAATATGCTTTGTGAGTAGTTATGTTTGTTCCTGAGGACAAGGGAGAAGTCTCGCTATAAGTAGTCATGTGAATTTGGTATTCGTTCGATATTTTGATGAGATGTATGTTGTCTTTCCTCTAGTGGTGTCATGTGAACGTCGACTACATGACACTTTACCATTGTTTGGGCCTAGAGGAAGGCATTGGGAAGTAATAAGTAGATGATGGGTTGATAGAGTGACAGAAGCTTAAACCCTAGTTTATGCGTTGCTTCGTAAGGGGCTGATTTGGATCCATATGTTTCATGCTATGGTTAGGTTTACCTTAATACTTATGTTGTAGTTGCGGATGCTTGCAATAGGGTTTAATCATAAGTGGGATGCTTGTCCATGTAAGGACAGTACCCAAGCACCGGTCCACCCACATATCAAATTATCAAAGTACCAAACGTGAATCATATGAACGTGATGAAAACTAGCTTGACGATAATTCCCATGTGTCCTCGGGAGAGCTTTCCTTTATATAAGAGTTTGTCCAAGCTTGTCCTTTGCTACAAAAAGGATTGGGCCATCATGCTACACATTATTTACTTTTATTACTTGTTACCCGTTACAAATTACCTTATCACAAAACTATCTGTTACCGATAATTTCAGTGCTTGCAGAGAATACCTTACTGAAAACTGCTTATCATTTCCTTCTGCTCCTCGTTGGGTTAGACACTCTTACTTATCGAAAAGGCTACGATAGATCCCCTACACTTGTGGGTCATCACCTGGTACAACAAAAAGCCTAAGATTCAACACTTGAACATATGGGTGCACTGCCTATGTCAAGATAACTAAGTGAAATCAGTCTTAAGTGTTGGAAATATTAGCACTTTTTTGACTAATCTAATCCATGAATAAACAGTAAGCATAGCAAATACGGTATGCACCTCATACCGATACCTAAGCATGTGAGTGCGTACAGTACATAGAACCGAAACATCTATGAACAACATATATATGGCCAGCACATGAACGAGCAAATAGGGGATGAACGAGTCATACCCTCCGGTTGTCCAGGACAACACGGCGGTGGTAGCTGTCGGTGTCAAAACCGGCGGATCTCGGGTAGGGGGTCCCGAACTGTGCGTCTAGGATAGATGGTAAAAGGAGATGGGGGACACGATGTTTACCCAGGTTCAGGCCCTCACTATGGAGGTAATACCCCACGTTCTGCTTGATTGATCTTGATGCATATGAGTGTTACAAGAGTTGATCTACCACGAGATCATAATGGCTAAACCCTAGAAGTCTAGCCTGTATGACTATGGTAATGAGTATATCCTTTCCGGACTAACCCCTCCGGTTTATATAGACACCGGGGGGTCTAGGGTTTAGATAGAGTCAGTTACATGAGAAGGAATCTTCATAGTCGGTCGCCAAGCTTGCCTTCCATGCCAAGGAGAGTCCAATCCGGACATAGGTACAATATTCGATCTTCATGTCTTCACAGCCCATCAGTCCGGCCCATGGATAACAGGCCGGACGCCCGAGGACCCCGTAGTCCAGGACTCCCATAGTAGCCCCTGAACCTGGCTTCAATGACGAGGAGTCCGGCGCGCAGATTGTCTTCGACATTGCAAGACGGGTTCCCTTCTATCCGAACTTCAAGATAGTCTTCGGATGCGATGATAGTATCTGGACCTGTCACACACACACCATACATAAGTGCAGAGAGAATATACTTTTACACGAGTCTAATCTGCTGACAACTTTTTACAACATGACATCATGTCTGCCCGGTCACAATTCCAAACCACTTTCATGTTTCGACGCCCCACGTCCCGAGACGCGGTTGCCATTGGCACGTCTTGTCAAAGCAGAGATCATGTCCCCTTATCATGGGATTCTCATCAATGCGGGCATGGGTAACCCAACCGTGCCGTTTATACAGCCCTTGGGAATAGGTGAATCTTAAGGCGAGTGAGGAGGCGTTTAATATTTGTTGCCTTCATAAAGGGATAAGTATTCCCTCTTCCCCTCTCACGCCCTCTCTCTGTCTCCGCCTTTCCAATCTCGAGCTCCAGCATCCAAGTTCTCATCTCCTTTCCACTCAAGCAACCATGTCCGGATCCGGAGGTCAAGGCAAGTGGATGGTCTCCTCTGTCAAGGAGGAGAACATTACAGAGCTTCGGGCGGCCGGATACTTGGCGAAGGATATCACTCACCGCTTGCCGACCGAGGGACAAGTCGTCCCCATGCTGAAGCCCACCGAGAGGGTAGTGTTCCTCCCCCCATTTCTTCCGCGGGCTAGGGTTTCCACTCCACCCTTTCGTCCGCGGCCTGATGTATTATTACGGGATAGATTTCCATGATCTGTCCCGGAATTCCTTCCTCAACATCTCGGCGTTTATCGTCGTGTGTGAGGCCTTCCTCCGCATCCAACCCCACTTAGGGTTGTGGCTCAAAGTCTTTAATGTGAAGCCGAAGGTGGTGGACGGCCAGCACGCGGAGTGTGGAGGAGCTATGGTGAGCAAGCTGTCCAACGTCTCCTGGCCCAAAGGTACTTTTGTGTACACAGTAAAGGAGTGGCAGAAGCAGTGGTTGTACATCACAGAACCTCGTGGCACCACCTGGGCCGCAACTGCCGAATTCCGCTCTGGCGCTCCCATGTGACTCACTTCCTGGGTCGAGAAGAGTCCGGACTGGGGTTCCCCTGACGAGGTGATAGCGCTGCAGAAGCGCGTTCAAAGCATGGCAACCAAGAAAGTCAAGCTCGTTGATGTGATCCAGGTGATGTTGGTTCGCCGGATGCTTCCGTGCCAGGCCGAAGCCGTCCTCTGTCGGAGTTCAACCCGAAGAAGCATTAGACCCTGGTGAGGCTCTTCGAGACTACTCACGAAGGCGCATGGAAGTTGCCCTTTAAGGGCAACGAGAAACCACCGGCCACGGATTCAGACCGTGGTCACGATTGTAACACCTCGCCAACGAGGTATGCTATTTTTCGATGTATCCCCAACTTAATCGTTTCAAGGATGATGTCTAAGCTTATCATTGTATTTCTAGGACTGGATGGAGAGGGCAAAGCGGATCCAGTGTCCGGCTCCGCTGCCTGAGTGTCGAGAATATACCCCGCGGTATGATCCGGCCAGAGTTATAATCCAGCCGAGACTTAGTAAACCGGCAGACAGTTAAGTCAGGTGTTAAGTCAGATGATAAACTGGCTGACAGTTAAGTCAGGTGTTAAGTCAGATGATAACCTGGTAGGAGTTAAGTCAGATGATAACTCAGCAGACAATCATAAACTGGCAGACCATCATAAACCGGCACCAGTCATAAACAGGCAGACCATCATAAACCGGCACCAGTTATAACCCGGCAGACAGTGATAACTGGGTTGCCAGGGGTTATGAAGCCCGAAATGTTACGAAGCCCAAGATGTTAAGAAGCCCATGAAGAGAAGTCATAATAGTTAAGTCTTAAGTCCGAGTTGGACTCTATATGTAACCCGCCCCTTCAACTTATATAAGGAGGGCAGGGCTCCCCAAAGAGAGACAAGTAAGAATAAACAATCTTAAGGGTTAGGGATAACTGGGAGAGCCGGTTTACGGCGACTCCCTCGTGATGATTATAAGACCTAGCCACAAACAGCACGTAGGGTTGTTACCGGATGATGTTTCCCGGGGCCTGAAGCTGTCTAAATCCTTGTCTTGTGTTGCGTCTCTTGATTCCGCTCAACCCCTCTCAAGCTACCATATAGATGCGTTGGCCTCACGACTAAGTCCTCATACTAGGACATCTGCCGTGACAAATCCACGACAGTTGGTGCCGACCGTGGGGCCGGTGCACGGTGGTGTTGAGCTCTTGGAGGGATCTTTTTTCAAGGATTGAGAAGTTCATAATTTTCCGGATGAAAAAGGACCTGGCTTGGAAGGATTCACATCAGTGTCAAGTTCATCAGTCCAGATTCGAAGACTTGTGAGATTTAAAGTTCAAAAGAATTAGGACTGCGAGATGTCCCGCCACCGTTTATTGGAAAATCGCCAAGACCCATGGAATTTCGATCAGGCACATCAAACGTCCAATCGGTTCAAAGTGCTTATTTAGATTTATTCCGCCGGCGGCTCAAGTTTTTTTCGCAAAAGTCAAGCATGACCCAGAGAAGTCAATGCTGCCTTTCCGATCTTGCTTCGTCTTCCCCTGCTACGGTTCCGCTTCTACCATGGCCTTTCTCAGCCTCTGGGCTATGAATCGTTGCCCTGCGTTATGAGACGCCGCCGGGGAGTCGCCCAGCATGGTAAGCCACCTGGTCGCCTGCCGGGTCATCGCGCGTCATGCCTCGCTGGAGACGTATAAACCGCCCGCGCTCCTAAACAGCCCCCGCTAATACAGCCTCGTTGTCGCGGACTCTCCACTTCACCGTCAGGCCGACCTTGGTCGGTCCTCAAATAGTTTCCACTTTGGGCCTCAACTCCGAGTCGTCATCAGGATTTTTTCGGACCGGTTCCGAGTCACCTCGAATCGCCCTTGCCTCCAAACCGTCGTACTGACCCGCTCCAATCTCGGATGGCCGGTGCAGCTCCGAGCTGCTGCGGTTGGTGTCAGTGGCATATCTCCGCTTTAAATCACCGCTTCGAGCCACCTCTGCCGGGTCGGGTCCGCGCGTTGAGCCGGCTTGGCCTCTGCCGCGAATCGCCGCGCTTCGTCCCGATGGTGAGTTACTGGTGAGCCTCACCCCGTTGAGCCGCCTTCGCCGCTGCCGGACTCCACTTCAAACCGACATCGACGCCGCGGCCCTCCAGCTCCATCAGGCTGCACCGGTTTCGCCTGGGCCGCCTCTGCCCCTGCGGGTTCCACGCCCCACGTGCTGGCCTCCTCCACCTTGGACTTGCTAAACCGCAGTCCTCCAGTTCATGCACCCACCGATTCTGCCCGGGTTGAGCCGCTGTTGTGGTCTCTGATGTTGTCGTGTTTCAGAGCCTCCTAGCCGGCCCTTAATAATGTTGGGTCGCCGCTACGGGTTGCCTCCATCATCACGCCCTGAATTGAGCCACCTACACCCAGTGACGCCTGGATCAACTGCTCTCACTACCTTTGCCGTGGCCGCTTTGTCTCTAAACTGCCGCTGTCATGCGGCCTATCTCGCCTACAAACTCTGTCGCACTGGCCCGCTGTCCGAGCAGCGCATCGAGTCACCCTAGCCAATTGGCCCCATTACCTACGGTCCAGTCCGCCCTCTCATCGAATCACCACGGCCCCTTCGCTACCATTGGCTCCGAGCCGCCGGCCACTTCTTCCGCCGCGCCTTCTCTGCCGATTGCCTCAACCTGCCTTGGTTGCTCCACTGGGCCGCGAGCCGCCTCGGCCTCACCAGTATTTCCACAAGCTGCGGTCCCGCCTCGCTGGTGTCTCCACGAGCCGCCTCGGTAAACCGTCATGGTTTCGGTCGCAGTCCCAGCTCGTGGCCTCCGTAAAAGTTGCCACTTCTGCCAGCGCAAATCGCTGCCCCGGTGAACTACCTCCATCTCTACTACGGTCTCCTACGGCTTACCCCGCGCGTGGCTTCACCTTTACCTTGCCATGCCTTGAGCTGCCCTCTTAAACTGTTGGGGCCGCGGATAAGTACAAACCGGCCAAATCGCCTCCCGCCTGCGGCTGTAGCTCCGAGCCCCGCCTCCGCCTTAAACCGCCCTCGGTCTGCAAAATTGAGCATGCATGCGCTTTCGCAGACTACAGATCAAGAGAAAAGAAAGAAAAGGGGGGAAGGGGTACCAAGTGACCCGGGCATAAGTTATCCAATTACCACGATCCGGGCGAGAGTTATCGGGCTGTTTTGGTCAATCCGCTTCATCGACCCGCCTCTGAGGCCTCGAGCTGGCGCAGTCCGCTTCAGCCATAGCCGCGCGCCTCGCCTTGACTTCGGTCGTGAACCTCCCCATTCTAACCGCCAGATGTATGAGGCGTTCCCGAGGATAAATATGCCCCAATTTCTTGGAGTGAAGATTATACAAACTACGGCGAACTCTGGCAAGGCCCTTGAAAGGATCAACACAAAGGTTCTAGATTATCTACGGATGCCATATAATGATCATCTATTGCCTAAAAATCAGGTAATATTTATCTTACATATTTTGTTAAGTACATGTTGATTTCCTTCGACAAACAACTACTCCGCCCTGCTGTATTTTTTGTACGCAGGACAATAATTCACTACAAGTGTGGCTTATACCACGGATATGGAGCACGTACTGGAAACATTGCACCCGGTATTCATCCGTGCCTCATTACCCGGTAAATGGATGTGCACAAGCCGTTGCCCTCGCGGCCCGGACTACTTCAACTCACCGGGACCGTCCCTGTGAAGTAACTCGCCCGTCCGTACCGGCCTATAATATTGCGGCCGACTCATTTGTCTGCTCCCACGGTGGGCTCACCCATGATTGATTTCTGCTTCACCATGGTGATCATTAACTCCATGGTGGATAACTACTAGCCTAACATATCAAGTGAAATCCATCCAGTATATTTCTATATTATACATTGCTTTCTTTAAAAAAGCAATTACTCCGGCTTGCAAGGTTATTTAATGCAGGACCCTAAACCGCCATATTGGTGCAAATTTAAAGGCTATCAAAAAATTTCCGGCTTAAAAAGAAGGATTCCGGTTTTAAAATCCGGCTCAAGGGAAAACTGTCCCCCACAAGGCTTTGAAGCTCTCAATATCTGGTTTAAGAATTTCCGGTTCAAAAGAATAATTTCTCGCAAGTTCGAGTTCTTAGAAAAAAATTAAAGGGACCAAAGAGAGTCTGTTGCAAGAGCACAACTCAAACATAGGTGCCCCTTGAGCACAGCTCACAATATCATCCGGGGGCTTCCTATTCAAACATATGTGTATTTACCAAAGAGAACATAGTGTTACTACCCTCTTGATTTCGGCTATCAAGCCAATATTATCATAAGGGGCCAAAGAGAGTCTGCTGCACAGCACAGCTCAAACATGGGTATCCCTTGAGCACAACTCACAATATCACTTGGGGGCTATGTTCGAACCATAGTCACACCTCTTGATGGGCTTAAAGCCACCAGGGAAATCACTTGGGGGATCTGGTCGTATCCGAACCATAGCTTATACCCTCTTGATAAGCATAAGGGCACCAGGGAAATCACTTGGGGGCTTGGTCGTATCTGAACCATAGCTACACCTCTTGATAGGCATAAGGCCACCAGGGAAATCACTTGGGGGCTATGGGTTCGAACCATAGTTGCACCTCTTGATAGGCATAAGGGCACTAGGGAAATCACTTGGGGGCTTGGTCCTATTCGAACCATAGCTACACCTTTTGATCGGCGCAATGTCATAATTATGACTACATGGGGGTTCTGGTCGTATCTGAACCATAGCTTAAACCCTCTTGATCATACATATACATCATCATATATTGCATCATACGTTGCATCATCATTGCATCATACGTTGCATCATCATTACATCATCATTTCATCGTACGTTGCATCATCATTACATCATCATAGCATGTATCATATGTGCATGGATATACCGGTTTATATGGCAGGAATCGGTTTTCAAACCAGGTTATATTATTCAAAATATTTAATAGCCAACACGGCTGGATTTTATTATGGTTATCAATAACTAGTATTATGATTAAGATTTTCAAAGTCGCTTTAGCGCAATGGCTATCATATTATCAATGAATATGATTTATTCTACAATTGAAGGAATAGTCCCGAGTCGCTGCAGGCTTACGACCCGACACTTGGGGGATACATTATTCAAGTTGGGATTATATCCAATACACAAGTCTCATGTCGCTGCAAGCATGCACCACGACACTTGGGGGCTAATGCAAAGTCATTGTTTGCTCATCTTATTGAAGACCCGGCTCATCACATCGTAATGAGCCGTCCCTTGGGGGATACCAATTGCTCCTGTCAACAATTCAAGGTACACAAATTTTCATCTATTATTGAAGAATCCACTACTCAGTTGGTAAAGCACAAAGCTCTCAACCTTGTGGACATGGGTTCAAGCCCCATGATGGGGGTTACATCGTATAATGTTATTCTCAATGAAGTATATATAAAGTCCTAGCTCAATATTATCTTATTGAGCCGGCCCTTGGGGACTACACGTTGCTGTTCAAAGTCTACATGATTATATTTACAAAGTCCCTGCTCAGTATTGCATAATAACTCGGCCCTTGGGGGCTACACTAGTTGAAGTCTTTATGAGCATCAGGTAAATACAAGTCCCAGGTTGTTGCAAGCATGACAACCCGGCACTTGGGGGCTACATATATGGAATATTCAGTTTATGATTAATGACTGGGATGAACAAATCGGATTTCTTCAAAATTGTGATATTTATATTGAAGCAAGTCTTAAGTTGTGCTATGCTACCTTCTTAAGACTTGGGGGCTACAAGTGATAGGCATATAAGAGGTATATTTTCAAGCTTGATGTTAACTACAATTATGACCCGGTGCCATCAATATTTGTAAACCGGCAATGATAAACCGGCAAAGTTCTACATTCTTAAACCGGCAAGTTTTGCATTCTTAAACCGGCTAAAGATCAGATGAGTATTTTAAGGACCAATATTTTCTGTTAAGCATTGGGAGCTGAGTCAAATGAATTATTCTTCACAATATTTCTCTGTGACAACCCAATGTCAGCAAATTGATTATGAAGTCGGCCTATTGACCCGGATTTTCTAGAAGGAGGAAATGGCAAAGACTTAAGGATGATCAGGATCAGTTTAACATGGATAAATCCAAATTAAACCGGGGGCTAATGTCCGGGATATACCCCGCAGTATGATCCGGCCAGAGTTATAATCCGGCTGGGACTTAGTAAACTGGCAGATAGTTAAGTCAGGTGTTAAGTCAGATGATAAACCGGCTGACAGTTAAGTCAGGTGTTAAGTCAGATGATAACCCGGCAGGAGTTAAGTCAGATGATAACTCAGCAGACAACCATAAACCGGCAGACCATCATAAACCGACACCAGTCATAAACAGGCATACCATCATAAACCGACACCAGTTATAACCCGGCAGACAGTGATAACTGGGTTGCCAGGGGTTATGAAGCCCGAGACGTTACGAAGCCCAAGATGTTAAGGAGCCCATGAAGATAAGTCATAATAGTTAAGTCTTAAGTTCGAGTTGGACCCTATATGTAACCCGCCCCTTCAACTTATATAAGGAGGGGTAGGGTTCCCCAAAGAGGGACAAGTAAGAAGAAACAATCTTAAGGGTTAGGGATAACTGGGAGAGCCGGTTTACAGCGACTCCCTCGTGATGATAATAAGACCTAGCCACAAACAGCACGTAGGGTTGTTACCGGATGATGTTTCTTGGGGCCCGAAGCTGTCTAAATCCTTGTCTTGTGTTGCGTCTCTCGATTCCGCTCAACCCCTCTCAAGCTACCACATAGATGTGTTGGCTCACGACTAAGTCCTCATACTAGCACATCTGTTGTGACATATCCATGACACTGAGGAACCGGTCATCCCGTGTCTAGCGAAGATGCTGGTGTCGGCGCCTTATAAGGCGCCATAGAAGAAGGCCAAGGGGGCCAAGGGTGGCCCCCGTCGCAAGGGCACTTCGGACGTGACGTCCGAAGACAGCGAAGCTCATTCCTCTGTCCCTGAGGACAATGGCGAGGAAGAGGAGGAGGAGGAAAACAACACTCCCCCTGAGGAGAGGAAGAAGAAGAGGGCGGCTTCGGCGCATCCGGAGGCGGAAGCACCCAAGAAGAGGAAGAGCGTCCCAGCGTTCAACACCGCATGGGACGTTGATAGCAGTACGAAAAGACGCTCCCGCACTAAGCCCCAGGCCGCATCGTAAGTGACACGGCTTGCTCATGCGCGCATCCGGCCTTTCTCTTCATTATCTTGACATAGTTAATTGTGCTATTGCAGTCCGACCCGCGACCTTATCCAGTGATCCTCATTTCAAGGTTTGTTGGCTCCGTCGGAGATGGCGAGCATGTCGCCACCGCCTGCTTATTCCCTCGGGGCTAGGGACGACACCGAAGTGTTATCCTGGAGGACCGCTCCAAATCAGAGAGGAGCCCAGGACGCTGTCCGGGAGGCGCCACAAGGCGAGACCTCCACTGCTGGACACATGGGAGAGCCGATCCCCATGGAGATTGGCAAAGAGGGCCGCATCCAGTTCAGCCCTCAGCCGAATACGATTCCGGAGGCCCATATGGCTCCGGAGTTTGGCGAGCAGCTCCCTTTGAAGGAGGGGTATGCGCCGCTTCAATCGGTGGCCCCTGTCCATCCAGGGGTGCCGGATAACCTGATGGAGGCGCTTCGAGGCGCCTCCGTCATGGACGAGCACCATGTCCTTATGGGTGCGGTGATCGCGAAGATTTAATCCGCCAAGAGTGGACTCAATGAAGCCTGCAGCAGCCTGTTCATAGGTTTCGAGGTAAGAAAGAGAAAAAACTCCGTGTAGACAGTAGCCCCTGAGACACTGTCCGGTGTTCGGCAAGAATAACCGGATAGAGGATCAATATTTTTTGTAGGAGACTAACGTAATATGTATGAATAAGCAGGGGTCACTGTTGGCCACAACCTCGCATGCTGTCGAAGTCTCTGAACTGAGGCAGAGGCTGGAGCGGACCGACAATGAGCTCGGCGAGGTTAAGGTTCGGCTCTAGGAGAAGCAAGGTGAGTGACGACTTGATGTGTATTCGGAAGGAGTAGGCGCTGTATATTAACGGCGGTGTCGTAATATGTGCAGGAGCCGCGACCGAGGTCGAGGCCCTGAAGAAGACCCTGGGCGAGCCCGAGGAGAAGGTTGTCCAGCAGCAAGCCGCCCGCAAGAAGTCCAAGGCCCGGGTCAAAGAAGTCTAGCAGGAGCTCCAGGATGCGGTGAAAAAATGCGAGGCCTTGGAGCATGATGTGTCGGTTCAAGGGGCCGAACTCGCCAAGGCTCGTCAGAGCACGGAGACCGCACAGAATGAGGCTCAGGCCACCCTCCAGGAGATCCAGGAGGCCAAGAAGATCACGGCGGGTAAGGCATTTAAGATGCAAAGCAAGTTTGCGGAGAAGCAGTACCTTTTACTAACCCGGGTTCGGAGTTCCCCAGGAGCTTTTGCGGATTTACCACGCAGTGTATCAGACGCTGCGGAGTTCTATCGAGCCGAAGGAGGGGGTTCTACAGAGAAGCTATTCTGGTCGCAGTATACGGCGCCAGAGCATCCCGTGTCCTTCACCGATCAGCTGAAACAGCTGGTGGAGCTGCATAGGGTGGCCGAACTAGCCATGAAGGATTTGATAATCCGGCTATGGCCAGCCAAAGCTATGCCAAGCAGCAACTTCGAACTCGTGCGGCGAATGGTGAATGCCTGTCCTCGGCTGGACGTCGTCAAGCGCTCGGCCTGCATCGAAGGTGCACGCATGGCCTTCTCCCATTGCAAGATGTGGTGGGTGAAGATGGACGCCGTCAAAGTGACCAGAGGGCCACCGGAGGGCAAGGAGCACCGCACACCCGAACGGTATTTTGCGGATGTCCTGGAGGGTTCTCGCCTTGCGGCAGCACAATGTTCGCATGATGTTGTATTTGAATCAATGTATTCATGTTGCCTTTGCCTTGTATTATAAAAAACAAAGCCTGTTTTGTGATGTAATTTTGTTATGCTTTAATTGTTTCCTCCTGTGTGGCCGTGTTGTATGTAATCTGAGGGTTGGCCAGTCATCGGCTTCTGCCCTCACGTAGGTAGTACGGAGGTGTTCGGGATGGAATCTAAACAATCTTGATCCAATTATATGGTCCTTGAAGGAGTTGTTTAGCGCAATGAACAAGGCAATTGGACTATATGGCTTAAACGCCCTCACTTAGCCATAGGAGTTTTATAATGAAGCATGGGCGCATCCCCTGGTTCAAGTGAGGGTGCTGTCAGCATGTGACCGGGAAGTGATGATCTTTCGCATAATGCGGAAAAAATCTCCAACGATTTGTAACCCTCGAATAGCTGACCGCCTCTACGCCTGGTATGACTCCTTTAAAGGTAGTCTTTGTTGGTTTGATTCGTGAGGGGTTAATTCCCATTTTCCGTATTGTGTCCTGATAGAGCAGGTTGAGGATGCTGCCACCGTCCATTAGGACTCGTGTTAGGTGAAATCCGTCGATGATTGGGTCGAGGACCAGTGTGGCTGAACCGCCATGCCGCATACTAGTTGGGTGATCTCAATGATCGAAGGTGATCGGAAATGACGACCACGGATTGAATTTTGGGGCGACTGGCTCTACCACGTAGACGTCCCTAAGTGCTCGCTTACGCTCCCGTTTGGGGATGTGTGTAGCGTATATCATGTTCACCGTTTTCACTTGAGGGGAAAATTTCTTCTGCCCCCCAATGTTCGGCTACCGGGGATCTTTGTCCTCGTCCTCACTTTATGATCCCTTTTCTTTGTTTTCGGCATTTAACTTGCCAGCCTGTTTGAAAACCCAACAGTCTCTGTTGGTGTGATTGGCTTGTTTATCTGGGGTACCATGTATCTGGCACGGACGATCGAGTATGCGATCCAGGCTGGATGGTCCCTCACTGTTCCTTTTGTAGGGCTTCTTTTGCTGGCCGGACTTGGAGCCGCTGAATCCGGCGTTAACGGTGGTGTCATCGGTGTTGTCGTCATTGCTTTGGCGTTTGTGTCTGTTGTGCCGGAACTTGCCGGAGCTGTTCTTGGCCTCGGAGGGGCCTGTCTCGCTAGTTGTGTTTTTACTGCGAGCCAGCCAGCTGTCCTCCCCCACGCAAAAGCGGGTCATGAGTGATGTAAGGGCTGCCATGGACTTCGGCTTTTCTTGGCCAAGGTGGCGTGCTAGCCATTCGTCCCGGATGCTGTGTTTAAAGGCCGCTAGGGCTTCGGCATATGGACAGTGAACGACCTGGTTCTTTTTGGTTAGGAACCTAGTCCAGAATTTTCTGGCTGATTCTCCAGGTTGTTGAACTATGTGGCTTAAGTCGTCGGCATCGGGTGGCCGGACATATGTACCTTGGAAGTTGTCAAGGAAGGCCTCTTCCAAGTCCTCCCAGCTGCCGATGGAATTCTCGGGCAGGCTGTTTAGCCAGTGTCGAGCTGGCCCTTTGAGTTTTAGTGGGAGGTATTTGATGGCGTGGAGGTCATCTCCGCGGGCCATGTGGATGTGGAGAATAAAGTCCTCAATCCATACTGCGGGATCGGTTGTTCCATCGTACGATTCAATATTGACGGGCGTGAATCCCTCGGGGAATTCGTGATCCAGTACCTCATCTATGAAGCAGAGAGGGTGTGCGGCGCCTCTATATCGGACCGCGTCACGGCGCACTTTCGATGAAGTCCGTCGGCGGTTATCGGCCCGGGTGTGACTAGGTTTGTCACGACCGAATAGGTGGCCATCATCCCAAGTCGGGAGGCGTCCTCACGATCCGTAGATTGATCTGGTGTGTCCTACTCTACTATCCAGCTCCTGCCGAAGGTCGTATGTATGGTCCCGATATGTTCTGTCCCTGTTTTTGCGAGGCGGTGGGGCGGCTGTTGTTCGACCTGAGTTGCCGTTTTATTCCGACCGCGGGGTGGTCGGTCTGCCGCATTATCCCGACCACATGGTGGTCGGTCCGCATTGCGTGAGGCAGGTATGGGTTCTGGTGCCTCCTCATTAAACTATGGTAGCAGTCTGCGCTTTGGGTAACTCTTGGCTGGGCGCTCGAGGCCGTATTCCTCGGCTGCCAGGACATCAGTCCACATGTCAATGAGCAGGTCTTGATCAGCTTAGAGCTGCTTCTTCTTCTTCAGGCTTCTTGCAGTGGCGATTAGCTGGCGCTTGAAGCGCTCCTGCTCGAGGGGTGCCTCAGGCACGATGAAGTCCTAATTGTCGAGGCTCTCATCATCCTCGGAGAGTGGACGATAACTATCACCATCTGGGTCATTGGGCATGGCCTGTTTATCAGGGTTATCTTGCCCATTGTCTTGTTCCTCCTATTCGGATGCAGCCCCGACAGGGTCTTCATTGTTTTCGGCGTCGCCCGAAGTACTATTTTCTCTGGTGCCAGTGTTGTCATCATTTGAGCGATGAGGCTTAGAGCAGCGTTTAGGGCACCGGCGCTTGGACTGTGTCTCAGAAGGTTTATTCACAACTGGATCTCCTTTGTCATTGTCGCTAGCTTTTTTAGGTGTGTCGACCATGTACACATCATACGAAGAGGTGGTCGTCCAACGTCCAGTAAACGGCGGGTCTTGGCCTTGCTCCATGTCGGCATCGTCGTCCATACCGTCGATGTCTTCGGAGCCGTAATCAAGCACGTCAGTTAAGTCGTCGACAGTGGCTATGAAGTGGGTGGTGGGTGGGAAGCGAAATTTCCCATCATCAGCCTCTGGCTCGAAGCGAACATAGTTCGGCTATGAGTCCTTCTCCAAGGACAAGTTCTTTAAAGAATTTAGCACATCACCCAAAGGTGAGTGCTGGAAGATGTCTACGGCGCTAAATTCGAAAATCGATAACCGATCCAGCTCGGTGTCCGCAGGCGTACCCGGTCCGAGACTTATAGCCGGAGACGAGTCTGAGGTTCCATTGACGCAAATATTGTGAGGTGACGGGTCCGTGTGCGGCTCCAACACCGCGGACTCTGTGGCCTCGGATGGCACGATCTGCTCAGGTTCTAAGGCCGTTGCAGCAACAGGGATCATCTCCTGGATGTGATCTGATGACAGATTTAAGTCATGTTCATCGGGGCGAGGGGGAGCGATCGCTGCGGTCTCAAATCCATTGAAGATCAAGTCTCCACGGATATCCATGACGTAGTTCAAGCTTCCAAATCTGACCTGGTGGGCAGGGGCGTAGCTATCGATCTGCTCCAGATGGCCAAGCGAGTTGGCCCGCAGTACGAAGCCGCCGAACACAAAAATCTGTCCGGGGAGGAAGGTTTCTCCTTGGACAGCGTCACTATAGACGATTGAAGGGGCCATCGAACCTTTCGTTGACAGCACAGTGGAACTCTCAATGAAAGCACCAATGTCGGTGTCAACACCGGCGGATCTCGGGTAGGGGTTCCCAAACTGTGCGTCTAGGATCAATGGTAACAGGAGACGGGGGACACGATGTTTACCCAGGTTCGGGCCCTCTCTATGGAGGTAATACCCTGCATCCTGCTTGATTGATCTTGATGAATATGAGTGTTACAAGAGTTGATCTACCACGAGATCGTAATGGCTAAACCCTAGAAGTCTAGCATGTATGACTATGGTAATGAGTATATCCTTTCCGGACTAACCCCCCCCCCCCCCGGTTTATGTAGACACCGGGGGGGATCTAGGGTTTACATAGAGTCGGTTACATGAGAAGGAATCTTCATAGTCGGTCGCCAAGCTTGCCTTCCACGCCAAGGAGAGTCCAATCCGGACATAGGTACAATCTTCGATCTTCATGTCTTCACAGCCCATCAGTCCAGCCCATGGATAACAGGTCGGACGCCCGAGGACCCCTTAGTCCAAGACTCCCTCAGTAGCGGCAGCCTCGGCATCGGCCGAGGCCTTCTTCTTGGCGGCTTCTTTGTCAGCCATAGAGTCGATGCAGGGGAAGTAGTGGAAGCAGAGGCGGATGGAGACAGGGACATATCGGGAGCAGTCGCGTCGAGACGCTCCCCAAAAACCTTATTGCCGTTCTCCTGGGCAGGATCTCGAACGACAGGGTTTCGGAGGCACCTGCTCTCTCGAGCAACCATGCATGCCGTCGTCGGGATGGGATCGCCGGAAGCGGCACAGTGAGAGGAACAGTAGATGACGGCTGGGGTTGTGCGAGAGGGAGTGAGTGAACTGAGTTACGGTTCACTCCACTGGCCAGTGCCTTCTTATATAGGCCGTCGAGTAGATGGGCTTGGGCTCAGGCCCACGACCGAGTCCGCGAACAACCCATGGTCCAACGTCTCGGACAGTGGCACTTCTGTAAGCGACTTGTTAATTAATCCAAGATTAATTAACCATTCCTCACTGGCAAAAATAAGCTTCGGCTCGGCTCATTCCTGCAACCCACAGCGCGCACACATCGTGACAAGGTGAAGCATGGCGAGACGAGGTGGGCGGCAGAGGAGGAGGAGCGCGCGTGTACATCTCCTATTCCCAAGCTCCCAATAGCAAGTGATGGAGCATCCCTTATAAAGAGGTCTCACTCTTCTTAGTGTAGCAGTATGGGACTAAACCTCCCACACTTGCACCACTTGTCATGCACACACATGGGCCTTAGAGATTAACCAGGGATTATTGTTTTATATGGGCCTAAGCACGTCTATAATACATCAATCCCCCACCAGATCTCGAGGCACATAAGTTTGTCAACTGTTCCAAACAATGTTTGATATACCAGAATTTTCAGTGGAGACTGTTAAGTTGAACTTCCACCTAGAGCAATGGGATTAGACTTCTTCACAACTGAACAATGGACTATGCCTTGAATTGTCAGCTTGGCGTGTAGAAGTTTTGCCCATTGTCAGCTGATACATGGTTGCCGAAGACTAAACCACACGGGTGGAGCTTATTACTCATACTCTGTACCTTCTCATGAGCTTCCTAGGGATCACTCAATTTCATAGACTATGACTAGCAGTCGGGCTCACATAGGTGTGTTCCTCCAAAGAATGCTCTGTAGGTTAGCATCTTGCTTACATGAGCTTTGGAACACATTAAGACAAAAGTCAGTCTGCCTTACAGAATTGAGAGTATTATTGCATCTCCAACGGAGTGGGTTAATTAAGGATACTCTCCTCAGTTGACCGCTGGATTGTTTTCCCTGGTCCTAATTCATGGGATCTCCGATCACATAGGTTGGGTTTGTTGGGGAACGTAGTAATTTCAAAAAATTTCCTACGCACACGCAAGATCATGTGATGCATAGCAATGAGGGGGGAGAGTGTTGTCTACATACCCAACGCAGACCGACTGCGGAAGCGATGAACCGACGTAGAGGAAGTAGTCGTACGTCTTCACGATCCAACCGATCAAGCACCGAAACTACGGCACCTCCGAGTTCGAGCACACGTTCAGCTCGATGACGATCCCCGGACTCCGATCCAGCAAAGTGTCGGGGTAGAGTTCTGTCAGCACGACGGCGTGGTGACGATCTTGATGAACTACAGCAGCAGGGCTTCGCCTAAACTCCGCTACAGTATTATCGAGGAATATGGTGGCAGGGGGCACCGCACACGGCTAAGGAATAGATCACGTGGATCAACTTGTGTGTCTTGGGGTGCCCCCTGCCTCCGTATATAAAGGAGCCAAGGGGGAGGGCTGGCCGGCCAAGGAGGAGGGCGCAGGAGGAGTCCTACTCCTACCGGGAGTAGGACTCCCCCCCCCCAATCCTATTCCAACTAGGATTCCCAAGTGGGAAAGAGGGAGAGGGGTGGCCGGCCACCTCTCCTAGTCCTAATAGGACTAGGGGAAGGGGGGAGGCGCGCAGCCCTTATGGGCAGCCCTTTCACCTTTCCACTAAGGCCCAATAAGGCCCATATGACTCCCGGGGAGTTCCGGTAACCTCCCGGTAATCCGATAAAATCCCGATTTCACCCGGAACACTTCCGATATCCAAATATAGGCTTCCAATATATCAATCTTTACATCTCGACCATTTTGAGACTCCTCGTCATGTCCGTGATCACATCCGGGACTCCGAACAACCTTCGGTACATCAAAATGCATAAACTCATAATATCACTGTCATCGTAACCTTAACCGTGCGGACCCTACGGGTTCGAGAACGATGTAGACATGACTGAGACACGTCTCCGGTCAATAACCAATAGCGGGACCTGGATTCCCATATTGGCTCCTACATATTCTACGAAGATCTTTATCGGTCAGACCGCATAACAACATACGTTGTTCCCTTTGTCATCGGTATGTTACTTGCCCGAGATTCGATCGTCGGTATCCAATACCTAGTTCAATCTCGTTACCGGCAAGTCTCTTTACTCGTTCTGTAATACATCATCTCGCAACTAACTCATTAGTTGCAATGCTTGCAAGGCTTATGTGATGTGCATTACCGGGAGGGCCCAGAGATACCTCTCCGACAATCGGAGTGACAAATCCTAATCTCGAAATACGCCAACCCAACATCTACCTTTGGAGACACCTGTAATGCTCCTTTATAATCACCCGGTTACGTTGTGACGTTTGGTAGCACCCAAAGTGTTCCTCCGGTAAACGGGAGTTGCATAATCTCATAGTCATAGGAACATTTATAAGTCATGAAGAAAGCAATAGCAACATACTAAACGATCGGGTGCTAAGCTAATGGAATGGGTCATGTCAATCAGATCATTCAACTAATGATGTGACCTCGTTAATCAAATAACAACTCCTTTGTCTATGGTTAGGAAACATAACCATCTTTGATTAACGAGGTAGTCTAGTAGAGGCATACTAGTGACACTCTGTTTGTCTATGTATTCACACATGTATTATGTTTCCGGTTAATACAGTTCTAGCATGAATAATAAACATTTATCATGATATAAGGAAATAAATAATAACTTTATTATTGCCTCTAGGGCATATTTCCTTCAGTCTCCCACTTGCACTAGAGTCAATAATCTAGATTACACTGTAAAGATTCTAACACCCATGGAGCTTTGGTGCTGATCATGTTTTGCTCGTGGAAGAGGCTTAGTCAACGGGTCTGCAACATTCAGATCCGTATGTATCTTGCAAATCTCTATGTCTCCCACCTGGACTAGATCCCGGATGGAATTGAAGCGTCTCTTGATGTGTTTGGTCCTTTTGTAAAATCTGGATTCCTTTGCCAAGGCAATTGCACCAGTATTGTCACAAAATATTTTCATTGGACCCGATGCACTAGGTATGACACCTAGATCGGATATGAACTCCTTCATCCAGACTCCTTCGTTTGCTGCTTCCGAAGCAGCTATGTACTCCGCTTCACATGTAGATCCCGCTATGACGCTTTGTTTAGAACTGCACCAACTGACAGCTCCACCGTTTAATGTAAACACGTATCCGGTTTGCGATTTAGAATCGTCCGGATCAGTGTCAAAGCTTGCATCAACGTAACCTTTTATGGTGAGCTCTTTGTCACCTCCATATACGAGAAACATATCCTTAGTCCTTTTCAGGTATTTCAGGATGTTCTTGACCGCTGTCCAGTGATCCACTCCTGGATTACTTTGGTACCTCCCTGCTAAACTTATAGCAAGGCACACATCAGGTCTGGTACACAGCATTGCATACATGATAGATCCTATGGCTGATGCATAGGGAACATCTTTCATATTCTCTCTATCTTCTGCAGTGGTCGGGCATTGAGTCTTACTCAACTTCACACCTTGTAACACAGGCAAGAACCCTTTCTTTGCTTGATCCATTTTGAACTTCTTCAAAATTTTGTCAAGGTATGTGCTTCGTGAAAGCCCAATTAAGTGTCTTGATCTATCTCTATAGATCTTAATGCCTAATATGTAAGCAGCTTCACCGAGGTCTTTCATTGAAAAACTTTTGTTCAAGTATCCCTTTATGCTATCCAGAAATTCTATATCATTTCCAATCAGCAATATGTCATCCACATATAATATCAGAAATGCTACAGAGCTCCCACTCACCTTCTTGTAAATACAGGCTTCTCCGAAAGTCTGTATAAAACCAAATGCTTTGATCACACTATCAAAACGTTTATTCCAACTCCGAGAGGCTTGCACCAGTCCATAAATGGATCGCTGGAGCTTGCACACTTTGTTAGCTCCCTTTGGATCGACAAAACCTTCCGGTTGCATCATATACAAATCTTCTTCCAGAAATCCATTCAGGAATGCAGTTTTGACATCCATCTGCCAAATTTCATAATCATAAAATGCGGCAATCGCTAACATGATTCGGACGGACTTAAGCATCGCTATGGGTGAGAAGGTCTCATTGTAGTCAATCCCTTGAACTTGCCGAAAACCTTTTGCGACAAGTTGAGTTTTGTAGACAGTAACATTACCATCAGCGTCAGCCTTCTTCTTAAAAATCCATTTATTCTCAATTGCTTGCCGATCATCGGGCAAGTCAACCAAAGTCCATACTTTGTTCTCATACATGGATCCCATCTCAGATTTCATTGCTTCAGGACACTTTGCGGAATCTGGGCTCACCATTGCTTCTTCATAGTTTGTAGGTTCATCATGATCTAGTAGCATGACTTCCAGAACAGGATTACCGTACCACTCTGGTGCGGATCTTACTCTGGTTGATCTACGAGGTTTAGTAGTATCTTGATCTGAAGTTTCATGATCATTATCATTGGCTTCCTCACTAACTGGTGTAGGTGTCACTGAAACAGTTTTCTGTGATGTACTACTTTCCAGTAAGGGAGCAGGTACAGTTACCTCATCAAGTTCTACTTTCCTCCCACTCACTTCTTTCGAGAGAAACTCCTTCTCTAGAAAGGATCCATTCTTAGCAACGAATGTCTTGCCTTCGGATCTGTGATAGAAGGTGTACCCAACAGTCTCCTTTGGGTATCCTATGAAGACACATTTCTCCGATTTGGGTTCGAGCTTATCAGGTTGAAGCTTTTTCACATAAGCATCGCAGCCCCAAACTTTAAGAAACGACAACTTTGGTTTCTTGCCAAACCACAGTTCATAAGGCGTCATCTCAACGGATTTTGATGGTGCCCTATTTAACGTGAATGCGGCCGTCTCTAGAGCATAACCCCAAAACGATAGCGGTAAATCAGTAAGAGACATCATAGATCGCACCATATCCAGTGAAGTACGATTACGATGTTCGGACACACCATTACGCTGTGGTGTTCCGGGTGGCGTGAGTTGCGAAAATATTCCACAATTTTCAAATGTACACCAAACTCGTAACTCAAATATTCTCCTCCACGATCAGATCATAGAAACTTTATTTTCTTGTTACGATGATTTTCAACTTCACTCTGAAATTCTTTGAACTTTTCAAATGTTTCAGACTTATGTTTCATTAAGTAGATATACCCATATCTGCTTAAATCATCTGTGAAGGTGAGAAAATAACGATATCCGCCACGAGCCTCAATATTCATCGGACCACATACATCGGTATGTATGATTTCCAACAAATCTGTTGCTCTCTCCATAGTACCGGAGAACGGTGTTTTAGTCATCTTGCCCATGAGGCACGGTTCGCATGTACCAAGTGATTCATAATCAAGTGGTTCCAAAAGTCCATCAGTATGGAGTTTCTTCATGCGCTTTATACCGATATGACCTAAACGACAGTGCCACAAATAAGTTGCACTTTCATTATCAACTCTGCATCTTTTGGCTTCAACATTATGAATATGTGTATTACTACTATCAAGATTCAATAAGAATAGACCACTCTTCAAGGGTGCATGACCATAAAAGATATTACTCATATAAATAGAACAACCATTATTCTCTGATTTAAATAAATAACCGTCTCGCATTAAACAAGATCCAGATATAATGTTCATGCTCAACGCTGGCACCAAATAACAATTATTTAGGTCTAATATTAATCCTGAAGGTAGATGTAGAGGTAGCGTGCCGACCGCGATCACATCGACTTTGGAACCGTTTCCCACGTGCATCGTCACCTTGTCCTTTGCCAGTGCCCGCTTATTCCGTAGTCCCTGTTTCGAGTTGCAAATATTAGCAACGGAACCAGTATCAAATACCCAGGTGCTACTGCGAGCTCTAGTAAGGTACACATCAATAACATGTATATCACATATACCTTTGTTCACCTTGCCATCCTTCCTATTCGCCAAATACTTGGGGCAGTTCCGTTTCCAGTGACCAGTCTGCTTGCAGTAGAAGCACTCAGTTTTAGGCTTAGGTCCAGACTTGGGTTTCTTCTCCTGAGCAGCAACTTGCTTGCTGTTCTTCTTGAAGTTCCCCTTCTTCTTCCCTTTGCCCTTTTTCTTGAAACTAGTGGTTTTGTTAACCATCAACACTTGATGCTCCTTCTTGATTTCTACCTCCGCAGCTTTCAGCATTGCGAAGAGCTCGGGAATAGTCTTGTTCATCCTTTGCATATTATAGTTCATCACGAAGCTCTTGTAGCTTGGTGGCAGTGATTGGAGAATTCTGTCAATGACGCAATCATCTGGAAGATTAACTCCCAATTGAATCAAGTGATTATTATACCCAGACATTTTGAGTATATGCTCACTGACAGAACTATTCTCCTCCATCTTGCAGCTATAGAACTTATTGGAGACTTCATATCTCTCAATCCGGGCATTTGCTTGAAATATTAACTTCAACTCCTGGAACATCTCATATGCTCCATGACGTTCAAAACGTCGTTGAAGTCCCGATTCTAAGCCGTAAAGCATGGCACACTGAACTATCGAGTAGTCATCAGCTTTGCTCTGCCAGACGTTCATAACATCTGGTGTTGCTCCAGCAGCAGGCCTGGCACCCAGCGGTGCTTCCAGGACGTAATTATTCTGAGCAGCAATGAGGATAATCCTCAAGTTACGGACCCAGTCCGTGTAATTGCTACCATCATCTTTCAACTTTGCTTTCTCAAGGAACGCATTAAAATTCAACGGAACAACAGCACGAGCCATCTATCTACAATCAACATAAACAAGCAAGATACTATCAGGTACTAAGTTCATGATAAGTTTAAGTTCAATTAATCAGATTACTTAAGAACTCCCACTTAGATAGACATCCCTCTAATCTTCTAAGTGATTACGTGATCCAAATCAACTAAACCATAACCGATCATCACGTGAGATGGAGTAGTTTTCAATGGTGAACATCGTTATGTTGATCATATCTACTATATGATTCACGCTCGACCTTTCGGTCTCCGTGTTCCGAAGCCATATCTGCATATGCTAGGCTCGTCAAGTTTAACCTGAGTATTCTGCGTGTGCAAAACTGGCTTGCACCCGTTGTAGATGGACGTAGAGCTTATCACACCCGATCATCACGTGGTGTCTGGGCACGACAAACTTTGGCAACGGTGCATACTCAGGGAGAACACTTCTTTATAATTTAGTGAGAGATCATCTTATAATGCTACCGTCAAACAAAGCAAGATAAGATGCATAAAAGGATAAACATCACATGCAATCAATATAAGTGATATGATATGGCCATCATCATCTTGTGCTTGTGATCTCCATCTCCGAAGCACCGTCATGATCACCATCGTCACCGGCGCGACACCTTGATCTCCATCGTAGCATCGTTGTCGTCTCGCCAATCTTATGCTTCCACGACTATCACTACCGTTTAGTAATAAAGTAAAGCATTACATCGCGATTGCATTGCATACAATAAAGCGACAACCATATGGCTCCTGCCAGTTGCCGATAACTCGGTTACAAAACATGATCATCTCATACAATAAAATTCAGCATCATGCTTTGACCATATCACATCACAACATGCCCTGCAAAAACAAGTTAGACGTCCTCTACTTTGTTGTTGCAAGTTTTACGTGGCTGCTACGGGCTTAAGCAAGAACCAATCTCACCTACGCATCAAAACCACAACGATAGTTTGTCAAATAGACTCCGTTTTAACCTTCGCAAGGACCGGGCGTAGCCATACTTGGTTCAACTAAAGTTGGAGAGACAGTCGCCCGCAAGCCATCTGTGTGCAAAGCACGTCGAGGGAACCGGTCTCGCGTAAGCGTACGCGTAAGGTTGGTCCGGGTCGTCTCGTCCAACAATGCCGCCGAACCAAAGTATGACATGCTGGTAGGCAGTATGACTTATATCGCCCACAACTCACTTGTGTTCTACTCGTGCATATAACATCAACATAAATAACCTAGGCTCGGATGCCACTGTTGGGGAACGTAGTAATTTCAAAAAAAATTCCAACGCACACGCAAGATCATGTGATGCATAGCAACGAGGGGGGAGAGTGTTGTCTATGTACCCAACGCAGACCGACTGCGGAAGCGATGAACCGACGTAGAGGAAGTAGTTGTACGTCTTCACGATCCAACCGATCAAGCACCGAAACTATGGCACCTCCGAGTTCGAGCACACGTTCAGCTCGATGAAGATCCCCGGACTCCGATCCAGCAAAGTGTCGGGGTAGAGTTCCGTCAGCACGACGGCGTGGTGACGATCTTGATGAACTACAGCAGCAGGGCTTCGCCTAAACTCCGCTACAGTATTATCAAGGAATATGGTGGCAGGGGGCACCGCACACGGCTAAGGAATAGATCACGTGGATCAACTTGCGTGTCTTGGGGTGCCCCCTGCCTCCGTATATAAAGGAGCCAAGGGGGAGGGCTGGCCGGCCAAGGAGGAGGGCGCAGGAGGAGTCCTACTCCTACCGGGAGTAGGACTCCCCCCCAATCCTATTCCAACTAGGATTCCCAAGTGGGAAAGAGGGAGAGGGGTGGCCGGCCACCTCTCCTAGTCCTAATAGGACTAGGGGAAGGGGGGAGGCGCGCAGCCCTTATGGGCAGCCCTTTCACCTTTCCACTAAGGCCCAATAAGGCCCATATGACTCCCAGGGGGTTCCGGTAACCTCCTGGTAATCCGGTAAAATCCCGATTTCACCCGGAACACTTCCGATATCCAAATATAGGCTTCTAATATATCAATCTTTACGTCTCGACCATTTCGAGACTCTTCGTCATGTCCGTGATCACATCCGGGACTCCGAACAACCTTCGGTACATCAAAATGCATAAACTCATAATATCACTGTCATCGTAACCTTAACCGTGCGGACCCTACGGGTTCGAGAACGATGTAGACATGACCGAGACACGTCTCCGGTCAATAACCAATAGCGGGACCTAGATGCCCATATTGGCTCCTACATATTCTACGAAGATCTTTATCGGTCAGACCGCATAACAACATACGTTGTTCCCTTTGTCATCGGTATGTTACTTGCCCGAGATTCGATCGTCGGTATCCAATACCTAGTTCAATCTCGTTACCGGCAAGTCTCTTTACTCGTTCTGTAATACATCATCTCGCAACTAACTCATTAGTTGCAATGCTTGCAAGGCTTATGTGATGTGCATTACCGGGAGGGCCCAGAGATACCTCTCCGACAATCGGAGTGACAAATCCTAATCTCGAAATACGCCAACCCAACATCTACCTTTGGAGACACCTGTAATGCTCCTTTATAATCACCCAGTTACGTTGTGACGTTTGGTAGCACCCAAAGTGTTCCTCCGGTAAACGGGAGTTGCATAATCTCATAGTCATAGGAACATGTATAAGTCATGAAGAAAGCAATAGCAACGTACTAAACGATCGGGTGCTAAGCTAATGGAATGGGTCATGTCAATCAGATCATTCAACTAATGATGTGACCTCGTTAATCAAATAACAACTCATTTGTCTATGGTTAGGAAACATAACCATCTTTGATTAACGAGCTAGTCTAGTAGAGGCATACTAGTGACACTCTGTTTGTCTATGTATTCACACATGTATTATGTTTCCGGTTAATACAGTTCTAGCATGAATAATAAACATTTATCATGATATAAGGAAATAAATAATAACTTTATTATTGCCTCTATGGCATATTTCCTTCAGGGTTACCCCCATGGCAACTTACGTGGGTCTCATGCCCATCTCCCTTGATGCATTTTCTGTCATAATCCGTGATAGCCCTTTCGTAAAAGGGTCTGCCGGATTTTTAGCAGTCTGGATATAATCCAATGCTACGTGGCTCCAGGAGGGCGCATCGCGAACCTTTGTTGTTTGTTGACACCATGTGACATATGTCGGCATCTCTATTTCCATGACACAGACAGCAGCAGAGGAAGTCTTGATGGCTAAGATCGGAGGATCATTAAGGCCGAGGGGGGCTTGTAGGCAATGGAGTTTGCCAGATGTTTGATAACTTTCAGTAGCAGCTGTGTCAAGTGGGAGCGGCAGCATAGGAGGGTTTATTTTTGGTGGTGTTTCCGGGTGCTGTCTTTGGTGGTGGTTGTGTGCTGATGCTGTGAGGAGTCAATCACTTTGGCAAGGCCATTTCCCCCTTTTTTCTTTTTCTTTTTGGGTTGTGTGCATCCTACATGTCTTGGTGACTTCTTGTTGGTGCAGAGGCAGGGTGTAATTGATATTTTTCGATATTAATATATTCCCCTTTTAAAAAAAGCCTAGGATTGCTAAATAGCTCTGCTATCTAGAGCGCCCACTACTCCCATTCCTCCAAAAGGAGGCTAATATCATATCTCGCTCTAACCTAGAAGATCTTCTTAAGGTAGAAAATCAAGAAGCCTATTCGTATTCATTACCCCTCCATCACCGAAACCTTATTAACAAACAGTATAACTGGGCGACCAATGAGCCATCAGAGTGACTTTCCTTCGTCGGCCGGCCATTGGATCATTTAACGAGCGTATAGATCTTTGCGTCGCATCTCATCACAGTCGTCGCTGCATGCCAGTCATCTCTTGGGCCGCTGCTCCGAAGACTGGGTTAGGAGAACTGTGGTTAATTGGGCTTATGTGGCCTGGTAACATTATCTGGCCCGTTCAGCTCGCACGTGAAGGTACCCCTAAAATAAAACTCGCATGCGACGGTGGGCATGAGGTCATGGCGGCGGCTCCCGCCTGATGAACTCATCGACGACCCCGCCGTGCGCCAGTCCGATACCACATCTGCCAAGCCATGGTGCTACGACAACCATTGTGCCTCCTGCTATTTTTTTCTTAAGCCACTATCTCAAAGCATACTTCCTGATTCCTGAAGCTCAAGGAGGGAGCAATTGTGGGGGATATCGCGCAGATGAAGACATCCGAAGGGGATGTGCATACGACTCCCAATAGCTTGGCATTGGAGAAGCAAGGTGAAGGCAGGAGCGCGTGTGTAAAAGGGTGAGAAGGGCAACGCTAGCTTCCCTCGTTGTGCGTGGTGAAGTCAGCAGACCACAATTTCTGTCCTGCTCTGCGTGACCCACCCCCTCATCAGCCTAACCACGCAGGCAATTAGTGGAACACTTTCTGAGTACGTTTTGCAGTGAAGCATGAAGTCATAGGCGCACCATAATAGAGTTGAAAACACTGCAGGGCCATCGGCACAGGTTGTTTGCCGTCGGCATAGATCACGTCAGCGTAGTCTTGTCAGACCATTGGCATAGTTTAGCCGTCGGCATAGGGGCCTGCGCCGACGGCTTCTGTTTGCCATCGGCAGTAATTTCCACCTGACGCCAACGGACGGAGCCGTCAAAAGCGCTGACGAATCACGGGTCGCGCTTGTCAGACCGTCGGCATACCTCTGCCACGTGGCGGTCTCTGGTGCTCCTGGCAGTAGCCGTTGGCATACCCCTGCCACGTGGCAGGCCCTGGGCATATCTATCCCGACGGCTTTGCCGTCGGCATAGATCTATTCTGTTTTTTTTCCTGTTTTCTCTGTTTCAATTCATTTTGACAGCATTTCAAACCATAAAATATGGGATTATGCAGAAATATGATAGTTCATCATCTAAACATACTCAAGTTCATCATCATCATTTAAACATACTCAAGTTCATCATCTAAAGATCATCATCGGTGAAAGTTCATGAACATAAGTAGTGCAAGACATGGAACATCATCATCGTCATCTAAAGAAACTAACAAGTAGGAACATGAAAGGTATGGCACGACGGCCACATGCACATGCATCATCATCGACATCAAGCAAGACCACCGCCGCCAAATCCACCACCTCCGCCAAAACCATCACCGCCAAGACCACCTCCGCCAAAACCGCCACCGCCAAGACCATCACCACTCTGCCAGATCGGAGTGACTGGGGTCGACGAAGCAGGAGTCGAGCCACCGGTCCCCTACATGTTTGAGAGAAGTTTCTAACGGTAAATATGATATGATAGTGTTGAATGAACGAGAACTAGTTTGTCAGTAGTTAGGCAAATGTACTAACCGGGCTATCACTGCCTAGTGCCACCCATTCATCGAACGTGGGCACGTGTGGGGGTTCTCCTGCAGGTGGTGGTGGGGGTCCCATTTGTGGTCGATCCGTGCGGTTACTCCAAGACGCCAACATAGCCTGGATGTTAGTTAAACAAGAAAACTAGAAGGTCAGAAGGAATGAAAGTACAAAATTTTAGCTTGGTTTTAAGAGGGCAAAACTAACCGTCATCATCTGACGGTTGTAATCATTGTTTGACTTCACTCGTTGCAAGTACTCCCGCACCTCGAGATTCCTATGCTCGACAAAGGCCTTATATGCCTACGTAATTTAGGTTGTTTCTGAGTGAGCAATGCTGAAAATAAACTGAGAATGTTAGAGAGAAAGAAGATAAAGGGGAAGTACTTACAGCATGCTGGCGGGCTAAGGGAGGCTGCGAACGCCCCATACTCTCTAATGGGCTCGGGTTGGTAGCCTGAAGCCGTGTGTACGAGACCGAAGGAGTGATCAAGCCATCGAAACACGGATACCGGCCATGGGACTTCCCCTGGATGGCCACCACCACAGTGTCGTCGATCTGAGACTGGGCGACGTCAGGAACAGGAACATCCGGATGTAACCTCTGAAAGTGTTGAGTGTAAGACTCCAGGTGCTCCTCGGTCTTGCCATAGTACTGGCTCTCGCCGTCCTTGCGATCACTCCGCTCGCGGGCCAACTTCCACAACTCAATGTCTGAGAGCGGCCTCTTCAACTTGTCCTCTTGCAATGTCAAACAGAAGTTAGCCATATATAAGAACATGACGGTAAAGAAGAACAAAAATGCATCATGCATATAGATATACCTTCATGGCCTTGAAGCCCCAGTGGTTCCTGTTTCCTTGGCCGTGTGTCCCGTCTTTTCCACGGTTAGCCCGGGCCTTGCTGCTCTTGGCAGCAAACTCTGCATCGTCGCCGAGCCACCTATCCACCAAACTCACCCATCCTTCATCCCTTCCATAGCACCAACGAGGAATAACCTATGCAAATTTTGGAAGCATGACATGTGAGCACGAAACATATAGTTGACTGCTTGAAACAATGAAAAGTCAGTAATAGTTACCTTCATGAATTGCTCCCTACTCAAGGTAAGTCGTTGCCTCTGCGCTTGAGTTTTGGTCGTCTTTTTATGAAGGTAGATGTGGTAGTACTGTGAGACGCCAACCCAGCGCACCTCGTACTGCAATTGACGAGCTTTCTTCTTTGCAGCCGCAAGCAAGACCACGTCGGCTCTGGCCTTTTGCTCATCAAGAACTCTATAGAGTTGCTGCAATCATGCATAAACCAGAAGCAAACAAAGCATGAGTTGAGTGATTCAATTATAAACTATGAACGAAATTGAAGACAATTGATTCAGAAGAGAACTTACCCAAAATTTGGTGATCACGGCCTTAGCGGTCGTCCCGTACTCCGCGTGGTTGTAAGCCTCGTAGTGGGCCCAGCTCGTGGCCAAAACCCGTAGCTGCGGGTCCCTGTCTGGCCACGGGCAGAATAGGCCCGGCCAAAACTCCTTCAACTGGACAGTGATAAGGCTGTTCGGTTTACGGCCCTTTCCATGAAGGATCCAGTTCCTGCAAAAGAATCAAAGGATTGCCATGTGTACAATAAGAAAATGTTGTCATGTGTTGAAAATATGATTGAGAGGCACTTACCCTGTCCCCGCAGGTTCAATGATCCACTTGTGCGCCTCGATAGAAGGTGGTGTAGGTACTCCGGCAGTACCACGCAGCCACCCCTTTGGAGCACCCGGTGGCAAGTCACCCAACAACTCGGGGTCAACCTTCCCTCCACCACCCTCCTCGCCCTCCTCCTCACCCTCCTCCTCGGCCTCCTCCTCCTCCTCGCCCTCCACCTCCTTGCCCTCCTCCTCACCCTCCTCCTCCTCGCCATCAGGAACATACTCCTCCTCCTCAGACTCAGAAGGAGCCTCAGTATAGGAGGGCATCGAAGAAGACCCTCCTATTTCAGACACAGCCCAGAGTTTTTTGCCCCGGCTGCCTCTCCCCCACCTCCTCCTCCTCAAGGGGCTCTCCCCCCACCCCTTCCTCCTCTAGGATCTCCTCCCACGACCCCTCCACCTCCCTGTGAGGTGTCATCCTCGCGTAGTCGGGAGGGAACCTTGTGGGCTCGTCCACTCCGAGTAAGTCCTTTGAATTTACTAAGGAAACTGGCGCCGCTGGACTTGCCCATGATTAGCAAACCTGCATTGAGAAGAGAATAAACAATTAGTGAGGATATCAAATAAACAAGCACATAGGAAAGACATTAATAACAGAAGAGCACATTAAGCATACAGGAAAGAACATTAATAATAGAAGAGCACATTAAGCATGCTATTGTAATGATCATTAAAAGAACTTGCATTTTCTAGAACCCATATGAATCATCACTATTGTAATCTATTTGTCGACTTGTCTCATCTTCACTATCATGCATATCTTCTTTGTTGTCTGACGGAGGTGGAGGCTTGATGTCTACTACACAACCTTCTTCTCGTAGACGTTGTTGGGCCTCCAAGTGCAGAGGTTTGTAGGACAGTAGCAAATTTCCCTCAAGTGGATGACCTAAGGTTTATCAATCCGTGGGAGGCGTAGGATGAAGATGGTCTCTCTCAAACAACCCTGCAACCAAATAACAAAGAGTCTCTTGTGTACCCAACACACCCAATACAATGGTAAATTGTATAGGTGCACTAGTTCGGTGAAGAGATGGTGATACAAGTGCAATATGGATGGTAGATATAGGTTTTTGTAATCTGAAAATATAAAAACAGCAAGGTAGCAAGTGGTAAAAGTGAGCAAAAAACGGTATTGTAATGCTAGGAAACAAGGCCTAGGGTTCATACTTTCACTAGTGCAAGTTCTCTCAACAATAATAACATAATTGGATCATATAACTATCCCTCAGCATGCAACAAAGAGTCACTCCAAAGTCACTAATACCGGAGAACAAATGAAGAGATTATGGTAGGGTACGAAACCACCTCAAAGTTATCCTTTCTGATCGATCTATTACAGAGTTCGTACTAGAATAACACGTTAAGATACAAATCAACCAAAACCCTAATGTCACCAAGATACTCCAATGTCACCTCAAGTATCTATGGGTATGATTATACGATATGCATCACACAATCTCAGATTCATCTATTCAACCAACACAAAGAACTTCAAAGAGTGCCCCAAAGTTTCTACCAGAGAGTCAAGACGAAAACGTGTGCCAACCCCTATGCATAAGTTCACGAGGTCACAGAACTCACAAGTTGATCACCAAAACATACATCAAGTGGATCACGTGATATCCCATTGTCACCACAGATAAGCACATGCAAGAAATACATCAAGTGTTCTCAAATCCTTAAAGACTCGATCCGATAACATAACTTCAAAGGGAAAACTCAATCCATTACAAGAGAGTAGAGGGGGAGAAACATCATAAGATCCAACTATAATAGCAAAGCTCGTGATACATCAAGATCGTGCCAAATCAAGAACACGAGAGAGAGAGAGAGAGAGATATCAAACACATAGCTACTGGTACATACCCTCGGCCCCGAGGGTGAACTACTCCCTCCTCGTCATGGAGAGCGCCGGGATGATGAAGATGGCCACCGGAGAGGGATTTCCCCATCCGGCAGGGTGCCGAAACGGGTCTAGATTAGTTTTCGGTGGCCACGGAGGCTTGCGGCGGCAGAACTCCCTATCTAGGTTATGTTCTGGGGGTTTTCGTATATATAAGAGGTTTTGGCGTCGAGAACAAGTCAGGGGGGTCTCCGGGGTGTCCATGAGGTAGGGAGGCGCGCCCAGGGGGTGGGCCCGCCCGTACCCTCGTGGGCAGCCCGGGACTCTTCTGGCCCAACTCTTTCACTCCATGGCCTTCTTCTGGTCCAAAAATAAGTTCCGTGAAGTTTCAGGTCAATTGGACTCCGTTTGGTTTTCCTTTTCTGCGATACTCAAAAACAAGGAAAAAACAGAAACTGGCACTGTGCTCTAGGTTAATAGGTTAGTCCCAAAAATCATATAAAATAGCATATAAATGCATATAAAACGTACAAGGTTGATAATATAATAGCATGGAACAATCAAAAATTATAGATACGTTGGAGACGTATCAAGCATCCCCAAGCTTAATTCATGCTCGTCCTCGAGTAGGTAAATGATAAAAACCGAATTTTTGATGTGGAATGCTACCTAACATATTTATCAATGTAATCTTCTTTATTGTGGCAAGAATATTCAGATCCATAAGATTCAAGACAAAAATTTAATATTGACATAAAAATAATAATACTTCAAGCATACTAACTAAGCAATTATGTCTTCTCAAAATAACATGGTCAAAGAAAGTTTGTCCCTACAAAATCATAGAGTTTGGCGGTGCTTCATTTTCGTCACACAAGAATGCTCTCATCATGCACAACCCCGATGAAAAGCCAAGCAATTGTTTCATACTTTAGTAATCTCAAACTTTTTTCAACTTTCAGGCAAAACATGAGCGTGAGCCATGGACATAGCACTATGGGTGGAATAGAATATAATGATGGGGGTTGTGTGGACAAGACAAAAAAGGGAAAGTCTCACATTGACGCGGCTAATCAACGGGCTAGGGAGATGCCCATCAATTGATGTCAATGCAAGGAGTAGGGATTGCCATGCAATGGATGCACTAGAGCTATAAATGTATGAAAGCTCAACAAAAGAAACTAAGTGGGTGTGCATCCAACTTGCTTGCTCACGAAGACCTAGGGCATTTGAGGAAGCCCATTGTTGGAATATACAAGCCAAGTTCTATAATGAAAAATTCCCACTAGTATACGAAAGTGACAATATAAGAGACTCTCTATCATGAAGATCATGGTGCTACTTTGAAGCACAAGTGTGGAAAAAGGATAGTAGCATTGTCCCTTTTTTGGGCCTTCCTTTTTTTATTTGGCCTTTCTCTTTTTTGTTTTTTATTTGGCCCTTTCTTTATTTGGCCTTTCTTCTTTTTCTTTGGGACAATGCTCTATTAATGATGATCATCACACTTCTATTTATTTACAACTCGATACTAGAACAAAGTATGACTCCATATGAATGCCTCCGGCGGTGTACTAGGATGGGCAATGAATCAAGAGTGACATGTATGATAAATTATGCATGGTGAATTTGCCACAAATACGATGTCATCTACATGATCATGCAAGGCAATATGACAATGATGATGTGTGTCCTGCTGAACAGAACGGTGGAAAGTTGCATGGCAATATATCTCAGAATGGCTATGGAAATGCCATAATAGGTAGGTATGGTGGCTGTTTTGAGGAAGATATAAGGAGGTTTATGTGTGACAGAGCGTATCATATCATGGGGTTTGGACGCACCAGCGAAGTTTGCACCAACTCTCGAGGTGAAAAAGGGCAATGCACAGTACCGAAGAGGATAGCAATGATGGAAGGGTGAGAGTGCGTATAATCCATGGACTCAATATTAGTCATAAAGAACTCACATACTTATTGCAAAAATCTAAGTGTCATCAAAAACCAAGCATTACGCGCATGCTCCTAGGGGGATAAATTGGTAGGAAAAGACCATCGCTCGTCCCCGACCGCCACTCATAAGGAAGGCAATCAAAGAAACACCTCATGCTTCAAATTTGTCACACAACGGTTAGAGAAAATTCCTTATTTGACACTATCTTAAAATCTGCTTCCTTATTTGACACTGGAAAAGTTTTTCTTCCCTATTTGACACAAGTTCTAAATTTTATTTCCTATATGACATTTTCGTCCATTTTGAGCCTAAATGACACCTGAAAAGACTCTTTTGCCCCTCATGTGGTATGTGTGTGGGGGGCAATAGCGCGCACACGCAGCATCAGTGCGAGGGCAGGAGCACACACGCAGCAACACATACACATGCACCAACACACAACGCACGCGCACACACACGCAACAACACGCGCGCGCGCGTGCACACACACACACACGCAGCAACACCCATGCACGCGCACACACACGCAGCAACACACATGCATGCGCACACACAAGCAGCAACACACACTTCACGCAGCACACACACATACACACACACGCAGCAGCAACAGCACACACACGCAGGTAGCACGTAGGCACACAACCGCACACACACACGCGCGCGCGCACGTACACACGCAGTAGCAAACACACGCAGCAGCACACATGCAGTAGCAGCACACACGCAGGCAGCACATCGGCACGCAACAGCACACACACACACACACACGCACGTACACACACTGCAGCAAATACACACGCAGCAGCAAACACACACGCAGCAGCACACATGCACACACACATGCAGCAGCAGCACACATGTGCGCATGCACCCACACACGCAACAGCACACGCGCGCGCGCACACACATACCACATGAAGGGAAAAATCGTCTTTTCAGGTGTCATTTAGGCTCAAAATGGACGGAAGTGTCGTATAGGGAATAAAATTTAGGACTAGTGTCAAATAGGGAAGAAAAACTTTTCCAGTGTCAAATAAGGAACCAGATTTTAAGACAGTGTCAAATAAGGAATTTTCTCCAACGGTTACCATACCTGCATGCTACGGAATTTGCAAACCTCAACACAAGTATTTCTCAAATTCACAACTACTCAACTAGCATGACTCTACTATTACCATCTTCATATCTCAAAACAATTATCAAGTATCAAACTTCTCATAGTATTCAATGCACTCTATATGAAAGTTTTTATTATACCCATCTTGGATGCCCATCATATTAGGACTAGTTTCATAACCAAAGCAAATTACCATGCTGTTATAAAAGACTCTCAAAATAATATAAGTGAAACATGAGAGTTCATCTATTTCTATAAAATAAAACCACCACCGTGCTCTAGAAAGATATAAGTGAAGTACTAGAGCAAATGACAAACTACTCCGAAAGATATAAGTGAAGATCAATGAGTAGTCGAATAATTATGCAACTATGTGAAGACTCTCTAACATTTAAGAATTTCAGATCTTGTTATTTTATTCAAACAGCAAGCAAAACAAAAGAAAATAAAATGACACTCCAAGCAAAATACATATCATGTGGTGAATAAAAATATAGCTCCAAGTAAAGTTACCGATGAATGAAGACGAAAGAGGCGATGCCTTCCGAGGCATCCCCAAGCTTAGGATCTTGGTTGTCCTTGAATATTACCTTGGGCTGCCTTGGGCATCCCCAAGCTTAGGCTCTTGCCACTCATTATTCCATAGTCCATCGAATCTTTACCCAAAACTTGAAAACTTCACAACACAAAACTTAACATAAAACTCGTAACCTCCGTTAGTATAAGAAAATAGATCACCACTTAGGTACTGTTGTGAACTCATTCTAAATTCATATTGGTGTAATATCTACTGTATTCAAACTTCTCTATGGTTCATACCCTCCGATGCTACTCAAAGATTCATCAAAATAAGTAAACAACACATAGAGAACAGAATCTGTCAAAAACAGAACAGTCTGTAGTAATCTGTATCAAACGTATACTTATGGAACTCAAAAAATTCTGAAATAAATTGGTGGACCTGAGGAATTTGTCTATTAATCATCTTCAAAAAGAATCAACCTAATCGCACTCTCCAGTAAAACAATGGCAGCAAATCTCGTGAGTGCTAAAGTTTCTGTTTTTTACAGCAAGATCACAAAGACTTCACCCAAGTCTTCCCAAGGTTCTACTTGGCACAAACACTATAAACATAAAACCACATCTAAACAGAGGCTATATGAATTATTTATTACTAAACAGGAAAAAAAATCAAGTAACGAAAATAAAATTGGGTTGCCTCCCAACAAGCGCTTACGTTTAACGCCCCTAGCTAGGCATGATGATTTCAATGATGCTCACATAAAAGATAAGAATTGAAACATAAAGAGAGAATCATGAAGAATATGACTAGCACATTTAAGTCTAACCCTCTTCCTATGCATAGGGATTTTGTGAGCAAACAACTTGTGGGAACAAGAATCAACTTGCATAGGAAAGCAAAACAAGCATAACTTCAAGATTTTAAGCACATAGAGAGGAAACTTGATATTATTCCTATTCCTACAAGCATATATTCCTCGCTCATAATAATTTTCAGTAGCATCATGAATGAATTCAACAATATAACCATCACATAAAGCATCCTTTTCATGATCTACAAGTATGCAAAGTTGACACTCTTCCAAAATAGTGGGATTAACATTAACTAAAGTCATGACCTCTCCAAACCCACTTTCATGATTATCACAATAAGATTCAACACCCTCCAAAATAGTGAGATCGTTACTTCCTAAAGTTGACAATCTTCCAAACCCACTTTCATCAATATAATCATCATAAATAGGAGGCATGCTATCATCAAAATAAATTTGCTCATCAAAACTTGGGGGACAAAAAATATCATCTTCATCAAACATAGCATCCCCAAGCTTGTGGCTTTGCATATCATTAGCATCATAGATATCCAAGGAATTCATACTAACAACATTGTGATCATGCTCATCATACAAAGATTTAGTGCCAAACATTCTCATGCATTCTTGTTCTAACACTTTGGCACAATTATCGGAATCCTTATTTTCACGAAAGACATTAAAAAGATGAAGCATATGATGCAACCTTGATTCCATATTTTGTAGTTTTCTTGTATAGACTAAACTAGTGATAAAACAAGAAACTAAAAGATTTGATTGCAAGATCTAAAGATATACCTTCAAGCACTAACCTCCCCGGCAACGGCGCCAGAAAAGAGCTTGATGTCTACTACACAACCTTCTTATTCTAGACGTTGTTGGGCCTCCAAGTGCAAAGGTTTGTAGGACAGTAGCAAATTTCCCTCAAGTGGATGACCTAAGGTTTATCAATCCGTGGGAGGCGTAGGATGAAGATGGTCTCTCTCAAACAACCCTGCAACCAAATAACAAAGAGTCTCTTGTGTCCCCAACACACCCAATACAATGGTAAATTGTATAGGTGCACTAGTTCGGTGAAGAGATGGTGATACAAGTGCAATATGGATGGTAGATATAGGTTTTTGTAATCTGAAAATATAAAAACAGCAAGGTAGCAAGTGGTAAAAGTGAGCACGAACGGTATTGCAATGCTAGGAAACAAGGCCTAGGGTTCATACTTTCACTAGTGCAAGATCTCTCAACAATAATAACATAATTGGATCATATAACTATCCCTCAACATGCAACAAAGAGTCACTCCAAAGTCACTAATAGCGGAGAACAAACGAAGAGATTATGGTAGGGTACGAAACCACCTCAAAGTTATCCTTTCTGATCGATCTATTATAGAGTTCGTACTAGAATAACACCTTAAGACACAAATCAACCAAAACCCAAATGTCACCTAGATACTCCAATGTCACCTCAAGTATTTGTGGGTACGATTATATGACATGCATCACACAATCTCAAATTCATCTATTCAACCAACACAAAGAACTTCAAAGAGTGCCCCAAAGTTTCTACCGGAGAGTCAAGACGAAAACGTGTGCCAACCCCTATGCATAAGTTCACGAGGTCACGGAACTCGCAAGTTGATAACCAAAACATACATCAAGTGGATCATGTGATATCCCATTGTCACCACAGATAAGCACATGCAAGACATACATCAAGTGTTCTCAAATCCTTAAAGACTCGATCCGATAAGATAACTTCAAAGGGAAAACTCAATCCATTACAAGAGAGTAGAGGGGGAGAAACATCATAAGATCCAACTATAATAGCAAAGCTCGCGATACATCAAGATCATGCCAAATCAAGAACACGAGAGAGAGAGAGAGAGATCAAACACATAGCTACTGGTACATACCCTCGGTCCCGAGGGTGAACTACTCCCTCCTCGTCATGGAGAGCGCTGTAGATGGCCACCGGAGAGGGATTCCCCCTCCGGCAGGGTGCCGGAATGGGTCTAGATTGGTTTTCGGTGGCTACGGAGGCTTGCGGTGCCGGAACTCTCGATCTAGGTTATGTTCTAGGGGTTTCTGTATATATAAGAGGTTTTGGCATCGAGAACAAGTTAGGGGGGTCTCCGGGCTGTCCACAAGGTAGAGAGGCGCGCCCCCTACCCTCGTGGGTAGCCCGGGACTCTTCTGGCCCAACTCTTTTACTCCATGGCCTTCTTCTGGTCCAAAAATAAGTTCCGTGAAGTTTCAGGTCAATTGGACTCCGTTTGGTTTTCCTTTTCTACGGTACTCAAAAACAAGAAAAAAATAGAAACCGGCACTAGGCTCTAGGTTAATAGGTTAGTCCCAAAAATGATATAAAATAGCATATAAATGCATATAAAACATCCAAGGTTGATAATATAATAGCATGGAACAATCAAAAATTATAGATACGTTGGAGACGTATCGAGGCTCTTCCTCCTCGTCAGCGTCTTCATTTGACTTTTCAAGCATAATTATGTCTCTTTGATTCACAACTGCCTCACCATCAATCCGTGCGTCATCATCATTTGGGTCCAGGTCAACATAACCCAAGTCATCATCCTCCTTGTTTCAGACCACGTCATCATGTTCCTCTTGAAAGAACACTCCCTCGTATGTCATGGGGTTTATGTTGTAGTAATCATCATCATTCGGGTCCGGTAGCTTACCATGTGGCCACACCTTGAACACAACTTCCCAACCCTTTAGGTGCTCTTTCTGGCATGGGTAAGGCAGATAATATACTTTTGTGGCCTGGGTAGCGGCGATAAAGAGATCAGCTCCGGCATAGACGATTGATGGTTTAACTTCAACTAAACCAACAGAAGGCATATGTCACAGACCCTTTTTGGGGTCGAACCATCGTCATTTGAACACAGTGATACTTAGGTGTTCGCGGCCACGTTTGAATGTAAGCTCGTATATTTTTCCTACCCTTCCGTAGTAATCTACTTTATTATCTCCTTTGGTGAAGACTCCGGTATTTATGGTTTTGGGATCAGGCCGACTGTTCTGGTGCTCCTCTGCATGGAAGTGATACCCATTCACATCATACTTTTGGCATGTCATAACGGCAGGGTCAAAACCCATGGAAACCCATCTCAATTCTTCATCCATTGATTCGTTCGGATCATTTCCCTACAAGTTTAATTGAAATTATAGGGTGCATGAGTTTAATTGGAATTGTACGGTGAAATAGGTAATAGGGAAGTGTGAAAAATTACTTTCTCCTTGAACCACGCAATGAATTTTTTCCTTCCATCAGCACCCTTTTGGAGAAGAGCATGTGCCTCCGCTTCAGTAGGAGGCAGCATTCCCGTCCACTCTTCATCAACGAACCGAATACAATAAGAAAAGCAGTATAGGAACTAGGCAAAGTGAACATAACAAACTGACTAAAAGAATGGTGCAAAGGTATTACCTCATCCACTCATCCTCAACTTCCTTGATGTTGTGCAAGATATAGAACATGACATCCTCCCACTCATCTCGTGGCATGATATAAGGTGTCGAGCATCCAGCCCTGCCACCTTGCCCGATGAATAGAGGCAGCTTGGGTTTATACTTGGGTTCTTCTGTATTATATCGATACACCTTATTGTGCAGCGTGGGAAAATGGTCCGGATAGTAGGTTCTCCTGAGGTCTGCCACCTCCTCTAGGATAACTACCTCAGCTATGGAAGCTTCAATCTTAGCTTTGTTTCCACATTTCCGTCTCAGATGCTTGTTCTGTCTCTCAGGGCCGTACTGCCAACGATTCTGCACAGGGCCCCCCAACAATACCTCGCTCATGAGGTGCAAAATGAGATGTGTCATCGGAGTAAAGAAGCCTAGCGGGAAGATCTTCTCTAGCTTGCATATCAACTCCGGCGCCTTCTTATGCATTTCTTTTATCATCTCAGGACATACTTCTTTAGCACAAAGCGTGCGGAAGAAATGGCTTAACTTCGCAAGCACACGCCAGACACACTCGGGAACATAGCCCCGAACCATCACCGGCATAATCCGCTCAATCCATACATGATAATCATGACTCTTGAGCCTGGTCACTTTGCCTGTTGAAAGATTGACCCCCTTACTTATATTTGATGCATAACCATCAGTGAACTTCATGACGTGTTTTAGCCACTTGAATGCCTCCATCTTATGATCCTTTTTAAGTACGAAGTCAGCATCTAGCTTGAACCAAGATTTTCGACTGCCTGTGGGAGGTTGCATGTGTAGATGTGGTCTATCACAAATATTATGTTGATCGACTCTAGCATTAACATTATCCTTTGTCTTATCAGGAATGTTGAGGATCGTGTGAAAAAGGGATTCTGCGACATTCTTTTCGGTGTGCATCACGTCGATGTTGTATGGAAGTTTGAGGTCCTTAAAATAGGGAAGCTACATGAAGGGGGTAATGTGAATCCAGTTGTGCGTCTCACCATATCCTTCAAAACATTTTCCCCTTTACCTTTTCCTTTGCCCTTGCCCTCGTCTTCGCATGTGGCTTTGCCTTTGCCTTTGCCTTTGCCTTTCCCTTCACCGGCAGGCTTAAGAGCTTTCAGCTGAGCAAGCACATCCGCACCAGAAAATGTTGGAATCTCGTTTACTTCATGGACAACTTTTCCTTTTGTGAAGTTCTTCTTGTCTTCCCTATCAAGATGGTCTGGAGGGAGGAACTGTCGATGCAGGTCAAAGGCAACATACTTGCCACCCTTCTTCAGCCAAATGAAGATCAAGGCCTGCATGCACACTGGGTAAGGCATCTTTCCACTTGTACACCATCTGCAGAACAGGGCATAGCCGAGAAAGTCATGCATGCAATACTATAGCCAAACTTTCATCAATAAATTTTTCAGCAGATGTCGGTCGTATGTCAACCTCGGGAAGTACCAATGATGGTGCAAATCATCCACCAACGGCTGCATAAACACACTCAAATTCTTCCCGGGATATTCAGGCCCTGGAATTATAAGCGACAGGAACATGGTCTTGCATTGCATTATGGCGCTGGGAGGGAGATTGAGCGGAATAACAAATATGGGCCAGCAGCTGTATGGATTAGACGACATACCATATGGATTGAACCTGTCGGGGATATACCCTGCGGTATGACCCGGCCAGATGTATAACCCGGCCGGACTTGGCAACTCACTAATGACCCGCCCTGGCTGGACGACTCACTAAGTGACCCGCCCGAGCCTGGTGACTTATGGGTGACCTGGCAAGCGGATCAAAGGAGCGACAAGACCCGGGGGCCCAAGAGGCTCAAGGCCCAGAAGGCCGGCTACGTTATGGTAGGCCGGCTTAAGAGGAAAGGCGTGAGGAATATCTCCTTTACGAGGAAGCAAGACCCGGACTTGTAATCAACTTGTAAGAGAAGATAGACTAATCCTAGTCCTACTAGGACTCCACATGTAACCCGCCCCTCTAACTTATATAAGGAGGGGCAGGGCTCCCCAAAGAGGGACAAGCAATAAGAAACAATATCTAGGGCTAGACACAAAGAGGAGAGCCGGCTCACGGCGACTCCCTTATGATCATAATGAGACCTAGCCACAAATAGCACGTAGGGTTATTACCGGATGATGTTTCCCGGGGCCCGAAGCTGTCTAAATCCTTGTCTTGTGTTGCGTCTCTCGATTCCGCTCAACCCCTCTCAAGCTACCACATAGATGCGTTGGTCTCGCGACTAAGTCCTGACACTAAGGACATCTACCGTGACAATTCCACGACAGTTGGCGCCCACCGTGGGGCTTGCGCACAGTGGTGTTGAGTTCTTGAAGGGATCTCTTAAGGGATGGAGAAGTTTGTGATTTTTTGGATGAGCCGGTTTGGGGAGGATCTACATCAGCTTGAAGATCATCGATCCAGATTTACAATCTATGAGATTTAAAGTTTGAGAAAAATTTAGGGTTACACGCCGGATTACAAGTCGAGCCACGGTTATGACTCGGATTTGCTATGATGATTTTTTTTTGTCAAGACCGCCTCCGTCGCCGTCGAGCGGCTTAAGGTTTTTCCAAATTCCATGCTGGCTTGTCATCGAAACATCAATGGACGGCCCTGTTTCTAAAACTACCATGGCGAGGAGAATCCCGGCGAAGCACCATATTAGATTCCAACTTGAGCCGGACTCGGACTCGCTGGTCGCGCCTCCGATTACAAGTCGCCGACTTCACCTCCAGCTTTGAGCTGCTGTTGAATCGCCGCGCCCTGCGGACCTGCCCGCCTGCCGCGCTGCCTGCCTGCCTCTGCTTGCTCCGAGCCGCCCCCATGCTCGACCTCCCGCGCCATGAGCGGCCTGCTTGATTAAATCGCCTTGCTGTGCGCCGATTCCGCCTTGGTCGAACCGCCGGCTGTCTCGCCTCGGTGGTGAGCTGCCGAGCTAGCTTCACATCTTCTACTTCGAGTCGCCCCAGTTCCGGGTGACCTCGCCGCCTTGATGCTCCGGCTCGAGTCGTTGTCGTCTTCATCCCCGGGTCTTCCCCGGACCACCTCGCCGCAGAGTCACTTCGGTTTCGAATTGCCGCACCATCCTCGAGCCGGCCTTGTACTACCTCGCCAAACCCTCGCGTCGAGCGGCTGAATTCTGCCATGAGCTGCCCACCGTCGCGCCTGGCCACGACCTCCAAACCGCCGTTGTCATGCCTTGCCAAGCTGTACGGCCCGTCCTTGCCGCTTCAAGCCACCGAGCCGTATGGCCCGCCTTCGCCACTTCAAGATGCTGTCGAGTTTGCCTCGTCGCTGCCTCCCTAGTTTCTGCCTCTGCTGCGCGTGGCCATGGCTTTGAGCCGTCGTCTCTGAGCTGGTCCTGCCTTCCGTTTCTGCCGCGAGCTGACCCAGGCCCGCTCGTCTGATGAGCCGCCCCGCTACGAGCTGCTGCTCACCTCTGCCTCTATAAGCCGGCCCTTGCCGGGGCTCGCTAACTCGCCTGTCGTTGCTCGTCGGGGCTCACTAAACCGCCCGCTACTGCTCGCCTGCGGGCTCTAATCCGTCGCCGGGTGCAGTCGTCAAACAAATCAACTGTGGAACCGTCAAGTCACCATCACCTCTACCAGCGCCTGAGAGCCGGCCCGTCTGACGGAACTATGAGCCGCCTCGTCTCTGCTTCGGCAGTAGTACAGGGCTAGGCAAAAGAGACAAGTAAAGGGTAGGTTGCTTGGTTAAAAAAAACAATGGTCAAACATGACCCGGAGGATCACTTCTGAGTCGCCTGATGCGGCGCTTTTTTGCTGCCACCTCTCTCATCATTGTTGCAACCCCACGGCTGATAATTTTCGGTCAAACATATCAGGTGAAATCCATCCTATCAAGTTTTTACTGATACATTCTTATTGTCTTTGAGAACAATTACTCTCGTTTGTGTAAATTCTTATGCAGAATTCACTATTACAAAGGTGGCCATCAAGCTATGGCTCTTACCTGCACCGGATGGGTCAATGGACAAAATCAATTATAATCCACCGAGGTTCAACATATTCCAGCAATCCACTAGTCATATCATGATCAAGCATGGAGAGTCTCAAGCCAACTCCTCAAGTCGTCTTAAGACTCGGGGGCTACAATGACATGACTCAAAAACTCCGGGTCATTGAAGGGAAGATAACCCGGCCCCAGAGGCTACTCTTTATTGGTGAATATTTAAAGGCCGTCAGAAAAAATTTCCGGCTCAAAATGAAGATTCCAGTTTAAAATATAGCTCAAGAGACATCTCTCTTTCGCAAAGCTTTGAAGCTATCAAATCCGGTTCAAAATCCGGCTCAAGGTAAATTTGTCTTTCACAAAGTTTTGAAGTTTTTAAATCGGGTTTAAAGTTCCGAATTCAAAAAGATTTAAATCTCTCGCAAGTTCGAGTTCTCAGAAAAATTAAAGGTTGCCAAAAGAACTTGCTGCCATGATGCGCGGTTCAAACTTGGATATCCTGCCTTACGGCTTATCTTATTATGATCATTTGGGGGCTTCCTGCTCATCGAGCATAGCTATCAATACCCTCTTGATCGGCGCAATGCCAAAATTTATATGGTCACTTGGGGGCTTCCTGTTCAAACATAGGTCGTATTCGAACCAAAGAGAACATAGCTGTCGATACCCTTTTGATTGGCAAACTGCCGAACCTACTTGGGGGCTTCTTGATCGTATCCGAATCATAGCTCAACCCCTTTGGGAATCGACGTGGATCGTATTCGAATCAGCGTCGTTAAACAACTCTCAAGGTCATTTGGGGGCTTCCTGTTCAAATATAGGTCATATTCGAACCAAAGAGAACATAGCTGTCGATACCCTCTTGATCGGCATCGCCAAAGCCACTGGGGGCTATATGATCGTATTCGAATCTTAGCTTAACCCCTTTGGGACGGTTTACTGATCGTATCCGAATCAGAAGCCTCAAAAAGTTTTATTTTGTCTCTGGTAAAGTTTATTGCAGCCACAATTACTTAACTTGAGACCTTTTTGGGATTATATCTCAAATATATATAAGTGTTTTATGCTTAACCCGGCTTGACTTTTGACTATAAGTCGCTAGTTTATGACAATCATCATCTATGTGGAAGCATTGGCTTCTAAGGATTGGGTTATCACCCTTACTGCATAGGTTATGTAAGCCGGCAGTACAAATTTAATATCACTGTAGTTATATGTGAGATATTATGACCCGCCCTGGTTTTGACGCTAAGTCGCCAGGGCATATGTTGTTTAAACTCTCTGCAGGATTTGCAGAAATATGACATGTAAATGATTAAGTTCAAGCTCATTACCAAAGTTGATGCTTCAAAATGATTATCCATTCTGGAGTTTTCTCAAAAGGCTATAAGCCGTCGGGTCATGAAAATTCCGGTTTACAATGAAGGCGTATTGAATCGCCATCGGCCAAGAGCCGCCAGGTATTTAAACTCCGGATTTACTTGTCAACAGATAAGGTATTTGAATTCTTTAAATAGCCAACATGGCTGGATTTTCAATGATGATATTGAATGATTGAGGTTTTCATACCAGATTATGTATTCAAATTTTGTATAGCCAACATGGCTGGATTTCTATTATGATTATCAATAACCAGTATTATGATTGAGGTTTTAAAAGTCATTTTAGCGCCACAGCTATTATCTTTGTTAATGGGCATGATTTATTTTACAATGGAGGGAATAGTCCCGAGTCGCTGCAGGCTTACGACCCGGCACTTGGGGGCTACATTATTCAAGTTGAGGTTACATCAAATATGCAAGTCTCATGTCGCTGCAAGCATGCACCATGACACTTGGGGGCTAATGCAAAGTCATTTTTATTGGCCTTATTGAAGACCCGACTTATCCCATTGTAATGAGCCGGCCCTTGGGGGCTACCAATTGCTCCCGTTAAAATTCAAGATACACAAGCCTTATTCCATTATATATTGAAGGATCCACTGCTCAGTTGGTAAAGCATAAAACTCTCAACCTTGTGGACGTGGGTTCAAGCCCCAGGATGGGGGTTACATCATATGATATTATTTTCAATGAAAAGTCCCAGCTTAGTATTATCTTACTAAGCCGGCCCTTGGGGGCTACACGTTACTGCTCAAATTTACATCATCATATGTACAAAGTCCCTGCTCATTATTACATAATGACCTGACACTTGGGGACTAATGCATATTGCTCTTTGCTTAAGACAATTCTAGGATGACCCGGCTACACTACTATGACTATAGCTGACTCATGGGGGCTACACAACTGGATTTCATTTAAAGCCATGGTGATAAGTCCCGGCTTATTCATGCTGATTAAACCGGCCCTTGGGGGCTACAGGTATTATGGATATAAGGGAGAAATATCTTCAAATTTTCAGTTTGAGTAAATCAGATTGACCTGGTGTCTGCAAAAATCATAAACCGGCGTCGGCGACAATTATGACTCGGCATCATCTATTTATAACCCAGCAATTTTGGTAATCATAAACCGGCAAGTTTTATATCTCAAGTCGGCTGAATATAAGTTGAATATTTGAAGACCAATATTTTTGTCAAGTCAGAGCATTGAAGGCCGACTCAAATGGATGCTTTATTTACAATATTTCTTCTACAAGCAAATTGACTACGAAGTTGGTCCATTGACCCGGATTTTCTAGAAGGAGGAGATGACAAGGACTTAAGGATTATCAAGTGCCGGCTTACAAGAATATTTAACCCGGAGTGCAACCTGCCAATTTGTTCTTGTGTTTATGTTGCAGATCAGTTTAACATGGATAAACCCAAATTAAACTTGGGGGCTAATGTCGGGGATATACCCCGCGGTATGACCCGGCCAGATGTATAACCCGGCCGGACTTGGCAACTCACTAATGACCTGCCCTGGCTGGACGACTCACTAAGTGACCCGCCCGAGCCTGGCGACTTATGGGTGACCTGGCAAGCGGATCAAAGGAGCGACAAGACCAGGGGGCCCAAGAGGCTCAAGGCCCAGAAGGCCGGCTATGTTATGGTAGGACGGCTTAAGAGGAAAGGCGTGAGGAATATCTCCTTTACGAGGAAGCAAGACCCGGACTTGTAATCAACTTGTAAGAGAAGATAGACTAATCCTAGTCCTACTAGGACTCCACATGTAACCCGCCCCTCTAACTTATATAAGGAGGGGCAGGGCTCCCCAAAGAGGGACAAGCAACAAGAAACAATATCTAGGGCTAGACACAAAGAGGAGAGCCGGCTCACGGCGACTCCCTTATGATCATAATGAGACCTAGCCACAAACAGCACGTAGGGTTATTACCGGATGATGTTTCCCGGGGCCCGAAGCTGTCTAAATCCTTGTCTTGTGTTGCGTCTCTCGATTCCGCTCAACCCCTCTCAAGCTACCACATAGATGCGTTGGTCTCGCAACTAAGTCCTGACACTAAGGACATCTGCCGTGACAATTCCACGACAGAACCCATCACCTGTTATAGCAATTCTGACATTCCCAGCCTTGGTTGCTTCCTTCGGGTAGTCTATATCGAATGACTTCCATGCTTCACCTTCTGATGGATGTATAATTTTTTTTGGATTGTACCTTTTCCCTTCCTTGTGCCACTTCATCATTTTGGCAGACTCCTCGGTGATGAAAAGGCGCTGCAGTCTTTTCATAAAATCAAGATACCGAAGAACCTTCACAGGGATTTTTTTAGCTGCTGCTTCTGACCATACTCATCGACCACCTCAATATACCGAGAGGAACCGCACTTCCTACAGTAGTTGTCATCCGCATACTCATGCCTAAACAAATAGCAATTCTTTGGACAAACATGTATTTTCTCATAATCCATGGAGAGCGCCTTCATGATTTTCTTTGTAGCGTACATGGTTTTCAGCAGTTCATGGCCCTCAGCCAGGCTGTTAGCCCATACTCCCAGAAATGCTTCGAAGCAACCTCGGCTACAGCCGTACTCAGCCTTGACTGCCATCAGTTGCGAGATGGCATCCAACACAGACATCTTGGCACCCTCATAAAGAGGTTTCTTTGACGAGGCCAAGATATCCAGGAAGGCCATTGCGGTTTCCTCCAGCTCCTCCGGTTCATTCGCTGAATGAGACGGAGGTGTCGGCTATGCAGCAAATACATCATATAGCATTTCTCTAACCCCATCGTCCTCATAACCAGCGACACATTGTCGTATCACTTCCTCTCTACCATGGTCCCGCTGGGCAAAGTTTATCGGCATATTAAAGTTGGGCATAAATCCATGCGTGCGAAGGTGCTTAGTCATCTCACTCTTATCTCTGCGCATACATCTCTTACATTTGGCACACGGGCATTCTGTCACAATCCTCATTGGACTATGGAATATCTCTTTCAAAAACACATCCGTTTTCGCGACCCACTCTGTTGTTACTTGATTCCGACGGAAAAAACCCACTATACATCCACTGATTATCTGCCATCTCTGCTTTATTGGAAGCCACACAACAAAATTAAGGATTCATTTAAATTACTCACATCAATATTTTATTTTTTACAGGGTTGACGAGAAACGACATTTAATCCACCTACATCTCTAATAGGTAAAGATGGGTCCTAATCCCACCCGAGAATGTGTAGATTGAGTATGTTTTCCATGCTCTACCCCATTCCGAGACAAAATTTCGGCAGCACCTCCCCATTTTTCTCCAAATACACGTCTCGGCAAAATGCCGAGAGAATGTGCATCCAGAGAACAACAGGGAGGAGCCGCCTAAATCTTGTCTCGGAACGGGGTATAGCATGAACAACGTACCCAATCTACACATCCTCGGGTTGTTCGTGGAAAGCGCTGGACAATCCGAAAGAGCTGCGGTGATAAATATGCAATTGAATGCATATTAATCGATGCAACCCTTTTGGTCGGGAGACGCCTAGGTTACGCGCCTTGATGTGAAAATGAAATGTAGTGACATGGAAAAAAAAAAGCAGTCGAGGTCATGTAATTGTTGCTCACCCTCGGATGTAGAGGATGTAGTCGATCAAAGGAGGGACGACCGTGGACCAACGCCTCCAACGTCAAAGATCACTCCATGGAGATGAAACACCACAAATCCTATAAAATTGACCGAGTGAAAAAAAATTAGCTCATCACATATCACATAAAGCATTGACACTATATTATGAACCAACATGAAACAACATCTCAAATTGCAAAAAATGCTTCATTAAGTGTCCCATGAAACAACATGACCTAACACTAAACATGACAAATAACGTATCATATGAAACAACATGACCAAACACAAAACATACAAATATTCATCAATCCATCCATCTAACAAAGTTGCATCCATCCATCTATCACAAATCCATCTAACAAATTCATTAATCCATCCATCTATCACAAATCCATCTAACAAAACATAAGCACATTCATCAATCCATCCATCTACCAATATTCATCAATTCATCTAAAAAAATTCATCCATGCATCCATGCACATAACAACTAGTAACAAAATGCAAAAAATGAAAAAATAGCTAACCGGGGGCATTTTGGGCGCCGGTGTAGCGGGTGAGCAGGGAGGCAGGGGGCAGGCAGGGGAAGGGTGGACGGGCGGTGGGGCCGCCGCTGTAGGGGTCGCCGGAGGAGGGCTCCGAGCCCCGGTCGGCACGGCGAGGGCCGAGGCCCGAGCAGGAGGGAGGGCGGACTCGGGGCGGCGTGGCTGTGGCGGCGTGACGTGAGGAGGGTGTGGGGAGGGGCGCGACGCGAGGAGGGGCGGTGGGGTGAGGGGATGGGCTGCTGGCGGTTGCGCGGCTAGGTTGGGGTGGTGGCGCGGCGCGAGGGGAGAGGGGCGGAGAGGGTTGCGGCGGCGGCGCGGGTCGGGGTGGCGAGGCTGTACGTCGGCGGCACGAGGAGGGGAGGAGAGGGTGGCGGCGGTGGCGCAGGTCAGGGTGGAGCGGCGGCGCGGCGGGGCGGGTGGGGAGTCTCGGGGTCGAGCGCGATGGGGAATGGGTGAAGGGGGTTGCCCTGCAGCTGGATAAGGCAAACCATGTCGACGGCTTAGCCGTCGCCATAGTTTAGGGGGCCACGTGGCATACTATGCCGATGGCTTAGCCTTCGCCATAGTCACCAGCTCAACTTTTTTTTGACACTGTTAGCTACTTCCGGGTGGAGCAGAAGAACACATAATCCAACCAGGCAGCACCAGCACCAGCAGCAAAATGCATGATCCATTCATAGCATAACAGGGCACATAGTCCAGGTATAGACCTGACGCGTCCGTCTCCCTCCTCCAGGTGCCGGTGGCGGAGCCGTCCGTTAGGGGGGGCACAACCCGGAGACGCATGCCGGGCGTTTGAAACAACCACGTCCGTGTAGACCCGACGCGTCCGTTTCCCCCCTCCAGGTGCCGGCGGCGGCGCCGTCCGTGAGGGGGGCCACGCCTCGGAGACGCGTGCCGCCTCTTCATACATGCCACAACACCACCCCGCATGTATGAGGGGCCGGTGCGACGCTCTGGTGGCATTTCTACCCCCTCCCCGCCCTGGGCCCCCGTCCCACCTAACCCTGGAGTGGTTGACCACGAGATCTAGCCCTTTAACTTCCCACGGACGGGCTTTGACCAGTGGACCTCTCCAGCCGGTTGTGTCAGGTTAGCCCGAAGGGACACCTGGGAGCAACATCCGGGCCAAACCCACACATACATCCCCTCCTTGTAGACCCGACGCGTCCATTTCCCCCTCTAGGTGCCAACGGCGGCGCCGTCCCTGAGAGGAGCCACGCCCCGGAGACGCGTGCCGCCTCTTTAGACATGCCACAACACCACCCCACATGTATGAGGGGCCGGTGCGATGCTCCGGTGGCTTTTCTACCCCCCAGGGCCCCTATCCCGCCTAAACCTGGAGCGCTTGACCACGAGATCTAGCCCTTTGACTTTCCACGGACGGGCTTTGACCAGTGGACCTCTCCACCCGGTTGTGTCAGGTCAGCCCAGAGGGACACCTGGGAGCAACATCCGGGCCAAACCCACAGCTACATCCCCTCCGTGTAGACCCGACGCGTCCGTTTCCCCCCTCGAGTTGCCGACGGTGGCGCCGTCCGTGAGGGGGGCCACACCCCGGAGATGCGTGTCGCCTCTTCGGACATGCCACAACACCACCCCGCATGTATGAGGGGTCGGTGCGACACTCTGGTGGCATTGCTACCCCCCACCCCCCCCCCCCCAGGGCCCCTGTCCTGCCTAACCCTAGAGCGGTTGACCACGAGATCTAGCCCTTTGACTTCCCACGGACGGGCTTTGACCAGTGGACCTCTCCAGCCGGTTGTGTTAGGTCAGCACAGAGGGACACCTAGGAGCAACATCCGGGCCAAACCCACAGCTACATCCCCTTCGTGTAGACCCGACGCGTCCATTTCCCCCCCTCCACGTGCCGGCGACGGCGCCGTTCGTGAGGAGGGCCATGCCCCGGAGACGCGTGACGCCTCTTCGGACCTGCCACAACACCACCCCGCATGTATGAGGGGTCGGTGCGACGCTCCGGTGGCATTGCTACCCCCCCCCCACCCCCAGGGCCCCTGTCCTGCCTAACCCTAGAGCGGTTGACCACGAGATCTAGCCCTTTGACTTCCCACGGACGGGCTTTGCCCAATGGATCTCTCTGCCCGGTTGTGTCAGGTCAGCCCAGAGGGACACCAGGGAGCAACATCCGGGCCAAACCCACAGCTACATCCCCTCCGTGTAGACCTGACGTGTCCGTTTCCCCCCTCCAGGTGCCGGCGGGGGCGCCGGCCGTGAGGGGGGCCACACCCTGAAGATGCGTGCCGCCTCTTCGGACATGCCACAACACCACCCGCCATGTATGAGGGGTCGGTGCGACGCTCCGGTGGCATTGCTAACCCACCCCCACCCCCAGGGCCCCCGTCCCGCCTAACCCTGGAGCGGTTGACCACGAGATCTAGCCCTTTGACTTCCCACAGACGGGCTTTGACCGGTGGACCTCTCCAGCCGGTTGTGTCAGGTCAGCCGAGAGGGACACCTGGGAGCAACATCCGGGCCGAACCCACAGTTACATCCCCTCTGTGTAGATCCGGCGCGTCCGTTTCCCCCCTCCAGGTGCCGGCGGCGGCGCCGTCCGTGAGGGGTGCCACACCCCGGAGACACGCGCCGCCTCTTCAGACATGCCACAACACCACCCCGCATGTATGAGGGGCCGATGCGACACTCCGGTGGCATTGCTATCCTCCAGGGCCCCCGTCCCGCCTAACCCTGGAGCGGTTGACCACGAGATCTAGCCCTTTGACTTCCCACGGACGAGCTTTGACCAGTGGACCTTTCCAACCGGTTGTGTTAGGCCAGCCCAAAGGGACACCTGGGAGCAACATCCGGGCCAAACCCACAGCTAGATCCCCTCTGTGTAGACCCGACGCGTCTGTTTCCCCCTCCAGGTGTCGGCGGTGGCGCCGTCCGTGGGGGGCCACACCCCGAAGACGCGTACCGCCTCTTCGGACATGCCAAAGCACCACCCGGTTGTGGTAGGTCAACCGATATATATAAACACTTGGGAGCAAAGTCCCCTTCGTATAGACCCGATGCGACTGTTCCCCACTCCAGGTGTCGGCCGGCGGCGGCGCCGTCCGTGAGGGGGGTCACACCCCTACAGAACCGAAAAATAATGTATGTATGCTTATATTAACACATGCTCTATGTAAGTTAGTTAAATAATAATATGTAAGAAAATATAAAATATAGCTATGAATAAAAAAGAAAAAAAGATATGCCGATGGATAGCTGCAGCCAGGGCAGATGGACGGCGCGCCGCGGATCGATGACGTGTCATCTATGCCGATGGCAGCCGTCGGCATAAGTCTTGGTCGGTGCACTTTGGATCGATGACGTGTCACCCGTATCTATGCCGACGGCCGCCCGTCTCTGCCGTCGGCATAGATCCGACCCCGTTAGCCGCCCGTCACGAGCGTGGTCGGCGGGCCCGCATCTATGCCGACGGCAGCTGCAGGCATAGTCTGGGCTAAGCCGACGGCTATTCTTTGCCGACGGGGGGCCGTCGGCGTAGACGGGGATAGCCCGATGGCCGTTGTATGCCGACGGCCTGGACCAAGCTGTCGGCATAGCTTGGAGTAGGCCGACGGGGGCCGTCGGCATACATTTGGCTGTCAGCATAGAGCCTTGTTCCGGTAGTGAACCTATCGGCATACGATCTGAACTTTCAATTATTTTTGTTAGGACTTGGGAAACAAAAACCTGACAGGTCACTTTTGTGCTAATGATAGCTCCCAAGTAAAGAAAGAACGTGTGTTTACCTTCGTGAAACAAAATTGTACCAATCGCTTAGAAATATCGTCGTGTCCTTGTCATTACAATATTCTGATTGACGAGTATTCAAAGCTTTATTTACTATCACAATGATCTGGCAAGAATTCAACTATCAGATCTTCATCTTCTCTTCTCCTTTTATGACTATATATACGTAGTTTTTTTTCAACCTCATATGTAACACATGAATGAATGTTGGACTTCCAAAAAGAATGAATCCATCCACATTTCTCATATATTTCTAGCATTCATCCATTAAGATGGATGAGTGTGGCATGATAATGTGCACCCAGTTTTCCCTTCCACAGTACTTCACCGCAAAACGATTTAATTTCTCCTATTCAATAACTTCCCAATGTTTGAGTTAAGTTATGAAAATTTAAAATTCATGTTTGGTACATTCATGTACTTACGGTTATATTTATCAAGATTATAAAAATGAACGGGCGCGGCAACGCGCGCAATCATGGTTTAGTTGGAGTAGAAAATCAACAAGCCTACAAGATCACAACGACCATAAGTATGCCTCTTGTAAAATATTAATAAATGTTTATTTTCTTGGATAAATGAATAGTACTTTCTCTGTTCATTTTTATAAGGCTTGAAAACATTTCAGACAGTGAGTAAAGCAGTTCATTTTCTTATGTCTGAAACGGCTTACATAAGTGAACGGAGGGAGTAATAATGTATTCGTAGTGTATTTTTTCAATTTTTTTTCTTTCGGGGATGTCGTTTTTCCCTGTGCGTATATAGCGTGGAAAAGAAGCACACGACGGAGACGTACGGTTCCAAGTCGGATCGGGAAAGAAAACCGCGCGCAGTCTCGCCGGTCTATATATACGGATCGAGCCACGTAACAATACATAGCAGCGACAGAAGAAGAAGAGAAAAGAAAAGAGGAGGTTTAACCGGGCTGGGAGACCGGTCGATCGACGTAACAATGGCCGCGCCCTTGAGCGACGATGAGATCCGGTTGATGGTGGAGCAAGGCGTGCATCGACCCCTGGAGGAGACCATGCGGAAGCTGCAGTACGCGGTGTCGGACGCGCTGCGGGCCAAGGGAAAGGGGCTCCCCACGCTCAAGCAGCTCGAGTGGGCGGACGACACCGAGCGGAGCGCCACGCGCGTCGCCCAGGACATGGCAGAGGGCGTGGAGGACTACAGGGCCTGCGCGGCGGCCTTCGCCGGCCGGCTCGGCGAGGAGGCGCGCGCGATCGTGGCAGCGCTGCTCGACATGGCGGCGTGGGAGGAGGAGCGGCAGGCCGACGCCCTGGAGATCGTGCTCTCCACGCTGCGCCTTCGGGGCAGGTACCTCAGGGCGCTCGCCGCCGCCGCGGATGACATGGAGCCGGAGGACCTCGTCAGCTACGCGGCCAGCGAGTTCCTGTGCTTCGTCTCCAAGGAGACGGACGGCGGGAACGTGCCCAACGGCCGGGACGCGGCCGACGCGGTGAGGGCCGATGCGGTGGACGCGGCTGCCAGGGCCGGCGGCGGCGTCGGCGCGCGGTTCGCCGAGCGGTTCCTCACCCTGGCGGAGATGCTCAGGCATGGCGGGGCGTTTTACGCCAGGTTGCCCGGGCAGGAGCCGCTGGGCGAGGCGCTGCGGAGGCTGGCGGCCGCGGTGGAGACGCTGTGCGCGGACCCGGACGAATTGGTGGCCAAGATGCTGGCATCGGGCTCGTGGATGCTGTGGAGGACTCTCAATCGCTTGGTGGTTGACGACTGCTGTGATTTGACTAGACTAAAGATTTGATGTACTGTATGAGCGATAATGCATTCCGAGCGAGACGAACGAGACTGATTCATTGTTTAATTTTCCATCTTACTGTCCCATACTAAGTTCCCTATTCGAACATGAAGCTGTGGGCGCTCCTTCATTTACTATTGTACTCCCGTTACTAAATGAAGCTGAAGCTGAGGCCCTTTTAGAGATTTCAAAATGTACTAGTCCTTCCGGTTCTTTTTAGTTCGCATATAAGATTTGAATAAAGTCAAGCCTCGTAAAATTTGATCAACTTTGTAGAAAAAAATAACAACATTCATAATCTGAAATCAATACCACTAGATATGTTATGACTTAAAGTTTCATATTATATAACTTTAGCATGACAGATGTTGATATTTTTTCATATAAATACAGTCAAACTTAGTGAAGTTTGACTTCATAGAATTCTAATATGCAGAGTAAAAAAGACCAGAGGGAGTACATACATATAGAGTAAAATGAGTGAATCTACGAGTAGGGCGTTTCGGTGCCAGGGCTCATCTGCACCCGGTTAGAAAAAAAATTGTAAAAAATTCAAAACGTAGACAATTTGATGCATGAGGCCCGCTCCAAATTTTAAGTCATTTGGACATTTGAGCAGCTCTGAGCAAAAAAGACAAATGAGGCCCGAAGAGTACATGAACAGTAAACATTTTTACTGACCCCCAATTTGTTTTTTTTGCTGAGAGCTGGTCAAACGTCCAAATGACTTGGAATTTGGAACCGGGCTCACGCATCAAATTTCTATCCCACAAAAAAATTTGGAATTTTTTGAATTTTTCTAGTATTTGTTTTGATTTTTTTCGTGTAAGCCCGGGTAATTAAGATACAGTAATCGCACGCTAATGGTACCACTGTTGTTAACCTTGTGATGATTCGAAACCGTTTCAAAACTCAAATTCAAAATAATATCAACAATAAAAGTTTTCAAAAGTTAAAACAAAAATGTTTGGGAGGTGCCATATTTTGCATATGTAAATATGATGTAATAAACACATTTTTATAAAATGCCTAGATATTTTAGAATGGTTTAAAACAGAAAATAAAATAAATAAAAAGAAAAGAAAACAGAAAAAGCAAAAGAAAATAAAATAAAAAAGGAAGAAACCCCCCTCTCGCTGGGCCAAATGGCCCAACTAACCAGCTGGGCACCAGCCCAACTGGCCCAGCCGACCGGCCCATACACCCCACTCCCTCTCCATAACCCCCTACCACTCCCCCGGTCAATCCCCAACACCCCACTCCCCCCTCCCCCCGAAAATATCTCCCCACCCCCCTCCCCCGATTGGATCGGGATCGAGAGGAGGAGACCGCTCGTCGCCGCCGAACGCCGTCGCCGTCGGACCTCCCTCGCCGGACTCCATCGACGCCATCCTCTCCGTCAACGCCGTCGTCCCCGACCCCCTCCACAAGCCTCGTTGCCTCGATCCCAGCGAACGGCCGTGAGCCTCTCCTCTCCTCCCCTGCTCGTTCGCGCGCGCTCATGCTCGCGCTCACGGCCGCGGCCTCGTCCCGCACGCGCACCGCGGCCCCTCCTCGCGCTCGCGCGCCCGCGGCCACGCCCCTGCGGCACCTGCGCGTCGCCTGCGTCCCTGGCCTCGCCCGCGGCCACACCCCTGCGACACCCGCGTGTCGCCTACGTCCCTGGCCTCGCCCGCTGAGGGAGTCCGGGATTAGGGGTCTCCGGACAGCCGGACTATATCCTGTGGCCGGACTGTTGGACTATGAAGATACAAGATTGAAGACTTCGTCTCGTGTCCGGATGGGACTCTACTTGGCGTGGAAGACAAGCTAGGTAGTACGGATATGGATATCTCCTCCTTTGTAACCGAACTTGTGTAACCCTAGCCCCCTCTGGTGTCTATATAAACCGGAGGGTTTTAGTCCGTAGGACAACATACAATCATACCATAGGCTAGCTTCTAGGGTTTAGCCTCTCTGATCTCGTGGTAGATCTACTCTTGTACTACCCATATCATCAATATTAATCAAGAAGGACGTAGGGTTTTACCTCCATCAAGAGGGCCCGAACCTGGGTAAAACGTCGTGTCCCCTGCCTCCTGTTACCATCCGCCTTAGACGCACAGTTCGGGACCCCCTACCCGAGATCCACCGATTTTGACACCGACATTGGTGCTTTCATTGAGAGTTCCTCTGTGTCATCGCCGTTAGGCTTGATGGCTCCTTGGATCATCGTTAGAGATGCAGTCCAGGGTGGGACTTTTCTCCCCGGACAGATTTTTGTATTCGGCGGCTTTGCACTGCGGGCCAACTCGCTTGGCCGTCTGGAGCAGATTGAAAGTTACGCCCCTGGCCACCAGGTCAGGTTTGGAAGCTTAAACTACACGGCCGATATCCGTGGACACTTGATCTTTGACGGATTCGAGCCTCTGCCTTGTGCGCCACGCGGTCACGATGAGTACGATTTAGCTCTACCATCAGACAGTGTTCAAGAGATCGCACCGGCAGCCGCTCCGACCCTCAATTCGGAGCCAGTTGTGCCATCCATGGATGGGTGGATGGACCCCTCCACGGAGGCCTTACCCTCAGCGGCGATCGAGCCGAACATCGACCTTACCCCGCACGAGAGTCGTGTCATCAAACTGCCGGATCCCTCTCCGGCCATGGACTCCGAACCGCCTACGCCCGTTCCTAGCGAATCCGATTGGGCGCCGATCATGGAGTTTACCTCCGCGGATATTTTTCATCACTCGCCCTTTGGTGACATACTGAACTCATTAAGGTCTCTCTCCTTGTCAGGAAGATCCTGGCCGAACTATGTCCGGCAGGATTGGGATGCGGATGGCGAAGAAATTCGCTGCCCACCCACCACCCACTTAGTAGCCACTGTCGATGACTTAACCGACATGCTCGACTTCGACTCCGAAGACATCGACGGTATGGACGACGATGCGGGAGACGAAGAGGAACCAGTACCTATAGGGCACTGGAAAGCCACCTCGCCGTATGGCATATATATGATGGACACACCCAAAGAAGGCAATGGCGACGAGACAGCGGAGGTTGACCCCTCCAAGAAGCAACCTAAGCACCGACATCAGCGGCGCCGCTCTAAGTCCCGCCAAAGCAAAAGCGGTGATACCGGCACAGGAGATATCAACACCCCGGACAGTGCCGAAGACAACCTCCTCCAGTAAGATTCAGCACAGGAGGATGGAGAAGCCAGCCCTCCTGAGAGAGTGGCAGATAGAGAGGAAGAGGATAATAATTACATACCTCCCTCCGAAGACGAGGCAAGCCTCGACGATGACGAATTCGTCGTGCCAGAGGATCCCGTCGAACAAGAGCGCTTCAAGCGCCGGCTTATAGCCACGGCAAGTAGCCTTAAGAAAAAGCAGCAGCAGCTTCAAGCTGATCAAGATCTGCTAGCTCACAGATGGACTGAAGTCCTCGCGGCCGAGGAATATAAACTCGAACGCCCCTCCAAGAGTTACCCAAAATGCAGGTTGCTACCCCGACTAGAGGAAGAAGCGTATGACGCGGCTGATCGGCCACCTCGTGGTCGTGATAGAGAGGCATTCCAGCCAAAAGCTCAGCCTACACCCCGACGCCATTCAAATAAAAAGGCATGGGGAAATACGCCAGACCTGCGAGACGTATTGGAGGACAAAACAAAACATGCAAGATCGATCTACGGATCACGAGGGCGCACCACTATGCGAGACGATAAACGTCACGCCGGATACAGTAAAAGTAAATCCGGCCAGGTCGAACACAGCGGGCAAGACCCATTCGAGATGCGTCGTGATATAGCCCAATACAGAGGCGCCGCACACCCCCTATGCTTCACAGACGAAGTAATGGATCATCAAATCCCAGAGGGTTTCAAACCTGTAAATATTGAATCATACGACGGCACAACAGATCCTGCGGTATGGATCGAGGATTTCCTCCTCCACATCCACATGGCCCGCGGTGATGACTTACACGCCATCAAATACCTCCCACTAAAGCTCAAAGGATCAGCGCGGCATTGGCTTAACAGCTTGCCAGCAGAGTCCATTAGCTGTTGGGAAGATCTGGAGGCCGCATTCCTCGACAACTTTCAGGGCACTTATGTGCGACCACCAGATGCCGATGACTTGAGCCACATAATTCAGCAGCCAGAAGAATCGGCCAGTCAATTCTGGACTCGGTTCCTAACAAAGAAAAATCAAATTGTCGACTGTCCGGATGCAGAAGCCCTAGCAGCTTTCAAACACAACATCCGCGATGAGTGGCTAGCCCGGCACCTTGGTCAAGAAAAGCCGAAATCTATGGCAGCCCTCACGACACTCATGACCTGCTTTTGTGCGGGAGAAGATAGCTGGCTAGCTCGCAGTAATAACATATCAAAGAACCATGGTACTCCGGATACCAAGGACGGCAATAGCAGGTCACGTCGCAACAAACATAAGCGCCGCATTAACAGCGACAATACTGAGGATACGGCAGTCAATGCCGGATTCAAAGGCTCTAACCCCGGTCAACGGAAAAAGCCATTCAAAAGAAGCACTCCAGGCCCGTCCAGTTTGGACCGTATACTCGACTGCTCGTGTCAAATACATGGTACCCCCGACAAGCCAGCCAACCACACCAACAGGGATTGTTGGGTGTTCAAGCAGGCCGGCAAGTTAATTGCCGAAGACAAAGATAAGGGGTCACACAGTGATGATGAAGAGGAGCCCCGGCAGCCGAACACTGGAGGACAGAAGAGGTTCCCCCCACAAGTGCGGACGGTGAACATGATATACGCAACCCACATCCCCAAGAGGGAGCGCAAGCATGCGCTCAGGGACGTATATGTGTTGGAGCCAGTCGCCCCAAAGTTCAACCCATGGTCCTCCTGTCCGATCACCTTCGATCGCAGGGACCACCCAGTATCCGTCATGGAGGATTCACCGCACTGGTCCTAGACCCAATCATCGACGGATTTTACCTCACTCGAGTCCTTATGGATGGCAGCAGCAGCCTGAACCTGCTTTATCAGGACACAGTGCGCAAAATGGGTATAGACCCCTCATGTATCAAACCCATGAAAACGACCTTTAAAGGCGTCATACCAGGTGTAGAGGCCCATTGCACAGGCTCAATTACACTGGAAGTGATCTTCGGATCCCCGGATAACTTCTGAAGCGAAGAATTAATCTTCGATATAGTCCTGTTCCACAGTGGCTATCATGCACTACTCGGGCGAACCGCATTTGCGAAATTCAATGTGGTACCGCATTATGCATACCTCAAGCTCAAGATGCCAGGACCTCGGAGGGTTATTACAGTTAATGGAAACACAGAGCGCTCTCTTCGAACGGAGGAGCACACTGCGGCCCTCACAGCGGAAGCGCAAAGCAGCCTCTCAAGGCCACCAGTTCGGCATTTCAAGACCCGAACACCTTCAAGCGCGCTCAGAGTAATCAGCAACTAGACCGCCTGGCATGATCTGAGCTCGCGTAGCAATGCGGCCCCCACCCCAGTCCCAGCCAGACAACGAAATCCATGCCACGCGTACATAATTACGCATTAAAAATACCATGGGCACAGGTGGGAAGGGGGGGCACAACTACGGCACGCCCCAATACGCGGCTTAAACCGCACTAGGGGCTTCCCGCTTTGTTATTTTTCTCTTTCAGGACTTTAATCTCTGGAAACCCTGTCCGGCAGCATGATTGCCGAACACATGATGCAGCAACCAAGGAGGCGGAAAGCTACGTCACACCATGGAACTCCCAGGTGGATTATGATAACGAGTGAAATATTTGCTTTAATACTATTCCTTAGCTTGCCCTTGGAAGGGACATGGTCCTACTTTTTGCTTATCGCACTATCTGTATCATTCTGCTTTAATGCACCTTTTTGAATAAACAATGCATAACATTACGACTATTATTGCATTCTTGTTATATATATATATATATATATGTGAGTGTGTGTGTTCATTAATGACGCCTTGCAACCGTACACTTTGGTACGGCCAATACATCAGGGGCTTAAGTACCCCACAATATGGTGTGAGAAGTCCGAACACTTTCACAAGTGCGGCACCCCGAACTTATAGCATTATATGCATCAGCTCCGAATCATGTCTTTGGTCAAATGTTGGGTTTGCCTGGCTCCTATGTTTTGGTACCTTACATTCTGCTCTATCGGCTAAGGTAGCACTAGGAGAACTACTGCGATTGTGCCCCGGTTCTGCTGGGCTAAGCACCTCAGTAGAGAAAGCTAAAATTGACTGTCATGATAAGGCGAGAGACTGGTCGCTATTCGGCGAGGTTTCGAGTCCCTAAAGACTTGTGCCGCTTAGAGCGAGGAGCCGGTCCTGTCCGGCTTAAAGGCGTGTATCGCGCCCCGAATTCAGCCTTCCGAATACCAGGGGCTTCGCCGAAATTTAAAATTATAGAATTCTATGGCTAAGTGAGAGTGATAAAGCATTATTAGTCCGGTTGCCTTGTTCGCTGTGCTGAGCACCTCCCTCGAAGGACCCAAAAATGGGAACAAGAGTGCTCAGGTTTTTCCCGAACACCCCAGCACTCGCGGCATGGGGGCATAAGCCGAGGACTAGCCATCTCTCAGATTGGATAAACAGCCAAACAGAAGGTAATATTTTAAATTCAAACAAGCGTTGCATAGCGCATATGAAACAAATTTTCATCATACAGGATCACACGAGCAAGTTTACTCAAATATTACATCCTTTGGACATTCGTCAGCTACAAGACGGGCACCCTTCAGGACACCCTAATAATAAATTTCAGGGGTGCAATGCTCCTTGCCCTGCGGCGGTCCTTCCTTGATCAGCTTCACGGCGTCTAGCTTGGCCAATTGCACCTTCACACGGGCGAAAGCCCGGCGTGCACCTTCGATGCAGACGGACCGCTTGACGACTTCCAGCCGTGGGTAGGCATCCACAAGCCGCCTCACCAGGCCGAAGTAGCTGTTCGGAAGGGCGTCGCCAGGCCACAGCCAGACTATAAAGCCCTTCATGGCCTGTTCGGCCGCCTTGTGTAGCTCGACCGGCTACTTTAGCTGGTCGCTCATAGGCACCGGGTGTTCGATCCCAGTATATTGGGCCCAGAACAACTTCTCCGTTGAGATTCCCTCCTCGGCCTGGTAAAAAGTTGCGGCATCCGACACGCTGCGGGGCAAATCTGTGAATGCTCCTGGAGAGCTCCGGATTCGGGTAAGTAACAGGTAATTTACTTTCACATGCTTGCTTTGCATATAGAATGCCTTACCCGCCGCTATCTTTTTCATCGCATCAATCTCCTGGAGGGCCTTCTGTGCTTCGGCCTTGGCACTCTTTGCACTTTCACGGGCGGCGGCAAACTCGGACTCTCGCGTCTTCGAGTCACGCTCCAATGCCTCATGCTTCGACACGAGAGCTTGGAGCTCTTGCTGCACCTCGCCCACCCGTGCCTCTTGCCTTTCCTGCTCGTTGCGCTCCTTGGCCGCTTTGTCTTCGGCCTCGGATAACGCTTGCTTCAGGGTCGCCACCTCAGTCGTGGCCCCTGGCAAATATACGATGATCCTGTCATTTTGCAATCGCGTCTTCTTTTATATATACGTATCTATAGACATGGTATTACTTACCCTTGTTCTCCTCGAGCTGCCTCTTGGCAAGGCCGAGCTCTTTCTTGGACCCCTCGAGGTCCTGCTTCAGTGTGGCTACCTCCGCAGTCAGTGCGGCTGAGGCCAGCAGCAAAGCCTGCATACGCATATAGACATACTTATGTTAGACTCCTGCGGTATTATTTGATCCTCTATTCGGCTTTTCTTTTTGAACACCGAACAGAGCATCAGGGGCTACTGCCTATGCGGTAATATTTTTCCTATATTTCAAACACTTACCTCAAATCCTGTTAGAAGGCTGGCACAGGCTTCAGTCAATCCGCTCTTGGCGAACTGAACCTTCTGGACCACCGCACTCATAATAGTGCGGTGCTCCTCGTCGATGCAAGCGCTCCGAAGTGCTCCCAGCAAATTGTCCGGTGCCTCTGGATGGATAGAGGTCACCGGCACAGGTGTCTTGCCCCTCTTGGAAGGAGGCCGCCTTCCCGAATCCGGAACCGCTGGAGGTTCCGGCGCGGTGTTTGGCTGAGGGCCAAACTCGAAGCCCTAGGGGGCCTTGTCCCCTCTGCTCCTGGAGTCCGGAAGGTCGCCTTGAGGCGCCTCCGGGACTGTCTCCCCCCGACCCGGTGCCTCTTGAGACAATACCTCGGTGTTTTCCGTAGGGCAAGGGGAGGTGGCGGTCGGAAGTGGATCGCTATCCATATCCGACGAGCCCAGGGAGCCGTCCGGCGATACGTCGATACGGGCTCGTGGCGGTCTGCATAGTCATAATTCGGCATTAGGAGAAGCAGTGCGACAAAGGAATGATATGAGTTACGACTTCCCCAGGGGCTTGGCCCTAGGTAGCCACTCATCTTCACCTTCGGCGGCTGTGGTAGAACTGTCCGGAAGGAGAGTCCTTCCCTTCTTGGACCCTTCGACCTTCCCAGTTGGGGCGGCCTTCCTTTTCTTTTGTCCCCCAACTGAAGGGGGAGCATCTTCTTCTCCCTTCTCGTCTTCGGGGGAGGAGTGTGTCGCAGATTTATCGGACTATGAGTCCGATGACGCCTGGCGTCGGGAAGTCTTTCGGGTCCCCTTGGCCTTCTTGCTCTTCTCCGGCACCTTGTAAGGAGCCGGAGTCAGCATCTTCGTCAGGAGAGCATCTGTTGGGCCTTCGGGCAAAGGAGCCGGACAGTCGATCTGTCCGGCCGTCTCCTGCCAGTCCTGTCAAAGGTACAGGAGCTTAGATCTTGCATAGAGTCAAACTATGAAAGACAAGTATCCTGTCAGAGGTAAAACAGCTTATCGCGCTGGCTTGGCGCTTCGCACAGAATCCGCGATCCTCGGTAGTGGGAGGGGGAACCTTGGCACCTTTGAATAGCACCTTCCAGGCATCCTCGTGAGTTGTGTCGAAGAGCCTGTTCAGAGTTCGGTGCTGAGCCGGGTCGAACTCCCACAAGTTGAAAGCTCTTTGTTGGCACGGGAGGATTCGGCGGATGAGCATGACCTGGACTACGTTGACGAGTTTGAGCTTCTTGTTCACCATGTTTTGAATACATGTTTGGAGTCCGGTCAGCTCTCCCGAACTACCCCAGGACAGGCCCTTCTCTTGCCAGGAGGTGAGCCACGTGGGGATGCCAGATCGGAACTCGGGGGGCCGCTGCCCATTTAGGGTCACGCAGCTCGGTGATGTAGAACCACCCCGATTGCAACCCCTTTATGGTCTCCACGAAGGAGCCCTCGAGCCATGTGACGTTGGGCATCTTGCCCACCATGGCGCCTCCGCACTCCGCCTGACGGCCGCTCACTACCTTCGGCTTGACATTGAAGGTCTTCAGCCATAAGCTGAAGTGGGGCTTGATGCGGAGGAAGGCCTCGCACACGACAATAAACGCCGAGATGTTGAGGATGAAGTTCGGGGCCATATCGTGGAAATCCAGGCCGTAGTAGAACATGAGCCCCCGGACGAATGGGTGGAGAGGGAATCCCAGTCCGCGGAGGAAATGGGTAAGGAACACTACCCTCTCATGGGGCCTGGGGGTGGGGATGAGCTGCCCCTCATCTGGGAGCCGGTGCGTGATGTCGTCGGGCAGGTATCCGGCTCTCCTCAGCTTCTTGATGTGTCCCTCCGTGATGGAGGAGACCAGCCACCTGCCTCCCGCTCCGTACATGGTTGGAGAAGGTTGAGGTGGGAAGTGCGGACTGGGGCGCTGGAGCTCGAGTGTGCGAAAATGGATGAGCAAAGGAGGAAGAAGGCGTGTATGAAAAGGTGAATCCTTATCCCTTTATATGGGTGGACGAAACTATGCGTCCCCACTAGCCTGGTAAAACTCGCTTATCCCCCAAGAGCCGTAATCGATGGCGCGGTTGGGTTACCCATGCCCTTATTGATGAGAATCCCATGATAAGGGGACACGATCTCTGCTTTGACAAGACGTGTCAAAAAACTGCCTCGCGTTATGTGCGGGGCTAGTCAAAGGAAACGGTTCGAATAATTACCGGGCCATGGCGTAATGTCATGTTGCCAAAACGTGTCAGCAGATTAGATTTGTGGAAATATTATTCTCTCTACGGTGGTATGTGGAGCTTATTTGGCAGGGTCGGACACTATCCTTGTATTCAAATTCTTCCGTGATGTATTCGGAGGAGGAACCCGCCTTGCAATGCCGAAGACAACACTGCGCGCCGGACTCATCGTCATTGAAGCCTGGTTCAGGGGCTACTGAGGGAGTCCGGGATTAGGGGTCTCTGGACAGCCGGACTATATCCTGTGGCCGGACTGTTGGACTATGAAGATACAAGATTTAAGACTTTGTCTCATGTCCGGATGGGACTCTACTTGGCGTGGAAGGCAATCTATGCAGTACGGATATGGATATCTCCTCCTTTGTAACCGACCTTGTGTAACCCTAGCCCCCTCCGGTGTCTATATAAACCGGAGGGTTTTAGTCCGTAGGACAACATACAATCATACCATAGGCTAGCTTCTAGGGTTTAGCCTCTCTAATCTCGTGGTAGATCTACTCTTGTACTACCCATATCATCAATATTAATCAAGCAGGACGTAGGGTTTTACCTCCATCAAGAGGGCCCAAACCTGGGTAAAACATCGTGTCCCCTGCCTCCTATTACCATCCGCCTTAGACGCACAGTTCGGGACCCCCTACCCGAGATCCGCCGATTTTGACACCGACACCCGCGACCACCCCGACGCTGCTTCCCGCTCGCCCTCACCAACACGCTGTCCGCGCCCGCCTGCATCTCCCCGTGACCACTCCGTCGCACCAGGCCGCGTCCGCCGCTGCTCCCCGCCGCGCTCCGGCCAGGCTTCGGCCCGCACGCGGGCCTCGTCCCGGCTAGCTGCTGTTGCTGGTCCCGCAAGCGCTCACCGCATAAACCCCACGCGCACCCGCGCATCGCCATGCCCTGGGCCTCCCTCGTCGCGCGCCAGCCCCATTGCGCTGCTCCCCCCCCCCCCCCCCGCGCGCTGCTGCCGTGCCGCCCGTCTCCGGCCGCCTCCGCTCAGGGCCGCGCCCCCGCTCCCTGCACCCACCTTGCCTTCGCCTCGCCGCGCCCTCGCCGCCCTAGCGCACGCGCGCCGCCGCCCCTGCGTCGCCTCCACCATAAGATGCCCTCTGATTTTGAATCTAATATTAAAGAATTTATTACTTCGCGAAAGAATTTTAATGCTATGATTGAAGAAAAATTGCTTAAGCTTGATGATTTGGCTAGGAACGTTGATAGAATTTCTCTTGATGTTGATTCTTTGAAACTTAGATCTATTCCACCTAAGCATGATATCAATGAGTCTCTCAAAGCCATGAGAATTTCCATTGATGAGTGCAAAGAAAGAACCGCTAGGATGCGTGCTAAGAAAGATGCCTTTATAAGAGCGTGTTCTTCTAGTTCCTATGAAAATAATGATGAAGGTCTAAAAGTTATTGATGTGTCCCCTATTAAATCTTTGTTTTGCAATATGAATCTTGATAATGTTGGGACTGAATATGATCCACCTTTACCTAGAAGACGTTCCAAGAATTCGGAATTTGTTGATCTTGATGCTAAATTTGATAAAAGTGGGATTGAAGAAATTAAAACCCTAGATGTTGCTAAACCCACTATTATGTATTTCAAGGAATTTAACTATGAAAATTTCTCTTTGATTGATTGTATTTCCTTGTTGCAATCCGTGCTAAATTCTCCTCATGCTTATAGTCAAAATAAAGCGTTTACTAAACATATCGTTGATGCCTTGATGCAATCTTATGAAGAAAAACTTGAATTGGAAGTTTCTATCCCTAGAAAACTTTATGATGAGTGGGAACCAACTATTAAAATTAAAATTAAAGATCATGAATGCTATGCTTTATGTGATTTGGGTGCTAGTGTTTCCACGATTCCAAAGACTGTGTGATTTGTTAGGTTTCCGTGATTTTGATGATTGCTCTTTAAACTTGCACCTTGCGGATTCCACCATTAAGAAACCTATGGGAAGAATTAATGATGTTCTTATTTTTGCAAATAGGAATTATGTGCCCATAGATTTTATTGTTCTTCACATAGACTGCAATCCTTCATGTCCTATTATTCTTGGTAGACCTTTCCTTAGAACGATTGGTGCAATTATTGATATGAAGGAAGAAATTTTAGATTCCAATTTCCATTAAGTAAAGGCATGTAACACTTTCCTAGAAAGAAAATTAAATTACCTTATGAATATATTATGAGAGCCACTTATGGATTGCCTACCAAAGATGGCAATACCTAGATCTATCATTGCTTGTTATGCCTAGTTAGGGGCGTTAAACAATAGCGCTTGTTGGGAGGCAACCTAATTTTATTTTTATTCCTTGATTTTTGCTCCTATTTAGTAATAAATAATTTTTCTAGACTCTGTTTTGGTTGTGTTTTTTGTTTTTAATTAGTGTTTGTGGCAAGTAGATCCGTTGGGAAGACTTGGGGAAAGTCTTGTTGAACTTGCTGTAAAACAACAGAAACTTTAGCGCTCACGAGAACTACTGCCATTTTTATTTGGAAAGTGATATTTAGTTAATTGTTTTTGCAGATGATTAATAGATAAATTCCTCACGTACAGGAATTTATTTTAGAATTGTTGGGGTTCCAGATCTTGCGCTAGCTACAGATTACTGCAGACTGTTCTGTTTTTGACAGATTCTGTTTTTCGTGTGTTGTTTGCTTATTTTGATGAATCTATGGCTAGTAAAATAGTTTATAAACCATAAAGAAGTTGTAATACAGTAGGTATAACACCAATATAAATAAAGAATGAGTTCATTACAGTACCTTGAAGTGGTCTTTTATTTTCTTTCGCTAACGGAGCTCACGAGATTTTCTACTTTAAGTTTTGTGTTGTGAAGTTTTCAAGTTTTGGGTAAAGATTTGATGGATTATGGAACAAGGAGTGGCAAGAGCCAAAGCTTGGGGATGCCCATGGCACCCCCAAGATAATCTAAGGACACCTAAAAGCCAAAGCTTGGGGATGCCCCGGAAGGCATCCCCTCTTTCGTCTACTTCTATCGGTAACTTTACTTGGAGCTATATTTTTATTCGCCACATGATATGTGTTTTGCTTGGAGAGAGCCATACATGATTTAGAATTTGTTAGAATACTCTATGTGCTTCGCTTATATCTTTTGAGTTATATAATTTTGCTCTAGTACTTCACTTATATCTTTTAGAGTACGGTGGTGGATTTGTTTTATAGAAGCTATTGATCTCTCATTTTTCACTTAGATTATTTTGAGAGTTTTAATAGCATGGTAATTTGCTTTAAATCCTAATAGGCTAGGTATTCAAGAATAAAAAAATTCTCTTATGAGTGTGTTGAATACTATGATAAGTTTGATACTTGATAATTGTTTTGAGATATGAAGATGGTGATATTAAAGTCATGCTAGTTGAGTAGTTGTGAATTTGAGAAATACTTGTGTTGAAGCTTGTGATTCCCGTAGCATGCACGTATGGTGAACCGTTATGTGATGAAGTTGGAAGATGATTTGTTTTTTGATTGCCTTCCTTATGAGTGGCGGTCGGGGATGAGCGATTGTATTTTCCTACCAATCTATCCCCCTAGGAGCATGCGCGTAATACTTTGCTTTGATAACTTGTAGATTTTTGCAATAAGTATATGAGTTCTTTATGACTAATGTTGAGTCCATGGATTATACGCACTCTCACCCTTCCACCTTTGCTAGCCTCTCTAATACCGCGCACCTTTCGCCGGTATCATACACCCACCATATACCTTCCTCAAAATAGCCACCATACCTACCTATTATGGCATTTCCATAGCCATTCCTAGATATATTGCCATGCAACTTTCCACCGTTCCGTTTATTATGACACACTCCATCATTGTCATATTACTTAGCATGATCATGTAGTTGACATCGTATTTGTGGCAAAGCCACCATTCATAATTCTTTCATACATGTCACTCATGAGTCATTGCATATCCCGGTACACCGCCGGAGGCATTCATATAGAGTCATATTTTGTTCTAAGTATCGAGTTGTAATTGTTGAGTTGTAAGAAAAATAAAAGTGTGATGATCATCATTATTAGAGCATTGTCCCAGTGAGGAAAGGATGATGGAGACTATGATTCCCCCACAAGTCGGGATGAGACTCCGGACGAAAAATATATAAAAGGAGAAAGAAAAGAGTCCATAAAAAAGAGAAAAGGCCCAAATAAAAAAATATGAGAGAGAAAGAGAGAAGGGACAATGTTACTATCCTTTTACCACACTTGTGCTTCAAAGTAGCACCATGATCTTCATAGTAGAGAGTCTCTCATGTTATCACTTTCATATACTAGTGGGAATCTTTCATTATAGAACTTGGCTTGTATATTCCAATGATGGGCTTCCTCAAACTGCCCTAGGTCTTCATGAGCAAGCAAGTTGGATGCACACCCACTTAGTTTCTTTTTGAGCTTTCATATACTTATAGCTCTAGTGCATCCGTTGCATGGCAATCCCTACTCACTCACATTGACATCTATTGATGGGCATCTCCATAGCCCGTTGATACGCCTAGTTGATGTGAGACTATCTTCTCCCTTTTTGTCTTCTCCACAACCACCACTCTATTCCACCTATAGTGCTATATCCATGGCTCATGCTCAGGTATTGCGTGAAGATTGAAAAAGTTTTGAGAATGTCAAAAGTATGAAACAATTGCTTGGCTTGTCATCGGGGTTGTGCATGATTTAAATATTTTGTGTGGTGAAGATAGATCATAGCCAGACTATATGATTTTGTAGGGATAACTTTCTTTAGCCATGTTATTTTGAGAAGACATAATTGCTTTGTTAGTATGCTTGAAGTATTATTATTTTTATGTCAATATGAACTTTTGTCTTGAATCTTTCGGATCTGAATATTCATACCACAATTAAGAAGAATTACATTAAAATTATGCCAAGTAGCACTCCGCATCAAAAATTCTGTTTTTATCATTTACCTACTCGAGGACGAGTAGGAATTAAGCTTGGGATGCTTGATACGTCTCCAACATATCTATAATTTTTGATTGCTCCATGCTATATTATCTACTGTTTTGGACATTATTGGGATTTATTATCCACTTTTATATTATTTTTGGGATTAACCTATTAATCAGAGGCCCAGCCCAGAATCGTTGTTTTTTGCCTGTTTTAGGCTTTCAAAGAAAAGGAATATCAAACGGAGTCCAAACGGAATGAAACCTTCGGGAACGTGATTTTCTCAACAAACAAGACCCGGGAGACTTGGACCCTACGTCAAGAAAGGAAACAGGAGGCCACGAGGTAGGGGGCGCGCCCACCCCCACCAAGCGCGCCCTCCACCCTCGTGGGCCCCCTGTTGCTCCACCGACGTACTCCTTCCTCCTATATATACCTACGTACCCCCAAACGATCAGATATGGAGCCAAAAACCTAATTCCACTGCCGCAACTTTATGTATCCACGAGATCCCATCTCGGGGCCTGTTCCGGAGCTCCGCCGGAGGGGGCATCGATCATGGAGGGCTTCTACATCAACACCATAGCCTCTCCGATGAAGTGTGAGTAGTTTACCTCAGACCTACGGGTCCATAGTTATTAGCTAGATGGCTTCTTCTCTCTTTTTGGATCTCAATACAATGTTATCCCCCTCTCTTGTGGAGAACTATTTGATGTAATCTTATTTTTGCGGTGTGTTTGTTGAGATCGATGAATTGTGGGTTTATGATCAAGTCTATCTATGAATAATATTTGAATCTTCTCTGAATTCTTTTATGTATGATTGGTTATCTTTGCAAGTCTCTTCGAATTATCAGTTTGGTTTGGCCTACTAGATTGATCTTTCTTGCAATGGGAGAAGTGCTTAGCTTTGGGTTCAATCTTGCGGTGTCCTTTCCCAGTCACAGTAGGGGCAGCAAGGCACGTATTGTATTGTTGCCATCGAGGATAACAAGATGGGGTTTTCTTCATATTGCATGAGTCTACCCCTCTACGTCATGTCATCTTGCTTAAGGCGTTACTCTGTTTTTAACTTAATACTCTAGATGCATGTTGGATAGAGGTCGATGAGTGGAGTAATAGTAGTATATGCAGGCAGGAGTCGGTCTACTTGTCTCAGATGTGATGCCTATATACATGATCATACCTAGATATTCTCATAACTATGCTCAATTCTGTCAATTGCTCAACAGTAATTTGTTCACCCACCGTAGAATACTTATGCTCCCGAGAGAAGCCACTAGTGAAACCTATGGACCCCGGGTCTATCTTTATCATATTGATCTCCTACTACTTAGTTATTTCCTTTGCTATTTACTTTGCCTTTATTTTACTTTGCATATTTATCATAAAAATACCAAAAATATTATCTTATCATATCTATCAGATCTCACTCTCGTAAGTGGCCTTATAGGGATTGACAACCCCTATTTGCATTGGTTGCGGGGATTTATTTGTTTTGTGCAGGTACGAGGGACTCGCGCGCAGCCTCCTACTAGATTGATACCTCGGTTCTCAAAAACTAAGGGAAATACTTACGCTACTTTGCTGCATCATCCCTTCCTCTTCGGGGAAAACCAACGCAGTGCTCAAGAGGTGGCACTATCCCCCTCTTATTCTGACATTCTGCAGTTTAGTCCACATATGCTACCCCTTGTTCATTTGATACCAATGCATACATATGTAGTGTAGCTCCTTTGCTTGCAAGTACTTTGGATGAGTACTCACAGTTTCTTTGCTCCTCCTTTTCCCCCTTTCTATACCCGATTGCTGCAACCAGACGATGGAGTCCAGGAGCCAGACGCCACCGTCGACAACGACTCCTACTACACTGGAGGTGCCTACTACTACGTGCAGGCCGCTGACGATGACCAGGAGTAGTTTAGGAGGATCCCAGGTAGGAGGTTTGCGCCTCTTTCGACTTGTATCCCATTTGTGCTAGCCTTCTTAAGGCAAACTTGTTTAACTTATGTATGTACTCAGATATTGTTGCTTCCGCTGACTCGTCTATGATTGAGCTCTTGTATTCAAGCCCTCGAGGCCCCTGGCTTGTAATATGATGCTTGTATGACTTATTTTATTTTGTAGAGTTGTGTTGTGATATCTTCTCGTGAGTCCCTGATCTTGATCGTACATGTTTGCGTGTATGATTAGTGTATGATTGAATCGGGGGCGTCACAAGTTGGCATCAGAGCCGACTGCCTGTAGGAATCCCCCCCCCCTTCCACACTCCTTGGCCGAAGTCGAGTCTAGACATTACAAAACGTTGTACTGACATGGTTGTGTGTCTTACGGGCCCATGTCGCCATTTGGGTGGTATTAGGATCTTTTACTCCTCGATCCTTACTATGGGACTCTGAACTCTCTTCTACTTGGGTTAAATGAATTTACTAACTCTAACATTAGGATCTCGTGACCACGTTCACCCCAAACTTGGATAAGCCCTAGCTATTCCTTAGAGTAGTATATTGAACATTATCCACACTGTCATTTGACTCCTTTGAAACATTTTTTGTTTTTAGATGGAACCCACAAGACAGGTCGTGCGCCACACGACGGCCATTGGTGCCTCAGGATCACCTGCTGTGTTGGTCGAGATGATGACCTATCTGGGTTATCGCTGGCACCCTGAGTACACCGTCTACGAGGAGTATCAGGACTTTAACCAGGAGCAGTACCATGCCATCGTCCACCTCTACTCTCGGGAGTATGACTCCACTACCATGCTGCACACTGCTCATGGTGTTGGAGTGACTATCGACATGGCGGTCCACGATGCTGCTTATGCTACTCTGACACGCCTTCTGGAGAGTATCGGGAGTTGGACACCTCCCCTTTCAGGCACATTGTTATCGCATCTGATGTTGGTGCAGAGGGGTACTACACTGCTGCCTACTCCACTATCACCCGAGAGCCCTTCTACCATCAGAACCTGGTTCTGCAGCTGATGGGCTGGATAGAGCTAACCGAGCTCTTCGCCACGAGTTGTACACCACCCGTCAGCACTTGTACCGTGCTCTGACGCTATTGCACCCCTCTGTCCGATCTAGTGATCTATCGCGTTCTGTGATCTACCCTGCCAGGACCGTGATGCCCCAGGGCGTCGGCTTGCCAGATGCGGGAGGCTACTCTCCCACACTTGGTCCTCTTCTTCCACCTGCGCGTCGGGTTCTGCACTAGAGTATCCGCGGACCCCGGGCTACTCACGTGGAGGACTTCCCGTCGCGTCACTACCAGCTGTCAGGCTACACCTACCTCCACAGTTCCTCCTGGGACTGATGTAGGCTTACTTGTTATTGTTAGATGCATTCACCGCGAGCCTGTGTGCCGCCTATGATGTTCTTAGTCTATGTATTGAACTCTGTGTATCGAACTCTATGCATGATCTCTTTTGTAAGATATGCCAACTACTATGTAGCATCTATCGTGTTCCTTTCATTATGCATGTTTCATCATGGATGGTTCTTGTCCTTGCAATTTCTCAATGCTGAACTACCCCTGATATATATTAGCAGGATGGTTAGACCAGGTAGTCGTGGTCGTGGTGGCCATCCCCCACCACCGCCTGAGTACATGGCTGGTATGATGCAACAGTTTGAGCTGAATCGCCAGTTCATGGAGAATACTATGGCTCAGTTTCCTCGCCCCAATATGAACCAGCAGCCAGCCCAAGTGACTCTGCAGGATTTCATGCGCCTCAACCCAACTGTGTACCGCAGCTCAACTCAGCCTCTGGATGCTGATGACTGGCTCCGTGGCATCACCTATGAGATGGAGTCTGCTGATGTAGCCCTTGCCAGCTATGTCACCTTTGCTTCCTTCTTCTTGAAGGGACCCGCTGCTCAATGGTGGGACAGCCACAGGCGTACTCTGCCGGTTGGAACAATCATCACCTGGCTAGACTTTCAAGCTGCTTTCCGTGCCCGCTTCATTCCTCAGGGAGTCATGGACCGGAAGAAGCGCGATTTCGGCAACCTCACCCAGGGCAACAAAACTATCGAAGCTTATCAGCGGGAGTTTCTGGACTTGTCCCGCTATGCTGAAGAATACATTGCCGCTGATGCACGCAGACAGGAGAAGTTCCATGATGGCCTCCAAGCTGACATCAAGCTCGCACTTTTAGTGCATGACTTTGTTGATTTCGCCACCTTGGTGAACAAGGCCATCAATGTCGAAACTGGTCTGCAGGAACACCAAAGCTCTCATAGGCGCAACCGTGACACGGGCTCATCTTCGGGCCCGTCCTCGCAGAAGCGTAGGATATGGATTCCCAACAGCATGTACTAGCCAGCTGCACTTGCTCCAAGGCAGTCCTATGCTGCACCGCGTCTGCCTCCCCCACCAACTAGGCAGCCGAGACTTCCAGCTCCACCACCCCGAGCTCTTGTTCCCACTCCCAATAATGGTCTGTGCTTCAGGTGTGGTCAACCAGGACACCGTGCTAGGGAATGCAACCAGAACCAGAATCAACTGGCCCTCCCTGCAGCTGGCCGTGGAAGCAACCAGCCTCGCAACAACAATGCCAGGTCTTATGGTCATGTTCATGCCAACCACATTGATCTTAATGAAGCTCAAGACCAGCCTGCTACTGTGATGGGTACACTCCTCGTAAATTCAGTACATGCATCTGTTTTATTCGATTCAGGAGCATCGCATTCATTCATGTCAGAAGATTTTGCATACAAGCACGACGTTAAATGTGAGGAGATGAACACTTTGGTAGTGGTAAAAAACCCTGTGGGACAATGTCAAACCTCCATGGTTGGCATCGACGTCCCTGTGGAAATTGAAGGGCTGGAATTCTATGCCTCTCCCATTATCCTGAAGTCGTCTAACATCGACCTCATTCTGGGGATGGATTGGTTGAAAGCGCATACTGCTTCTATAGTTTGCGCCACTAAGATCGTTCATCTGCTACATCATCCCGATGAAATAATTACTTACCAGGCTCATCTGGTTCAAAATGCCGAGGCACGACTTTATGCCTTGAATGCATTGAACGCTCCACCACTCGAGGGCATTGAAAACATTCCTGTCATCCGAGAATTCCAAGACGTCTTTCTGGAAGAACTTCCAGGGATTCCCCCTGCTAGAGCTGTCGAATTCATCATCGACTTGAAACCAGGCACCACCCCTATAGCCAAATGACCCTACAAGATGCCGTCGCATGAACTCATTGAGCTTAAGGAGGAAATTGACAAATCTCTTAGCAAAGGTTTCATTCGCCCTAGTTGCTCTCCTTGGGGAGCACCTTCTCTCTTTGTTAAGAAGGATGGGACGAACCGATTAGTCCAAGACTATCATCCTATTAACCAAGCCACTATTCAGAAAAAATATCCCCTCCCTCGGATTAATGATCTTTATGATCAACTGGCTAGTTCATCAGTGTTCTCCAAACTCGACTTGAGGTTGGGTTACCACCAGATCCGTGTTCGTGAAGAGGATATCCCAAAGACCGCCTTCGTGACTCGGTATGGATCATACGAGTACACTGTCATGTCATTCGGCTTAATGAATGCTCCAGCCACTTTCTCTTGTCTGATGAACTACATATTCATGGATTACCTCGACAAGTTCGTCATGGTTTATCTGGATGATATCCTTGTATTTTCTAAGAACAAGGAAGAACATGCTGAACATCTTCGTCTTGTGCTGGAAAAGCTTCGAGAGCATCAACTCTATGCTAAGTATTCCAAGTGTGAATTCTGGCTCCCGGAAGTAACCTATCTTGGGCATGTCATCTCCAAGGATGGTATTGCCTTCAACCCTGAACGAGTTCAGGCTATTCTCGATTGGACTCCTCTGAAGAATGTCAAGCAAGTCCGAAGTTTTCTCGGTCTCGCCAACTATTGCCGTCGATTCGTCGAGAACTTCTCCAAGATCGCTAGGCCTCTGACTAATCTGTTGCATAAGGGCGTCAAGTTCCAATGGACAGACAAGTGTCAGGAAAGTTTCCAGGCACTCAAAGACAAGTTGACTTCTGCCCCAGTGCTTGCTCCACCTGATACGAAGAAGGACTTCGTCATTTACTGCGACGCTTCCCGTCAAGGATTAGGCTGTATCCTAATGCAAGAGCGCAGAGTGATTGCTTATGCCTTTCGTCAACTGCGCCCTCACGAAGAAAATTACCCAGTTCACGACCTCGAGCTTGTTGCTGTCATTCATGCAGTAAAGCAGTGGCGACATTACCTTCTCGATAATAGTTGCGAGATCTTCACCGACCACCAAAGTCTGAAGTATCTGTTTACTCAGCCAGACCTGAACCTCCGTCAGCAGAGATGGATGGAGACTGTTGCAGACTTTGACGTGGGTATATCCTATACCCCAGGCAAGGCTAATGTAATGGCTAATGCCTTGAGCCGCAAGTCTTATTGTAACCACCTCCAGGTTCGCAAAGTTCAGCCCTCGCTTGTTGAAGAATTTAGAAAGCTGAACCTTCATATTGTTCCCCCTGGTGCACTCGCTCCCCCTCCCCCAGAGTTCCAAAAGATGAATCTTCGTGTTGTTACTAAGGGTTCTCTAAATACCCTGGTTGTCGTACCAGATCTCGTACATGGTATAAAGACTATTCAAGGTTATGACTCTGAAGTCCAGAAGATTAAACGCCATCTCGTAGAAGGAAAGCCCTCATTCTTCACTATCACTAATGATGGCGCCTTGTACTTCAAAGGCCGCCTAGTGGTACCATGTTCGAGGAAAAACCTAGATCAGACTAAAAAGGTTATGAAAGAAGCTCATGATACGCCTCTATCTATCCATCCTGGTAGTACAAAGATGTACCAAGACATCCGTCAGAGATTCTGATGGTCTAATATGAAGCAAGACATTGCTCGTTATGTTGCTGAGTGTGACGTTTGCCGTCGTATCAAAGCAGAACATCAAAGGCCTACTGGAACTCTGCAACCTATTTCTATTCCTGAATGGAAATGGGACCATGTTGAAATGGACTTCGTCACTGGATTTCCCAAATCGCAGAAAGGTAATGATGTTATTCTTGTCGTCATTGACCGGCTTTCTAAAGTTGCACATTTTTTGGCGGTTAAAGAAACAATCACTGCTAGTCATCTTGCAACTCTCTACATGTCCAGAATTGTTTAACTTCACGGTATTCCACTGGTTATCAGTTCGGACCGTGGTAGCTTATTCATTTCAAGATTCTGGGCAAGTTTCCAAGAAGCTATGGGAACTCATCTGTCGTTCAGTACTGCGTTTCATCCTCAGTCGTAAGGACAGGTTGAACATGTCAACCAAGTTCTCGAAGACATGCTTCGAGCTTGTGTAATTTCCTTCAGTAAGAAATGGGAGGAATCTCTTCTGTATGCCGAGTTCTCTTATAATAATAGCTATCAAGCTAGTCTGAAGATGTCCCCCTTCGAAGTGTTATATCGACGAAAGTGTCGGACCCCTCTGAACTGGTCAGAAACTGGGGAACGTCCACTCTTCGGTCCGGATATTATCCAACAGGACGAAGAGCAAGTCTGCATTATTCGCGAGAATCTCAAGACTACTCAGTCACGTCAGAAAAGTCAGTATGATCGTCATCACAAAGACATGGTCTATCAACCTGGCGAAAAGGCTTATCTTCGAGTTACACCAATGAAGGGTGCTCACCGCTTTGGGATAAAGGGCAAGCTAGCTCCTCGCTATATCGGTCCCTTCACTACTCTAGAAAGGCGTGGAAAAGTGGCATATCAATTGGAGCTTCCGCCGAACCTTTCTCAGGTTCACGATGTGTTCCACGTGTCACAGCTCCGCCGTTGCTTCAAGGATCCAATCCGAGCTGTGGATCATGAAGTGCTCGAATTGCAATAGGACCTCTCCTATAAAGAGCATTCGGCCCGCATTCTCGACCACGCTGAACGCCGCACACGTCAAAAGGCGATCAAGTTCCTCAAGGTCCAGTGGTCGCATCACTCTGAAGATGAAGCCACTTGGAAACGCGAGGACCGCATGCGTGATGAATACCCCGCACCGTTTCCTGTAGTGGAGGAGTTTTGTAACGCCCGGGTAATTAAGCTACAGTAATCCCACACTAATGGTGCCACGTCACCACGGTTACTGTTAACCATGCGATGATTCGAAACCGTTTCAAAATTCAAATTCAAAATAATGTCAACAATAAAAGTTTTCAAAAGTTAAAACAAAAATGTTCGGGAGGTGCCATATTTTACATATGTAAATATGGTGTAATAAACACATTTTTATAAAATGCCTAGATATTTTAGAATAATTTAAAATAGAAAATAAAATAAATAAAAAGAAAAAAAACAGAAAAAGCAAAACAAAAGAAAAATAAAAAAAAGGAAGAAACCCCCTCTCTCCCTGGGCCGAATGGCCCAGCTAACCAGCTGGGCACCAGCCCAACTGGCCCAGCCGACCGGCCCATACACCTCACTCCCTCTCCATAACCCCCTACCACTCCCCCAGTCAAACCCCCGACACCCCACTCCACCACCCCCCTCCCCTGATTGGATCGGGATCGAGAGGAGGAGACCGCTCGTCGCCGCCGAACGCCATCGCCGCCAGACCTCCCTCGCCGGACTCCATCGACGCCGTCCTCTTCGTCAACGTCGTCGTCCCCGACCCCCTCCACGAGCCCCATTGCCCCGATCCCAACGAACCGACGTGAGCCTCTCCTCTCCTCCCCTGCTCGCCCACGCGCGCTTGGGCTCGCGCTCACGGCCACGGCCTCGTCCCGCATGCGCATCGTGGCCCCTCCTCGCACTCGCCTGCGCCCACAGCCGCGCGCCCGGGGCCACGCCCCTGCGTCCTTGGCCTCACCCGCGGCCACGCCCCTACGGCACCCGCGCGTCGCCTACGTCCCTGGCCTCGCCCGCGACCACCCCGCCGCTGCTTCCCACTCGCCCTCACCAACACGCCGTCTGCGCCCGCCCGCATCTCCCCGCGACCACTCCGCCGCACCAGGCCGCGTCCGCGCTGCTCCCCGCTGCGCTTCGGCCAGGCTTCGACCCGCACGTGGGCATCTTCCCCGCTAGCTGCTGCCGCTAGTCCCACCGGCGCTCACCGCCTGCACCCCACGCGCACCCGCACATCGCCATGCCCCGAGCCTCCCTCGTCGCGCGCCAGCCTCGTTGCGCTGCTCCGCCCCCTCCACCCCCCCCCCCCCGGCTGCTGCCGCGCCGCCCGTCTACGGCCGCCTCCGCTCAGGGCCGCGCCCCCGCTCCCTGCACCCGCCTCACCTCGCCATCGCCGCCCTAGCACACGCACGCCACCGCCCTTGCGTTGCCTCCACCAGCCGCGCCCGGCCGGCGAGCCACGTCGCCGACCACACGCTGGTGCCGGCGCACACCCACGCTCGCCCTGTCGCCTCGGGTCCGTCCCGATGGGCGCCATGCCCGCAACCGCGTGGCCGTGCCTGTTAAGGCCCATAGGGCCTATGGCAGTTGGGCCCCACGCCCAAAACGTTTACAAAAAAGGAATTAAAAATAATAAATAATATTAATTAATTTTGATTAATTAAACTAAACAATTAATTAAACTAATTAATCATAATTAGATTAATCTCATAACTAATTAAATTAACTATTGTTAGTTAATTAATCAACCAGTGACAGTGGGGCCCATCCCTAATTAATCCTGGTTAGGTTAATTAAAACTGGTTAATTAAAAATGTGACACTGATAGGTGGGACCCACATGTCAGGTTGACCAGTCAACCTCTGTTGACTGCTGACGTCAGCATGACATCATGCTGATGTCATAAATCCAATTTCGGATTAAATTAAATAATTAATTAAATTCTTCTGAAAATCATATCTTTTAATCCGTAACTCGGATTAAAATATTTTCTACATGAAAGTTGCTCAGAACAACGAGACGAATCCGGATAAGCAGCACGTTCGTCCGCCATGCATCCCTGGCATAGCGAACACGCAACTTTCCCCCTCCGATTCATCAGTCCAAAAACGCGAAACACCGGGGATATTTTCCCGGATGTTTCCCCCCTTCACTGGTATCACCTCATACCGCGTTAGGGCACACCTAGCACCGCTACTTGTCATGACATGCATCGTTATGCATCTGTTTGCATTGTATTCATTGTTTCTTCCCCCTCTTCTCTCCGGTAGACTACGAGACTGACGCCGCAGCTGGTGCCCCGATCGACTACGCTGTTGACGACCCCTCTTTCTTGCCAGAGCAACCAGGCAAGCCCCCCCCCCTTGATCACCAGATATCGCCTATTCTTCTCTACTGCTTGCATTAGAGTAGTGTAGCATGTTACTGCTTCCGTTAATCCTATTCTGTTGCATAGCATGTCATTGTTGCTACAACTGTTGATACCTTATCTACAATCCTAAATGCTTAGTATATGATGCTAGATTATCATCAGTGGCCCTACATTCTTGTCAGACTGCCATGCTATACTATTGGGTCGTGATCACGTCGGGTGTTGATCACGGGTATATACTATACTACATGCTATACATGTTGTGACTAAAGTCGGGTCGGCTCGTTGAGTACCCGCAAGTGATTCTGACGTTGGGGGCTGAAGGGGCAGGTGGTTCCACCCAGGTAGTGGTGGGCGTGGGTTCCCGACGGCCCCCGACTGATACTTTGTGGTGGAGCGACGGGGTAGGTTGAGACCACCTAGGAGAGAGGTGGGCCTGGCCCTGGTCAATGTCCGTTGTTACTTCAAAATAACACCCTTAACGAGATCTTGGTATTTGATCTGAGTCTGGCCACTGGCCTATACGCACTAACCAACTAAGGGGAGCAGTTATGGGCACTCGACGTCGTGGTATCAGCCAAAGCCTTCGTGACGTCAGTGACTGAGCGGCGCGCGCCAGGTTGGACTGGAACGCCTGCTCTTGTATAAGGGAGGCTAGGTCTGCTCGCCGGCCGCGTACGCAACGTGCAGGTGTGCAATGGGTGATGGGCCCAGACCCCTGCGCCATAGAATTTAGACCGGCGTGCTGACCTCTCTGTTGTGCCTAGGTAGGGCTGCGACGTGTTGATCTTCCGAGGCCGGGCATGACCCAGAAAAGTGTGTCCGGACAAAGGGGATCGAGCGTGTTGGGAAATGTGGTGCACCCCTGCATGTAAGTTAATCTATTTGAATAGCCGTGATCTTCGGTAACAGGACGACTTGGAGTTGTACCTTGACCTTATGACAACTAGAACCGGTTACGTAATAAAACACACCCTTCCAAGTGCCAGATACAACCCGGTGATCGCTCTCTAACAGGGCGACGAGGGGAGGATCGTCGGGTAGGATTATGCTATGCGATGATACTTGGTGAACTTACCATCTACTCCCTTCTCCTGGTGCAAGATGGAGGTTACCAGAAGCGTAGTCTTCGATAGGACTAGCTATCCCCCTCTTATTCTGGCATTCTGCAGTTCAGTCCACATATGCTACCCCGTGTTCATTTGATACCAATGCATACATATATAGTGTAGCTCCTTTGCTTGCGAGTACTTTGGATGAGTACTCACGGTTTCTTTGCTCCCCCTTTTCTCCATTTCTATACCCGATTGATGCGACCAGACGATGGAGTTCAGGAGCCAGATGCCACCGTCGACGAGGACTCCTACTACACTGGAGGTGCCTACTACTACGTGCAGGCCGTTGACGACGGCTAGGAGTAGTTTAGGAGGATCCCAGGCAGGAGGCCTGCGCTTCTTTCGACTTGTATCCCAGTTGTGCTAGCCTTCTTAAGGCAAACTTGTTTAACTTATGTCTGTACTCAGATATTGTTGCTTCCGCTGACTCGTTTATGATCAAACTCTTGTATTCGAGCCCTCGAGGCCCCTGGCTTGTAATATGATGCTTGTATGACTTATTTTATTTTGTAGAGTTGTGTTGTGATATCTTCCCGTGAGTCTCTGATCTTGATCGTAAACATTTGCGTGTATGATTAGTGTAGGATTGAATCGGGGGCGTCACATTTCGTAAGCGCAGGTGCAGATGAGCTCTGGTGCAGAGATGGATTTTCGGTGAATCTACACTCTAAAATACATCTAGTTTGTATTAAAATACTCTCTTTGTTCTTTTATATAAGGTGTATTTATTTTTTGATAAAATTTCACAATGTAAAGTGCATTTCTTCTAATTTCTCATAATCGCAATTATCTCTCTCTCGATTGCATGTATCTCTCTTTTAAAAAAAGAAGCAAAGTATCTCTTCCCTGATTGCATGTATTTTTTTTCCTAGCCTAACTGATTTACTTGACACTAACGAACAAATTTGCCAAGGGTAATTTTGTCCAAAATTATCTATAATTTGTTTCTTGATCACCGTGCCCAAAACAATACACGTTACATAAAGGAACGGGGGAGTATCTAAAAGGTCTTATATTTAAAAATAAACAGAATACTATCAAAAGAGCTCGTATCATTTCAACAGAAGAAAAACAAAATTCATAATGTCCGGTGGCTATGATCTTATTTTGCCGCACCATCGAGATGCATTATCACTCTCTTTCTCATTGAGACATTCATTTTTTTTTAATAACTATATATATTTCAAAAAAAGTATATACCTTGACCAGAGTCAGTTACAAACATAGCACAGACACATCATCATCGAGAAGCTGCGAGAGACAACAGATGTGGCAACACATACAAAAATACCCCCAAAGAAAAACAAGATACAATCTGATCCCGAGAAAGCTTAACACAAACCAAGCCAACACCAGTTGCTAACCGGCGCCGCCGTTGAGACTAACAAGCAACGAAAAATGCTGAAAGGCACCAAATCTTGAACCGAGGGCACACAAACGCATCGGCTTTCTGAGTTGAATATGAACCCCGTCGTGAATGAAGAGGCATTGCCGTTGTGGCACGTCGACTGCGGATGAACCCCATGCATCTTCACGGGTCCAGCTCCAGCACCTCCATCCGACGAAGTCGAAGAAAAATCACCATATCTGCACCCAAAAGCCACCAACGAAGTATTGGACCACCAAATCTCTCGCCAGCCGCCGTGGCCTCGTGAGAGCATTATCCATCTAATGTATTTGCACATAATGTGCATGTATAAAGTGTTACACGTCAATCATAAAAGCATGAAACAGCTTCTCCGTGCATTGGACTTGTCTTGGTGTCTATTGCACCTTCAAACATAGACTAACAAAATAAAAGGTGACATGTTCATTCCCGTCATAAATAATTATCTAATTAAAATATCTAAATTACCTTTCAAGTTAATTAACCATGTGTAAAGAGAATTACCTGCATTAGTTGATGTATTATTGAGAGCCTAAAATCTTGAGGATCGTACATTTATGTACGGAAACTAAGAAATATATTAATAAGAAATTGATGTTTAATTGGTATAAGTTACCAAATGCCCATTAGTGAAAACAAAATTACTTCTGTCCTTGTTTTCACATTATCCCTATAAAGCTTAAAGATTACCAAATGTTCATAATTTCAAAAAAAAAACATTCATGTTTTAAAAAAATGATTAGAAATTTCAAGTTTTGTTCAAAATTAAAAAAAAATCTTGTTTCTAAAAACTGTTTGGAATTCTCAAAAAAAAGTTTGTGTTTTCTCAAAACATATTCTTTATTCAAAAAGGTTAACAAATTCAAAAAATCTGGGAATCTAAAAAAAGTTGTTTAGAATTTCATCTTTCAAAAGTTGTTTAGAATTTCAAAAAATGACCCCTCTTTCAAATTGTGCACACAAATTCAAAAAGAGTCGCTCTTAAAAAATATATTCAAGAATTGAAAAAATGTTCCCATGTTTCAAAATATGTTCACAAATGCAAGAAAATGTCCCCTTCTTAAAACTGGTTCACAAATTGAAGCAATGTTCACATTTTTTAAAAAAAATGGCGTGTTTGTCAGGAAATGGTAATTCAAAGGATTATTCTGAATTTCAAGAAATGTTTTAAAAAACAAATAATATTCCGATATACCCCAGCAGTTCATTCTTCAATATTCACGCAGGTATATAATCAAAACGACTCACAAGCTCTATTGTTTAACTACATGCCTCCACGAGCAATTGGTCGCTAGTTATATTCCTAGGCAGCACACATATTTTTGAAGTTTTTTTGCACCGGTTGTGCACGGCTGCTACTCCATGTGCCGACCCAGGTGGGGGGCTTCCCAAACGTGTTTTTCCAGCTGCTACTATGTGGGCCGGCTCAGGTGCTGGAATACCCACTTGGAATAAGAAATCGTGAAATTTTTCCAAATTTGCGAACATTTTTAAAATTTTGCAAATATTTTTCACAATTTGCAAGCATATTTAAATACTGTGAACATTGTTTTAGATTGTGAACATTTTTTAAGCATTTTCTTTTGAATCAGCGAACATTTCTAGAATTGACAAACATTTCTTTGGAAATTGTTGGAACAATTTTTAAAATTCACGCACATTTTTTATTTAAATAACATTTTTTGAAATGCATGGTATTTTGGGAATCTGCGAGCATTTTGTAAATTAGTAAACTATTTTGTAATTCACGTACAGTTTTTGATTTTTAGGACATTATTCAAATATTCATGAACATTTCTTGAATTAGAAAACATTTTGTTAAATTTCATTAACATTTTTTAATACACTGAATTGTTTTCAAATCATGAAATTTTGCAAAAAAAACAAAATTGAGAACATTTTTTGAATATGCGAACATTTTTTAAAATCGCGAGCATTTTCTGAATCTGCAAACACTTTAGTATTTATTCAACATTTTATTTCAAAATTCTCAATTTTTTAAAATGTCAGAACTTTTATGAAGTCCAAAATTATTTAACCTAGAAAAATGAAAAATAAAAATAAAAAAAGAAGTTAGAAAAACAGGCTGCCCGCACATGGGCTAGCCCAAATGAACGTGTTGTGTCTTCTCCCAACACGCATAGCGTCGTATAATACATGCCTACTGCATGGGCCGGCCTAGGCGGGGGGATTCCCCTACGCGAAACGTTTTTTGTCACTTATAGGTGGCATCGGTGGGTAATATTTTGCAACTTTGTGGGTAATTTTCGTGTCGAACGGGCAGGAGCACTAATCCCTTTATTAGTAGGTAGGTATAGATATAGATCAAAAAAAAGGTAGGTATAGATATACATTGGCCGGCACCAGGCCCCCTTCGGTTGCACCCATACTGTTAGATTGAACGAGGCGCAGCCGCATGATCTCTCCTTTTCCTCGCCGCAATTTCTTCTGCGCGTGTGCTTGTAGGCCGTCTTCGTCATGGGCTGGAGGTAACTAGATAATGATTGTGGAATTTTTAGGAAATACACTCGACCCGCAACTCTCTCGATATAAGTAGTATCAAAAAAGAAGATGCTAATGACTAAAGGAACATATGTGTGCATATTACAAAAATAACCTCTAAGTATATGAAAACCGATGTTCATGTTTCTCGGGAAAATAAACAAACCAAAAAAGCAGACTTTAAAAGAACAAAAAGGAATGAAAATAAAAATGCATGGAAAAGAAAGAAAAGAAAAAGAACTTGTTTGGCTCAAATACAAAATGGAAAAAGAAATGATAAAAATCAACCGAACCGCAATGGGCGAGCTCAAGAAAGTGAAACCGCTCAACACTGAGTTGTGACTAGGCCGGCTGGCCGCTCTCCCGTGCTTTCAAGTGGAAAACCCTATATGAAGTTTCTCGCGTCAAATTGTTGTTGAAACGCAGAGAGCGATCCAGGTGGAACGAACCATTTTGACTTTTCTAAGATGTGTTAGTTCTGGTTTTCGAAACCTTCTTCTAGAAGGCACGAGTCAGGTTTTACTGGTTTTTGGAACCTTTTAGAAGGTTCTTGAATCGGGTTTTCTTCTTTCTCTAGTTTTTTGGGTTTCTTTGTGGTTCCTTTTTTTATTTTTTATTTTCTTCTCTTTGAGTTTCTGTCATAAATTCACAAATTTCAAAAAAGTTCAGTAAATTCAAAAATTCTTCACTTCTTTCAAAAATGTTCATCATTCCAAAAATTAGTTCAAGTTTTTCATCAATTATTCACATTTTAAAAAATGTTCAGAACTTTTAAATAATGTTCTTTTTTCATAAATTTGAAAACATCCCTATTTCAAAGAAAATCATGGTTCCAAAAAAGTTTGAAAAATTCAAAAAATATTTATAATTTAAAACTTTTTTGTGTTTTCAAAATATATTTGCAATTTCAAATTGGTTTTTTCTCAAAATAAATGAATTTTTATTCTAAAAAATCTCATTTCTACAAAAGATTTAGGATTAAAAAAACCAATTTTGTAAAAAGTCTAAATTTTCTCTAAAAATGACCATTGAAGTGAACGAGATGGAGGATTATGTGTTGCCATAATTGGGCTATAGTGTCGTACTGCATCAGCAGCTCGATCCAGCGGCCCACCAGAGCTGCCCCTGTGCGGCTTGTTACTCAAACAAAATTAGATTATCTTTCTCTGAGAATATGTCGTCTCTTCCCGATAACTCCCCTCTCTCTCCCGTATACTTAGTCTCCTCCAGTCCTTCCCCACAAACCATACCTAGGTAAAAAAGCCTCTTCTCGGTCAAAAGCATACCCATGTTCCATTGATAGGTTCGTGTTTCTCCGAGGAAGAAGTATGAAGAACGAGGTTGTCGCTCCACGCAGTTCTCAGTTATTGGTAATCACGAGAATTCTTGCTTCCATTAATAGGTTTGTTCTTGGAAATCACGAGAATTCTTGTGTCCATTGATACACGGTTCTTGCAAGTTCCAGTGCAAGAGAGGAACAACATGCCCCCTCCTCCTCTTGTTGTTTTTATTTATGCCAAAAAAAAGTTCTACCATCCAATTATTAATTTAGTTGACGAGCTAGGGTACCTATAAAACTGACAATTGTATTAGGTGTGTTGGGGACACATGAGGCTAATTGTATCTCGAATGTAGGGTTGCTTTAGAGTGGATTACTTTCAACCTATGCATCTGCTGAATTTATAAATCTTAGGTAACCGACTTGAGGAAAGTTAATGTCGTCCAACAATCCGCTACGCTTGAAAGACCAACAAAGTTCACAACAACAGAAGTGCATAGTAAACATTAGTAGGCAAGCTACCAGAACGACTAGCTTCTATCAGAAGCATATATTTGTGAAAAGCTTCCGAGGCATGACTCTGCCGCGAGAAATACATAGATCTTATTTTTTGGCAATCCGAAAGTCTTTATCATAAAGGTATGTAAAGAAATAAAACAATAACAAGTCTTGGAAATTAATACATCAGTATTGTTCTACAACAAGAATATGCAATACACAATATTACTCATAAAGGCAATACATGAGATATATCTACACACCACATTTGAACTTGATACATGAGATTTCTCTACTCAGCACACCTAGAAACAAAAAACTGAAGAGTTCAATACTTATGCTCAGTACACTCTTGATTAGAAAGTTCTAGGTCCACATAAGTGAGACAACATAACAAAGGTATAAGTTACCAGATTCATGCACTAAGAAAACCACTTCTTATTTTGATCCGAAGTCCGTCACTTGTGGGATCTGTTTATAATATTTTAACCCTGCGCATTCACGTTTGTTTTCCTTATTTTTACGTAATTAGTTAGAACTTGCTTGAAAGGATGGGGTTATCTCTGGAGGGTGTGCACCCTCTCTTCTTCTTTTTTGGGAAAGATGGGCCCATTTAGTATATAACATATTATATTTTCAATAAGTTCTATGGCATTGACACATTTAGTATATAACATATTATATTTGAATTTGGTTTCTTAATACCACACTCATTTGCACATTTATCGACCACTTGCAACTAGAGAGGGGGAGCAATAGTTCCACCTTGGTTTAACCCTAATGTCATTAACACCCTAATCCTTATTAGGGGCAAGATGTAATTTCGAAAAGAGGTAGATACTATCTCATGTATGTGCACTCTCGAAGGGTAGAGGCTACGAGGCTCCAGTAGGGAGATCTATAGAGAGTGTGGGCGTTGGTGTGGGAAAGATAGGATGCAGCAGAGGGAGTGGGGGATAAGAAACCAAGGGTGGAAAGAGGCGGTTGAGCCGGGTCTCTAGGAGAAGGATATAATAACTTCGACATGCATGTGGAGACATAAAGTATTTGTTTGGACAATGCTCATTGACAATCTCAATACTCATGACATGCTTCGACGAAGGCACTTCCACATTAGTGGTCATTTCACATGTTTGTTTTGTTCTTCTGGCATGGATGAGACCAGAACATACTTATTTTTTGGATGTACTTTTAGTATTGAGTGTTGGTCTATTCTTAATATGTCTTGGAATTCAGAGTTGGGTCTCGAAGGTATGATTGATCACATGGTTCAACATTGGCACCAACATCTCTTCAAATAGATCTTGACGAAATATTTGGAAAGAAAGGAATCATTGTTATTTTGAGAGTATTCCTCTTTGCAAGGACATTTTGCTAATTCTCCTTAAGTAGGACCTCACTATTCTTGGGCTGATGGTTCGTCCCTCCCTTCAAGATTTTTTGGTTACATTTTCTAGGTCATTGCATAGCTATTACTTTGATCCTTATGACCCTTTATCTTGGGACAAAATCCCCCTTGTGATGCAAACATTCTAACTACTAATTTTTTGTAATTTTACAGTAGGAGACTCTCCTGTTGTCATCAATAAGAAAAAGGAGATTAAAAATGGGGAGTGGCAGCTAGCTAGGGTTTAGAGGGGGTTAGGTTTAAGGGAAAACAATTATCTACTTTGGTGTTGTGGGATGGGATTTTGGGCCTTGGACGGGCTCAGAAATCGGACCATAATTCGTGTGCCATTAGAGTGGACAACACCAGTGATGTGTCTAACCTTTTAGACCATCACGAACAATATAATATCACTAGTGATGAATAAAAACTACGGCCCAGTTCTTTTGCCAGAATCTGGGGATTCTCCCAGAATCTGACCCCTACCCAGCTTCTCCCAGAATCTTTGAGCCCCATTTGTTTTACAATCCTACCCAATTAGGGTCTGGGAGAAGCTAGGCAGGGGTCGGATTCTGGGAGAATCCCCAGATTCTGGCAAAAGAACTGGGCCTACAAGCCCCTTATTAGAAGGTATATCTTTGGTGACCGGCACAAATAACTAACGAGTTTTCTGTAATTTTGGCCATGAGTTGGGGCCTTCGCCGGCAATTTATCCGCTTCCCATTGGTGGTGTGATGCACCAATGACATGCCTAAATGGGCCCTACACTACCCCTTATCTTTCAAATCTAACTAGGGTAAGATGTCTTGGATACGCTTCCTTTGTTGCATTTCAATACTTATCAGTTAGCCTACTTCAACATGACACTGGTTCATCAAAGGTAGGTAGCATGATACAATTGCGGATTTCCGAGGAGGTACACTCGGCCATCCACTCTCCATTTAGTATAAATAACAAGATGCTTATGACTAAAAGAACAAACGTTTGCCTATTACAAAAATAACATCCATGTATATGAAAAATGGATCTTCATGTTTCTTGGGAAAAATGAAGAAAACAAAAAACAAACGTTAAAATAACAAAAAAGGAATGAAAATCAAAATGCACAAACAGAAAATAAAATAAAATAAGAGAAAAGAATTTTTTGGCTGAAACACAAAATGGAAAAAGAAATGACAAAAGGAAATCAACCTGACCGCAACAGGCCAAACCCAACAAAGTGAACCACTGGGCTGGACCTACTAGCCGTGCTCTCCCCTGCGAGAGCTCCTATTTAGGGATGTAAGCGAATAGAATTGGATAACGCTTTTCTCATATCATTTACCATATATTTTTGTCGGATTCAGAGCGGAGCGGATAATGACGGATGTGGATTCGAATGGTGATTTTATTGATTTACACATTAGGAGTGTAAACGGATAAAAACTATCAGGTCATGCGTGCAATAAGACATACTTTTATTTCTTGTATGGAAATAATATGAACACAACATGGTATCCAACCACATAACACCAGAGTATGGTGGAGCGCTTGAAGTGATAACGCACACCAATACGATAACAATTTATATCCGGTGATTCTAATTTGTGGGCTAATTTGGTATTGGGCTTGTCAAGGGCCAAGTATATTGGATAACTCTATTTCATAACCTTGAATAATCCGCAAAAAAATAATGAATAAT